>NC_056729.1:1000911582-1001104082 GCF_019279795.1 Protopterus annectens
TTGAATCTCTCATACTAGCTACACAATGGATTCCAGATAACCATAGGTGAAAAAATTAGGGCACTATACAAATTTGAGGCATTCTAATCTATAATAAAAGAGCGCCTTCAAGAAGAATATTATTGTTTTTGCTAATATTCCATTATTATTGCACATCTGTGACTGTATTTTCATGCATTAAATTACATTTTCTACATTGAATGTATCAGCACTGTCATGCTTTATCTGTTTCATTATTTGATTTTATTTAATGAGCTCAACCAACACTTGTTTCTAAAACAATTCTAATTATATCAAATATATATTCTATATATTAGAATAACTTACCTTTAATTTCTCTATAAACTGTCTAAAATTTCTATAAATATTAAATGACTGTCATATAACTTGTATTGATTAACCAATGTTTTCATATAATCACAATTTTTTTATAATTATTTAAACTGCAGATGTTTTGTTTTATTTTTGAAGATTGTAAATGTATTGTTCTTAAAATGTTTTGTAATAATTTGGAGCCTTTCTCCCTGGGCCTCCGCTGAAAATGGGCTTCTACTCAGTCAGACTGTCATGGTAATCAAGTGTCATTAAATAAATAAACATTGCTCTTATGCAATATTTTGCAATTATATTGTATCTCTTCATGTAAGAATTTTATGCATATTTTATATGCAACATTCCATAATTCTGCTCTACTATGAGTGTGGATCATGGCTGAAATGGGTCATCTGGCCAGTCTACTCACCCAGTAAATAAACTGCAAAATAAAATAAATAGAAACAAGCAAATGTTACATTATCTGATGAACATGAATATGAATTGCAGTAGTATACTATTTGTTTAGTGGGTAATATTTATTTTTCTTACAAGTCCATTCATTGTTGCACACATACAATATTATTTAGGAGTCACAAAGACCTAATTTATATTTCACTAGGTGAAACAACAAACAACTCTGAAAGATCCGTATGTTTTACTGTTGCAAATGGCAGGCCCTAGCTAGTTTCACCATGCTAATTGCAAATGCTTCAGTTAATTAACTGTTAATTGCTATAGTGGCTACATTTCACACCTGCAGACTGACTGCTTTCACAACCAAAATGGTCTAGAATGACAAAAGACTATGACTGCAATTGTAATTTACATATGAATCTGCAGTACGGAAAACCCTGAATCACAATGCATTGACTGCAAGTATAAATCTACATACAAAACTGCAATTTGAAAAAGAAAAAAAAAGCTTCACAGCTATTTGAGATTTGTTGTCTGATTGCTTCTTAATATAAGCTTAGATGGGAAGCTATAGCACTCTTAAAAGCCCAACTATGCCCACTTCTTTATTTACACTTGGTTTACCAGGGTTAATCCCACTAAACTAGTGGTCACTTTTTGGGGGAGACCCAAGGTGGTATTTTTATAGCTATGGGAAATTTGGCCAGGGCATCAAGGAACTTGCCCTACTCTTTTTGATAAGTGTCATGGTATATTTTATATCCATCTGAGCTATCACAAACTCAAGTAGATGGAACCTTGGTTTAACATCTCATCCATAAGAGAACACACTCAGGAGTATACTATTCCCTTAATGCCGCATCAGGGGGTTAGGAATCCATTCATCTGGAGTGGGACTAGAACCAAGCCTTTTGGCCTTCCTGCATCAAGGTAAGTTGTATCTGTTGCACCACAGACATCACACAAACTGATGAACACAGATGCCACACAAACTAATGTATTTGTTGCCAATAATACCCCTGTCAAATTGTCCATGTTGATGTAATGTTCATAGGTAGGTACTAGGCTATTGGCCCTAGGGCCTATATAATCCTAGCCAAAAAGGTACCCTGGCTTTCGCCACCCAAAAAAATTATTTTCCTGTGCCCCTGTCGAGTAGAGCCACAGAACTGATCCCCAGGGTGAATTTCCTATTTCCCATCCAAACATCAAGATTTTTCTTGAAGAGTGCTAATGAGGAGCTTTGTTTGATATAGATAGGTAGTTTGTTCCAGAGTATGGGAAGTCTCTGGGACAGGAATCTATCCCTCCAGCATGTTCTGTTTATTGTGGTGATGAGGTTTAGGTTCCTAGAGCATGTAGCTCGGAGGGATTGGGATTTCTATAAGTGGAGCATGTCCAACAGCTCTGGGTTTGTCATAGCTTTGTATATTAGGCAGAGATCGTCTCTGAGTAGGCGATATGTGATGCAGTAAAGCTGGAGTTTTTAGAGACGGCCTGCGTAGGGCATCTGTTTGAGGCCGGTAATCCTCTTTGTGAGGTATTTCTGCAGCCTTTCTAGTTGTTGTAGATGTCTTGTGAGGTACATACCAAAAGGGGCATTGTAGTCTATAAAGGGTCTAATGAGTGACGAGTAGAGGGGAACAATGACCTCTTTTTTCCTGAATGAGAAACCTTTTGTGATGAGGTGTGCAACATTGAAGGATTTCCTGACTACTGTGGCGATGTGATTATCAAAGGAGAGACTACTGTCCACCTGTGTCCCAAGGCCTCTTATCACACTTTTGGTGTTAAGTAGACTACCGCCTATGTAGTTGTTCATGGGTACAGAGTTTTTACCGAAAGGGATGACAATGCACTTTTTGGCATTGAGCTTGAGGCCATGGCTTTGACACCAGGCATCTGTCTCAGTGAGGCCCTTTTGTAGGATGTCCACATCATTAGGACTTTCGATTATGGCTTCTAGTTTGCAGTTATCTGCGAACTTCTTTAGCCAAAGACCTTCTGTGTTAGCCTGTACTTCTGAGAAATAGATACCAAACAGGGGAGGACCCAGGACTGAACCCTGCGGTACTCCACTTGTCACTGGTCTGAAGTCGGATTTGGAGTCTGCTACTTTCACAGTGTGGGTTCTGTCAATGAGCCAATTGGCAACCCATCTTGTGACATAGGGATTTATACCTAGTTTAGTGAGTTTATCTATAATTCCAGAGTGGGGGATGGTGTCAAAAGCCTTGGCGAGATCTTGATAGGCTGTGTAAACCACCTTACCCTCATCTACTGCTTCGGTGACCACTTCAAAGAAGTCTATCAGGTTTAGGAGACATGATCTGCCTTTTGCAAACCCAAACTGGGTGGGGTCCATAGTTTGGAGATTACCAATGTCATTGTTTATAAGTTTCATGATGATGCATTCCATATCCTTACAGACCAGGCTCATCAGACTAATGGGGTGGTAGTTCCCAGGGTCTGTAGTGGCTCCCCCTTTGTGGAGTGGGATAACCATCACTGTGCACCATTGAGTGGGCACAAAGCCTGAGGTGAGGCTATGATTGAACATGGTACTTAGGTGGGGTGCCAGTTCATTCTGTAGTTTGTGTAGAACACAGCCTGAGATGTTGTCAGGTCCCATGGATGCTGTGTTCTTGGCTTTGGAGAGTGTGGTTTTTACCTGTGCAGCCATGATTACAGGAACTTTATATTCTTCCGGTATAGAGATGGGCCCTTTAGGGCGTGAGATGGCAGTAAAGTTAGCACTGAACCTATCTGCCAGGATGTTGGCAATATCAGTTGGTTCTGTATATTTAGTGCCACTGTGCTGTAACTCAGAGGAGGTCTGAGTGTTACCATTGAGATTCTTGACATATTTATTTATTTATTTATTTATGTATTGCATTTGATTACCGGGAAAGTCCACTGGGCCTGACAAACTCATTTTCAGTGGAGGCCCGGGGAGAAAAGCTCCACAATTATATATACAGAAAATTTTGAAACAGTACAGTAAAATTATAATTGGAGAAAAGCTGTACAGTTATTTGCAGACAAAATTTTAAAGACAAATTTTAAGACAATACAGTAATCATATGTAGTAAACATTATATACAATACAGGGAATAATAGACATTTAGGAACATAGCTATAGAATACTTTGTGGCTGTCTTTAGAATCAGTGGTGATTTTGTTTTCATAACTAGCTTTGGAGGAATTTATGAGGGATCTCAGCTTTTTACTGAGGCTGACCAAAGTTCCTCCAATTATGGGAATTTACTCTTTTTGCAACAGTTTCTTTCTTCTCTTTCTATCATTCTAACATGATCTGTTGCCTCAGCCCCTGTCTCACTTGCCATGTTTCTGTGCGCTTCATTGCCTGGCTTTCCTATTCTTTTGATGTTTAAATATTCTGCATCTGTTACCAACAAGTACATGTCAATGTTCACAATCTGGCCCAGAAATCTTGAAGGAACTGATACAGTGTAACCAGTGTGTGCAGCTTCAGAGGCAACAATTTGCTGTATTGTTTCTGTTAAATTTTGACCCACTGAGGCACATTATGCTTGTAATGAATGCCCTACACATGTGAAGTAGTACTTCCATTACAATTCAGACCATGTGACCAGCTTAAAATTGTGAGTGCTTGTTTTCCTATTATTACACCAGTGCAATTGACTATTAGGCTTGTCAAACTCTAGCCATGGACATAGCCACCTACACTCCATAATCTTTCACCTTCACCAGTCCCAACTCTTTCGGATTCCATTATCAGAGATAGATCCACTAGCATACCTTTAAAAAAGTAATATGGTCTCATCACCCCCTCTGTGAAATAATTCTTGTTTTTGCTATGTATCAGTGCCTTTCAACTCAGGTAAGAAGAGGTCCGTCATCATGACCAACAGGACTGGTGCTGCAGACATTAAGGCCACTCAGCAGATAAAGCCTTCACTAGTTGCCAGGAACCCTCCCTCCTTCTTCCTGTCACGCCCCATGCATGCTAGCCTCTCCAAATCTTTTTCACTGAATTTTGTGTATGGTTGGAAAGAAAATTGCCTCGGTTGCCTTTGTCTTTGTGGTTATTTTTCTCAGTGTTTTTTTTTTAGAAGTTGTATTATAACTATTAGAATCATTTGTCTAGTAGTTTTATTTATATTATAGTTTCTCATTGTAAGATTCTACTTTCTGTTTCCCTTTTCTTCTTGAAATTGTTTCTCCATTTCTTCACCATTGCACCTTTACCCACATTGCAACATCCAACCCCCTGTTTTAAATTCCAAAAGTGTGTCTACAGCAGGACTATTTTGCCCACCAACAGAAATACACTTAATGTTGTTTATCCAGGAGAATATCTCAGCACGTTTGCCAGGATTTCAAAAAGCTAACTTATTACAGACATGGGGGGGGGGGCATTTATAAGAATAAGCCTGGTCTGCAAAGTTTACTTCTCTGTTAGAATAAGCATCTGGTCCCCCATAGTAAAACCTTTCTACAGCTAGAAAGAAGTCTGCATGGTGAGTTTCCTATTTCTCCTTTAATAAAGCAAAGAAGAAATTTCTGTTTCTGTCTTGGTTTCTCCTCCTTAACCTTTACCTACCCACCATGGCAAATTCTTCTGCCTCTCAGGGTATAGCATTTGTTGAATCTTCTGATTCTGAGGCTTCCTATGCTCCAGTAGAGACTTTGGGCCCTGACTCACTGCTCTCATTTCAGAACATTCTCTCACTCTTCATTACTTAAATTACAAGTTGGAAGAAGATCTATTAAGAGCCCAAATGTAGAAAATCTGGTGCTCCCTCTCCCACTACCTCTGTTCCAGAGTGTCAGGAGTCTTCTACCAGAGTGACTTTCTCCTTGATGATGTTAAACCTGGTACCTCTTCCTGCTTTATTGGCTGCATATTTTTTTTCCTGATGATGTTGATTATCTCACTGTTGACATCATTAGCCCCAGCATCCTTTCCAGAATAGATGTAGTTTCCTCTCTCTTCCTGTTGCCCAGCATCAGTACTACCAGTCATGTCACAAATGTCAGTTATGCTGAGGTTAGCCCTATCACTTCCAGTTTGTCTGGTACTGGTGTTTCCAGAATCATTGCCAGTGCTGAGGATTCTGATGCTGGGCTTATGGCCCACTTACCAGGTGCTACTCTTGATGCCAGCAGTTCTGGTGCTGATACCATCAATGTCAGTGGTCATGTTCCTTCCTTCCAGCCCCAGTATAGGACCATTTACGGGTGTTAGACAACAGGACAAAAGTTATTCAGGCATTCTGCAGTCCTCACCATTCAGATCTTCCACAAAATTGTTCTCTTATTCCTGTGACTCAGACCTCAGCCAAAACACCTAGAAAAGGTTTGGCCAGAACCATATATATTGAGACCCTTATAGAATCTCCCACAGAATTCCTGAATGAGGAAGAAGCAGCAAATTCCCCATCATGGCCAAAAGAAGACTTTAGGTTTGTTGAATACTTGTAGCTACTATAGCAAAGCGGAAATTGGTTGGCTGACTGCAAAGAGGAGATTGGTCAACTGACTACATGTCTTTTTCCCAGTGTAGACTGCAGAAGACCTTCCCTTGTAGGTACTTACAGGTGATCCTTGTCGATACTTAAGTCACTTAACTTGCATGGTGTATTTTCAGATAAACGTATTTAAAAAAATACACCAGGTATTAAAGAGATCATCAGATGGGTTGCTAAATGACTCAAGCCATAGCTTTCCCCTAGCAAGAACAATCTCATGCTCCAGTGTGGTGGTCAGAAATGCACAGGATGTGGGATCTGCCACTGCCATATCATGACGGCTCTCGCTCCACTTAACTGATTTTGTTGAGTAAAGAAGAGGGACCATCTCCAGAGTCTCTCTCTTTTCATGTCCCTCCTGCTTGATAAGTACAACTGCATCCTTAAAACATGAACATCTGGGTAAAGCCCTTGCTGCTGTGAGCAGTAAATTCTACCCTCCTTGGTACACTTTTAGCCAAATACAGAAGAGCCAATGTCAGGTCAGATATGGTTTCAATACAGCACAAATCAGTGGTCACATGAACAGGAGGTTGCTGGAAAAAGGAAATGCCTCCAAGCCAGTTTCCAGCAGGGTCACACTCCTGAAGGCAAGAGTCTTCTGCATACTCCAGAGGATTACAGTCTGCTTATGGTTGGATAGCAACAGTCCTGAGGACTTGCCAGATTTTTCAACTCTGGATACAGTCATGAGTCATCATTTCCTGAACCATCCATATTAATATTTTTATTTATTTTTTTTAGCATTTATTTACTGGGAAAGTCCGACTAGGACAGAGCCCATTTTTAGCGGAGGCCCGGGGAGAAACTCTCCAGACACATGTCATATTTAAAAAATATAATCAATAAAAAGTGGGTGATGGAAATAATATCCAGGGGGTAAATTATCTTTGTTACCCTTCCTCAACCCTCATATTACCATTGACAGACATTCCACCTGCTAGAAACATGTGGCAAGGAAATGGTGTTAAGGCTATTCAGAAAAGAGCTATCCAGAAAGTTCCCAACTGACCAGAAAGGCTTATGGTATTAGATTATTTTTCGTGACAAAGAAAACAAAATACCTGAGGCCCACACTGGATACCAGATGGCCAAATTACTTGGTGTCTAAATAAACCTGTCCGGTGGTCACATGGTCACAGTGCAGTCAGCTCTTTCTTGTTTGTCAGAAGGGATAGAGATGTGTTCTTTGGATCTTCAAGATACCAACCTTCTAATCAAGTTCATCAAGAAGTCTAGGAGGTATTTATGCCTCTGAGTAGGAGTTGGTCACAATCAGTTCAGAACTCTGCTCCTCAGTCTCACCCATATCTTTAAGAAGACCAGTGAGTGCACATCTATAGTAACAGCTCACCAACTTCTGCAGGGAGCCAAGATTTTCACATACCGAGATGACTGGGTGTTTGTACTCCTTACATGAAGAATCAAGTACAAAATAAAAAGTGTCTGTTTAACCTATTTCACTCCATAGGGTAATGGTGTGCCTTGCAAAGTTACACTTTCTTCTGGCTTATAACTAATTCTTCATTGGCTGTACTCCAAACAAAATCTTTTGCTGCACCTTCCTGCCTGAGGACAGGTTACTTTCGCTGCAGAAAGTGGTAGTACTAATTCACTTATGTCAACCTTTGTCAGCAGACACTTTCCTGTAAACATTAGGACTCATGGTAGTACAATTGCTATGATATCCCTTGCTAGATTGCATATAAAAGTGTTACAGTGTATGGTTCAGGTCCCGTGGTCCCAGACTCTAGACCATCTGTCCTTTATAAGATATTCAGTGCCTGCAGGTCCCATATTTAATAGTTTTTGGATCCCACCATGGCAGGAAGTTCTTTTCAGCTGCTTCCTCAGGCTGTCACTAGCTATGCTTCTGCTGTGGGATGGAGATGGCACTACAAAGTGCAGACTGTCCAGGATTCATAGGTTCATAGGTTCATAGGTAGGTATTAGGCTATTGGCCCTAGGGCCTATACAAGCCTAACCAAAAAGGTACTCTGGCTTTTGCCACGCAAGAAAATTATTTTCCTGTGGCCCTGTCTAGCAGAGCCACAGAGGTGATCCCCAGAGTGAATTTCCTATTTCCCATCCAATCATCAAGATTTTTCTTGAAGAGTGCTAATGAGGAGCTTTGTTTGATATAGATAGGTAGTTTATTCCAGAGTATGGGAAGTCTCTGGGACAGGAATCTATCCCTGCAGCATGTTCTGTTTATTGTGGTGACAAGGTTTAGGTCCCTAGAACGTGTAGCTTGGAGGGATTGGGATTTCTTTAAGTGGAGCATGTCCAACAGCTCTGGGTTTGACATAGCTTTGTATGTTAGGTAGAGATCGCTTCTGAGTAGGCAATATGCGATGGAGTAAAGCTGGAGTTTTTTGAGATGGTCTGCTTTGGGCATTTGTTTGAGGCTGGTAATCCTCTTTGTGAGGCATTTCTGTGGCCTTTCCGATTGTAGATGTCTTGTGAGGTACATACCAAAAGGGGCACTGTACTCTATAATGGGTCTAATGAGTAACAAGTAGAGGGGAACAATGACCTCTTTTTCCCTGGATGAGAAACCTTTTGTGATGAGGTGTGCCACATAGAAGGA
The DNA here is from genome assembly GCF_019279795.1 of Protopterus annectens. NCBI lineage: Eukaryota > Metazoa > Chordata > Ceratodontiformes > Protopteridae > Protopterus > Protopterus annectens. The sequence continues at coordinate 1,000,920,418 of NC_056729.1, forward strand.
TTTCCTGACTACTGTGGCAATGTGATTATCAAAGGAGAGACTACTGTCCACCTGTGTCCCAAGGTCTCTTATCACACTTTCGGTGTTAAGTAGACTACCACCTATGTGGTAGCTCATGGGTACAGAGTTTTTACCAAAGGGGATGACAATGCACTTTTTGGCATTGAGCTTGAGGCCATGGCTTTGACACCAGGCATCTGTCTCAGTGAGGCCCTTTTGTAGGATGTCCACATTGTTAGGAGTTTCAGTTATGGCTCCTAGTTCACAGTCAACTCTGAACTTCATTAGCCAAAGACCTTCTGTGTTAGCCTGTACTTCAGAAAAGTAGATACCAAACAGGAGAGGACCCAGGACTGAACCCTGTGGTACTCCAGTTGTCAGTGGGCTGAAATCAGATTTAAAGTCTGCTACTTTCACAGTGTGGGTTCTCCCAGTGAGCCAGTTGGCAACCCATCTTGTGACATAGGGATTTATACCTAGTTTAGTGAGTTTATCTAAAATTCCAGAGTGGGGGATACTCTTTACTTCACAAATCTCATTTTGAGATTAGCATTTTGGGGGTAAGGGCTGTTCTACTAACTTTAATAGCCATTCAAGATTCCATACTCTGGGGAGGGAGGAGGCTTACTGTTGTCCATTCAAACAACATGGTAGTTGTCTGGTACAGTTTACTATCAAAATGTGGAAAATCAAAACAATTTTCCACTTTTTGATTGAATTAGTTATCTGAATTTGGTAATACAGAATTACCAAAATGTCAGAAATGGTAACCATGGAATTAACAATGTTTTTGCAGTAGGGCAAGCCCCCCATGCACCCTCCACATCCCCTGCATATTATATATTCCAACTCTGAGATCGCACTACAGTGAGGAAAAGGGTACATTTTCTGATCCCCACTGTAATGTGATCTGTCATCAGAACGTCAGTCCCATATTAGCAAATGCACACAACTATTCACTAATGAGGATTCAAACATTTCCGGATCAGCATTACGGAAACTGGAAAACACGCATTCGTCCATCCCGATTTTGCGTAAGTACTGTTCTGCATTTTGATAGTAAACCTGTCTGGTACATCAACTAGTATGGGGATCTTCATCTTACTGTATTCTTTGGAAATCCATGTCAGCCAGATCCTAGACCATCAAATCCCATCACTTATTTCTTTGACAACCAGAACTTTTATTGGTCAGAGCCAGATTAACAGACAAAAAAAAAAAAACATACCTATGAATCTTTGTATCTATACTTACAAAGGAACATATTACATAAATGCGCAGCTTATTTGTTTAACAGAAACCTATTTGGGTGAATCTCATATGTCTGGTTACTTCAGGCTGAATTAACTGCTAAAAAACAAGGAAGAAATTGAGTAATGAGAAGGTTAAGTAATAAACAGTAACTGAGAGAAAACTGTGTGCATGAGACATAAGCAGAAAATGAGAGAAGAGTACAAGAATATGTCATTCAAGCACAGTAAAGGGAAAGTACCACAAAAAAATAAGGCATACAAACAAGAAATGCATTACTACAAAGGAAAAAAGAATATATAAATGAATGTATCAAGCACTTCAATACACTGAGCAACTACTTGGGAATCAGCAGGAATTCCCATATTAACAACTCATCCTGTGAGTAATGCAACAGGACGTTTAAGATGGACAGAAGGTGAGTCCATCAAAATGTGTTTTTTTTTTGGGCTTGTTTTGTTTTTCCCTGTGGGTTTGTCTCTTTATCTATTTGTTGGGAAGTGGAGTTGTACTATTTATATATACCCCTGCTGCAGCATGGCATTCCCAGAGTTCTATCTCCCTCCAATCTGTGGGTAAAGAGACAACTCACCAGTGTGTTTAACCCCTGAAGGCTGGGACCACCAACATTCCCTGATTTTGGTGATACCAGTCCTCCCGCAGGAGGCGAGCAAGTTTGGAAGCTGCCACTGCTGCTCATAAAGGCTTAGCTTCACTGTGTTGAGATGCTACGCTGCCTACATGCTAATGCCATGCAGGAGATTGAGACAAGCCATGAGGTGTGATTATTGGGATTGGTCCCACCTTGAGCCCAAGGATGACATTTCCATATTCACCTGCTTACTCAGCCTGGCCTACCATTCTCTACTGGCCTCCAACAGAAGCATGCTAACCCCACCTGCATGTCATCCCATGACCCCTTCACTGGGATCCTCATTATTCCACCAACAGTTGCTTAACCCGTTAATTGAACTCAGGATGCCTTGATCACAGTTAAGACTTCTTCTACACCAATGGAACTGGCTTACCAACACCTGTTGGATCAAAAGTAGTCTCCCCATAAAGAAATTTGTTGAGAACCAGCAGGAGCCATTACACTGATGGGTATGTATCATGGTAAAGGATCTCCAGTACTAAAGTGAAGGTACACATCCCAGGCCAAGACTGTAAAAAGGCCTCATAAGCATGCATAAGTAGTCCATCAGCAGCAAACTAATTCAGAGATGCTCTTGCTTTGGCTACTTCACATGAGAGTTACAGAGAATCTGCTGCAACTAATGCATCCACTGCTAAAAGAATGAAAATAAGTATCATTTTGCACATCTGGTGATTATTTTTCCTGCATTTCATAAGAACCTATCTATTCCACATTGTATTTTTTTCTTTTCCCATATAAACCCTACATTATTATACTCTAGCCTTTAATATCCCTCTATTCCTTACATTTCAGATAAGATACCAGGACAACCTACCTCTCTTGTTATACAGAAAACACCTCTCTACTTACCTGTCTTCTTCCAGCTTTCAGAATCCACCATCACTGAATCTCATATTGTCCTGCAACTTCTTGTTTCCTTCTTTGTTGCTACTTCCCCACTACCTGACATCTATACAATACAGATTCCCATACTTAAGTATGCTACTCTTCACCTTATCCTCTATTCTTCTCCTCCTACTGTGCCATATTTCATTCTACCATGACTCAATAATATCTCACAGCATCTCTCCTACTCTGTCCCAACCATCAATCCATGCTTCCCCTTTACAATCTCCGCATATTGCACCAAACGTATTTAATATTGCTAGTAAAACTTGCAGGTCCATGCCAGAAGAAACATCAGCTTTATTTTCAAAAACCAAAACTGACTAAGCGCTTTCACCCACCATTGGGCTTCTTCAGAGTCAGTAAACAATACAACAATAATTGCTTAAATAATTAATTAAAACAATGAGTCACATGAGCACCTTGAATACAATTAAACATTAACCCTCCAACCTCCAAATTCAGCTTAAACCCTTATGCTTGCTGGAACAACATAACTAAATGAACAAACTTGATATATAAATAATATCAAACATGCTGATAAATATAATGCTATTATATACTAAAGCTTTGTAATAAAAATAATAAAAATAAGTGATCATGAAATATATTGTACAAATGTAATGTATGTTAGATAAACTGAGATTTAAGTTTTAATACACAGGCTGTAGAAATACTTTCATTAATGCCTGGTGCGTTAGAAGCATCCAGGCGTAGCTGACATGGGCATTCCCTGACTTCTAGTTGTTGTGTCTTTCGGCTTTTCCCGGTTAGGGGTCACCACAGTGGAACTCCGGTCCGCTAATGATTGGCAGTAGATTATTTACGTGCCGAGTTGCCGGCCCTGACGCACAACCTTCAATGAAGGTGCGCCCATAAATGCATGTCTCCACACAGAAGACACTCTAGCTGAGAATCAAACAGGACAACATCTTACTGTGAGGCGACAATGCTACAGCAGCACCACCACCACAGTATTCCCTGACTTCTAGTAAGGTTTTGTAATCTCCCCCAAAATCCTTCATGGTTAGCTTGTCAATAACGAAAAATAATTTTTTTTGTAGTTAGTACAAACATTGCTATGAGTGAATTGGGCGTTGGTAGTTTTCTTGTTCCTAATGTCCCTGATGTGTTCCAGTATACGAAGTCCGAGTTTTCTTGTAGTCATCCCAACATAGAACGCAGTACATGATAGTCATGTAACCACATAGACAACCATCCTTGTGTTACAGTTGCAATGTCCTGGACATCTTAATGTTCTTTTGTAACTGCAAATTTGTACATATGGTCCATCATTAATGTATTTAAAAACACTACATGTACCGAATTTACTCATATGTGTGGCTCTGTTATCATAGCTCATACATTTTTTTCTCAAACAATTCTTTTAAACTGGAACCTCTACTCAAAAGTTAGAAACATTATTAATGCTGTATGGGACAGTGTTTTTACCCAAGATATTAAATATATAATAGGAATTGCTCCCAGGTTTATTAATAGTAGAGTATGTTTAACAATAGTCTTTTGAAATACAGTAATTTACATCAAGTAAAGAGAAGCCTCTTGTCAGAATTATTAGATATGGTATTACACAACAATTTCATATTCTTTGATGGCGAATACTACAGACAAATGGGGTTGCGATGGGTGCCAGATGCACACCCATTTATGCCAGCTTGGTATTGGCAGACTGGGAGCAGAATTTTGTTTTTCAAATCAGAATATAAGTCCAAAATTATGTCATATTTATGATATTTGGACAATATTCAGATTTTTTTGGAAGGGCTATAAGGATGAGGTGGAAGCATTTATTATTTGAATCAAACAACTGAGTTTTTGAAATTTACAAATCACATTGATAAACATCAAATTGAGTTCCTGGATATTCTGTTATATGTAGAGAATGAACAAATACACTCCAAGATTTTTCGTAAAAAAACATACAGTAACTCCTTTTTGCACTACAACAGCTGCCACACTGACCACCTAAAGAAAAATGTGGTTAAGGGGCAAATGATACGGATGTCTAGGTTGATAAGCCAAGATATCTGTTTCAAAGTTGAAATGACACATTTGGTTGATATGTTTAGGAATAGAGGATATCCAATGGAATTACTTCATAAACACAGTATAGAGATTGAGAGAAGATCCTTATGGACAACAATAGAAAATTGACAAAGTTAACACCTCTGATAATGACAACCCCAGCCAAAATTATTCTTCTGGTATGGCAATGGAATTTAACCCAACAGGGGCAAAAGTTAGGAACATTATTAATGCTGTATGGGACAGTGTTTTTACCCAAGATATTAAAGATATAATAGGAATTGCTCCCAAGTTTATTAATAGTAGAGGTTCCAATTTAAGAATTGTTTGGGAAAAAAATGTATGAGCTATGATAATAGAGCTTCACATATGAGTAAATTCGGTACATGTAGTGTTTGTAAATACATTAATGATGGACCATATGTACAAATTTACAGTTACAAAAGAACATTAAGATGTCCAGGACATTGCAACTGTAACACAAGGATGGTTGTCTATGTGGCTACACACCTATCATGTACCGCGTTCTATGTTGGGATGACTACAAGAAAACTCGGACTTTGTATATTGGAACATATCAGGGACATTAGGAACAAGAAAACTGCCAACGCTCTATTCAATCATAGCAACGTTTGTGCTAACTACAAAAAAAATTTAATTTTCGTTATTGACACGCTAACCATGAAGGATTTTGAGGGAGATTACAAAACTTTACTAGAAGTCAGGGAATGCCTGTGGCAGCTACGCCTGGATGCTTCTAATGCACCAGGCATTAATGAAAGCATTTCTACAGCCTGTGTATTAAAACTTAAATCTCAGTTTATCTAACATACATTACATTTGTACAATATATTTCATGATCACTCATTTTTATTTTATCACAGAACTTTAGTATGTAATAGCATTATGTTTATCAGCATGTTTGATATTATTTATATATCAAGTTTGTTCATTTAGTTATGTTGTTCCAGCAAGCATAAGGGTTTAAGCTGAATTTGGAGGTTGGAGGGTTAATGTTTAATTGTATTCAAGGTACTCATGTGACTCATTGTTTTAATTAATTAAGTATTTAAGCAATTACTGTTGTATTGTCGATTGACTCTGAAAAAGCCCAATGGTGGGTAAAAGCGCTTAGTCAGTTTTGGTTTTTGAAAATAAAGCTGATGTTTCTTCTGGCATGGACATGCTTGTTTTACTAATGTTACTCTTTCCAGTCTATGGTCTTATTTAATATTGCCCTTCACCTTTATTTCAAATATAGACTGATTAATTGCATTTCAACTTAAACCAAAACAAAATTAATTGCAAGAATCATCCCCAAAAAACAAGTGTGCATAATTCCTCAATATACTAAAATCCTTCTAGGAAGAGATATACACCCTAATCCTGGCCCCACCTATCACAATGAACACAAAGATAATTCTCTCCCACGGACTTCTGTGACCCGACAATGGACAGTCCTCAATCCTGGTGATCTATTTTTTGCTGCAATAAATGTTAGATGTATAAGAAATAGAATTGCTGAACTACATGGCTGAATTACCCAACATAAGTCCAGTGTTCTTGCTGTAACTGAATCTTGGCTTAAATCCAGCATAGGCGACTCCAAAGTTATACCTCCTGGCTATAATATTATCCATAATGACCATATAAAGAGGAAAGGTGGTGGTATTGATTTAATATTTCTCAGTACCTACCAGATTTCCCATTACAGCACACCAACACCAAAATTCAGTTTGGTAGAGCTTCTTATTGCTTTCCTCAAAATAAATAATTCTAAACAAATATGTATTGTTGTCCTTTATATCCTTCTTGGAGACAATGCAGCTATACTGGGAGATGTCCTACACTAGATATTTATAACATTTCCACAAGAAAAAACACTACTAGATGATGCGAATGTCAACTGGTCAAACATAAATTCTAACTCTTCTACATCTATCATGCACTTGTATGGTTTCATACAACTAATTAATAGCCCCACACATTATAGCAAGATATCAAATTTTCCATTACAGTGGATCCTAATATCAGACCTTAGCAAATACTCCACCACAGGTACAATGTCTGACTCTTTCAGTGATCATCTCCCAGTTTATATGACTAGACATCTCACATATCCAGTTAAGCAGTATATTTATGAAACATCACCTAAGCTTTCCAAGTTTAACTCAGAAATGTTCATTACTACACTACCATCTATGAACTGGAACTTCCTAACAATCTTCCCCTTAGATGATGCTGTAAATGAATTCAATACAGCCTTTTCTAAATATCATAAATAGCCTTGCACCTCCTAGAAGGAAGAGACTGAAAACAAACAATGCAATCTGGCTATCCAAAAAGAGTAGAATACTAATGGAAGATACAGAAAAGGTAAGGAAAGAATGTCAAAAATATAAAGTACCCCAATACATTCCCCCGGCTTTACTAATCTTTTGTGCAGGACTAATCTAGTCCTGCATGGAAGTGGCAGTTTAAGAGGAGGACGGCAGCGTGCCATACATATTAATGAAGACACACTGCCTGAATTCCTAATGCTAAATGGAACATGGACGAGTGCAGGGGGCAGATCTGAGAGCAGAGCTCTCAGAATAAACATGCCCCTGCAAAGTAGAACAGAAGAATGTGTAAATAAAGAGCGAGACTGCTCATAAGTGTCCGCATATCCCCACCAACAGTCCCCATGTGTTCAACAACAGTACACTTAAATAAAACAAAGAAACCCTAGTAGTAATTTTTTTAAAAGTCCCAAGTACAGCTAACTGTAGGTGCGTGGGTTTGTCCATCACTTAGCTCTGGGTAAAGCAGCTGAAAAGGCTGAAGAGGATAACAAGGAATATATATGCAAATGAAGCATCACAGCAGTAGTGTAGTGGTTAGAGCATCTGCCTAATGAACAGGTATTCTTAGTTTGAGTACCACTGCAGCACATATCATTTTCCATATGAAATCTGTATATGAACACATTTTTACATCTTTTCACTGTATAACCTACATAATAAAATCTAAATGTGACCTGGAGTACTGCATTAAATGCACATGTGAAGTGTCAGTGTCATAATGAATAAGGCACTAGTAAGCAGGTTTAAGCACAAATAAGCAGTAATAAGCATATATAAGCACTGGTAAGCGTGTTTAAGTGCATTTGTGTGGAGGTAAGCATTGCCCACACAGATTAAGCAATGCAGAAGCTAAATGAGTGTAAGAAACTGTAACCAGAGGTTAGCAGTGCTTACCTCTGCGCAAACCCACGCAAACCCGCTTACAACTGCTTTAAAGTGCCTTAATCACTCTGTACCCAACAGTCCGTGTACTGCCTAGCAACAAAATAAACAGCCTCTGCAAGGCTCGAACCCAGGACCCTCTACACTACAGTCACAGTAGTTAACCACTAAACCATCATAGCAATGCATAAGAGTGAGGTGTCAACAAACAAATCCTCACCATAGGAAAATCAAACTGAACATGTGAAATGAACCTATGTACAGTGTGATGTTGTTTAACCTGCCACAGAACAATAATATGTGAATTGGAGTACTGCAGTAAGGCCAGATGTGAAGTGTTATTGCAATAAAGTGTTGAAGCTCCCAGGACCCCATACAGAGTACGTACACATGAATCAAGGATACAAGACACATATAAAACGTAATGAAGAAGACATCAATGCCAAAAGGCAAATATCATGCAAATCGAATATTAAGCACCGCTAAGCATTGCACAGCACTGCTACCCAGACTACTGGCAGGATACTACCAGTGGGAGAAACAGTGTCAACCTGCAAAGTCTAATCTTAAACAAGTGCATGTTCGTCCCTAGCGGGACGACCCCAAAAATTCTGCTAAAAAGGGTCCTCGGGGTAACATACCATGCCTCACAGGTAAGCAAAGAAGGATACGTATATTTGCAGACTGAATGTGTGGGAACTCTGAAGATCCATGGGGTGAGACAACTTACATGATGGGTCCCGAGAAGTGGAGCGTGGGCAATGTGTAGTGGTGTGGTGAGATTCGGATGGAACCTGTAGGAAGGATGATGTGGAGGAGGGACGGGGTGCAGGGAATGATGGGTAAGACATTATGGGCCAAGGCGTGCTGGGGTTGGATGGACCCATTCTAATGGGACCACTCCATGGATGTAAGCGAGAAAGGGGGGGGGCAGGAAGTAACTGAGACATACCATTTCCCATGGCAAAGCACATTATGAGTAATATGTATGTTGCATAACCCATGGAATAACATATATGTGTGTGTATATATATATATATATATATATATATATATATATATATATATAAACTGGAGTACTGCTGCCACGAAAGAACACAAACACACACACACACACACACACATATATATATATATATATATATATATATATATATATATATACGACCTGGAGTACTGCAGGAAAGGCACATGTGAGGTGTCAGTATCATTATGCATAAAGCAGTAGTTAGGTTAAGCAACAAGAAGCAGTAGTAAGTATATGTCAGCACTAGTAATTGAGTTTAAGGCCGTGTGCATGGGTTTGCATGGAAGTAAGCACTGCTAATTTCTGGTTACAGTGTCCTACACCCAGTAAGCTTCTAAATTGCTTAACCTGTGTAGGCAGTGCTTACCCCCATGCAAACCCACTTGCAACTGCTGAAAAGTACCTTAATCACACTGTATCCAATGGCTCTTGTTCTGCCTAGCAAAAAAATAAGCAGCCTCTGCTAGGATCACACGCAGGACCCTGCACACCATAGCCAAAGTGATTTACCACTAAGCCATCTCAGATATACATATCCTTGATGTATTCACAAACATATCATCCATATCAACAATATATGTCTGGTACGAATAGGTATACTCCCCCAGCCAAGCATGACCTCCCTGTAATACATTACCAAGTGGTGCAGATCCCATAACCAGGACCAGATATGACATGGCCATCCCTAGGATACACATACATATATATATATGCAGTAACTTATACACACACACACATGGATTATGTGTGTAATATATGTAATATATAATACACACAATAATACAAGCAGCCCAGTATTTCTATAATCACCAACTGGAAACTGTATGAGCCACCCATACAAATGACATTCATAGCCTGCAAAATATACCCACAGAGATATCAAAGGGTATAAAACATATCATCCATATCAACAATATATGTCTGATATGAATAGGTATACTCCTCCAGCCAAGCATGACCTCCCTGTAATACATTAGCAAGTGGTGCAGATCCCATAACCAGGACCAGACACGACATGGCCATCCCTAGGATACACATACATAGACACATATATGCAGATACAGGTATACATACATATATATATATATATATATATATATATATATATATATATATATATATATATATGTAACTACGCATACACACACAGAGATTTGTACAGTAATATACATATGTAATATGTGCACACAATATGGAGCAGCCAGTATTTCTATAGTCACCACCTTACCAACTGGAAACTGTATGAGCCACCCATACAAATGACATTCATAGCCTGCAACATATACCCACAGAGATATCAAAGGGTATAACACCACACACAGGTGTGCATAAATGAATGTGAAAGCTTTATTTGTGTACTATGACAGTTGTATATGCCATGTCATATAGCTGTTTAGACACTGACATCCATATGAACAGTGTAATGCAACTGTGAAACAGTTATACTAAGACAGTAGTCTGGAAAGGTTGACATATGTTGCTGTCCAGGCCGAGGCCTTCAAGTAGTACATTAGTAATGACAGACTGGGCCACAGCATACCAGACAATCAACAGTATGTAATGCAGATGTATAGGTCAGCAGCCTCTATCTACACTCTGTACACAATCCCTAGGGGGTACAGACCCCAGTTGACACAATGGGATGTATCTGTTACATAACAAGGCATACCTGACACCATCACAATCACACTGACAAACAGAACATCCAGTATGGCAGGAGGCAGTAGGCCTGCATTTACCCAAGGTGGATTGTATGGTAAAGTACATCCAGATACCTTAAGGCAGCTTATCCCAGATACCCACACATGTTGTAACAGCCTAGGTTAGTCATGGTGCACCCCCCCTACACTCACTAATACTGGGCCATATACCACTGTTACATACACTGGCCTCTGGAGTGCATTAGGGCACACATGTATTGTGTAGGTGAAACCCACACATATATGGCCCCAACCCCCCAGTATGTGTGGGGACACAACAGCAGTGGAGTGATGGCAGGAATGACAGCATGACATACACACAGCCCACTACATAACAATCCCTGACAGCATGTCATATGTGCAAAGCCTGGTATGTAGGTGGAGGACAGAGGCTGGAACACAGGCACATATGTGTAAAACTGTTGTCATACAGTAAGCAAGATATGTATATGTGTACATATCTATATGGATATATGTATACTTATATATACATATATGTTCACCATATGTCCTGCACATGGAGTGGAGCCCTACCTCAGCCCCAATAGTCCCAACCTCTCAGTGCAAGGGGATGTCATGTATGTAGTGCAGGTATATTTGTAGACTATTGCTACTGTAATAGGGATTGTCTTCACAGAAATGGTGTGTGTGGGAGGCCACATCTGCTGTTAACATGTGCACCATTGGCTACTTACAGACATCCTAAGGTCATCATAGTACAGTACCACTGCTAGCACAGTAACACCCCTGTGGACTACAGCTGTGATATGGCCAATATATGTGGACAGTCTGACACACTTGGGTCAGTCCAGGGGTATACACAGAACCCCTTCATGCAAGACATGTGGACCAGGCCTGTCAATGTGGATGTTAACAGCCATGTAGATGGGTATAACATGTACATACTGGTATACATTTGCCCCCATAGGTTATGCATTCATACACCCCTGTCTGTCCTGACACATAATAACCACTGGTACAGAGGTGCCATGGCCACATACTATCCACTAGTTAGTGACATACATCTGAACAGCATCCCACTGCTTTGTCTGACATACATGACTGTTATGGTGGCCAGGCAGCAGTACATCTGGCAAGTATCTGGACATGACATCTCACTGGATAAGTACAGTAAGCTGCTAGGCATGTAACAAAGCACAGTGCAGGCTACAGGCAGACTGACTCAACACTGGGCTACATCTCCTATGTGGGAATACACATGTACCTGCATAGATAGCAGGCTCTACAGGCATGTCACATCACAGAGTAACAGACACCTGTGTGAAAGTGCATAACCACAACCAATGTGAACACAGCCACAGCCACATATGGTAAGCTAGCATACTATTACAGTATATGGACTATCTGATGTACACCATCCTCATATGAGCCACTCACACAACAACCCTACATATACTGGGCCACTACACAGTGTGGTCCGATGGCTGTCTGTGGTTTGGGACATGTGTGTGTCTGCCCCTACAAACATGTAAGCTGATAGGGTGACATACAGTGGAGCATCATGTAACATCAGATAGAACAGGACCAAGAACAATGACATCTACCACAGTCTCTACACAGGCCAAGGTACATATGCACTATACACACACTGTTGACAATTACCAGACTTACACATACCTCAGTACTGTACACACAACCACAGAATGCCCAGGCTATGTCCTCAAATATAACCCCTACTATACATAACATGTGTAGCAGTCTGATATCTCACTGGCTTGTTATCAGATATGCTGTCAATGAATATGGTGTACAGAACATATGCACCCCCTACTGCATGACATATGTACAAAGGTTGACAGAGTTGTGGCTGGAGGCACAAACACAGGGCCAATATTGACATGTCACTGTGATAACCTCATACATTTCCTGTCGTAACAGGGTTTGATGCAACATATGTCCTATGAGGGATATGACATCAGTAACTCTCCCGGCTGTCACCATCTACTGACTGCAATCCTCACACTACCTTCTGCAGTTGAGAGATAGGTGCTCTGTGGGTAACACAAGGAACACAAGGCACCACACACTGCCCAGTCTGCAGATGACCCTACAGATGGGGATTCCTCATAAACATAGCACTGACATGACAAGTATTAAAACATGTAGGACAGCCATATCCACACACACCCTGTTAAACCAATATTACCCCAACTGCAGTATAGCAGCACTTACAGTCTGTAGTCAAGACAGGCACATCCCCTCCTGTGTGTTGGCCTGTTTCCACAGTGTATGTTGTCAGAGGTAAGTCCCCAATCCATCTGTGATGCTGTTTGCCAAACAACAGATCTAGTTCCTGCTCACAGTGAATGAAAAGGCCCAACACCAACATGATGTTCCTAGATATTGGAGTGTGTTTCCATGCAATTGGCTATGGGAATGTTACCACAGCTGTTCCACATGCAATCAGCTAGAGGAGGGCTGTAATCCATGCAGAGGCCATCAGCTGATCATGAGCATCACTGACAATACACATGCCGCTGCCTAAGCAAAGCAGGTGTAAGTCTCCACATCCACCAGAGAGGGAGTGAGAGAGGCAGACAGAGGCAAAGATAAGTCAGGGTGGGTTGGGAGAGTAAATGGTAAGCATATTTGTGCAACACACCTACCAGTCCAGGGTATCGAACTCCTTACTATGTACTGATATCACATCTGTTATCCCTGCATGGTGGATATTGTGATTTATGCTAGGGGCACCATATAAGAAATTTTAAAAACCCACTCAACATTGAGTCCAGTTGTTACACACTCACAACCACCTCCACACAGGACATGATCAACAAACATCAACACATTAAGACACACACACCTGTCACATCTGGGATTAGAACTCCTACCTAACTAGTTATTACACTACAGCACTATGCAATTATAGAACACACCACAGAGATTACTGGAGTACTCTTTCCCCAAAGGTTTATTTCACAGTGAGTGACATCAGCAGGATTGCCAAAGTAGGGCAAATGAATTGTAGTGAGTGTGACTAGCCAAACATGCATTGCTCTCTACACAGGCATAGGAACAGACACAAAAGCATCCACAACTCCCATGTGTGAGACTAGAACCCCTACCAGAGTTCTATATCACACTACAGCATTACACTGTTATAGCACACACCACAGAGATTGCTGGAGTACTCTTTCCCCAAAGGTGTACTTCACAGTGATTGACATCAGCAGGATTGCCAAAGTAGGGCATTTGAATTGTATTGAGTGTGACTAACCTAAATTGCCATAATTAGTCTGTATGCATTAACTGCTGTTCTGGCCAGACCAAAATAACCTGCCTTTGCAGGTCATGAACCCAGGACCCTGTACACTATAGTCACAGTAACTAACCACTAAGCCATCACAACAGTACATGAGACTGAGGTTTCACCAAAGTAATCCCACCATAGGCTAATCAAACTGAACATGTGAAAGGAATGTATATACAGTTGTCCGTAAAAGACCTCTCCAAAGCCAACTTCATGCTACTCAAGGCAGAAGTGACAATGTTTGTGACACCCATGGAGACAGGAGCTGACAGTTCAACTGATGAATCCTGCACTAAGGCACTGTATGAGCACATCCACTTGTGCATGATTCCTGACATCCCACATAGAACCACAACACTCACCTCCCAAATAAGCAAGCCAGTCTGGTGGTCTCCTGCCATTAACAGAGTATACAACAGAAGGTAGACACTGTTGAAGAAAAAAGGATAATCCAAGGATGCAAACAACTCCCTTACCAGCCCCAGTAAGACATTGAGATCCCTCATGGAATCCTCCAAAGCTGGTTATGTAACTAAAATCACCACAGATTCCACAGACAACCACACAGCATTCTATAGTTATGTCCAGAATCTAACTGGCAATGCTCAGAAGTGCTCTGAGCTACAACAGAATGGCATTACATAGACTGCTCCCACAGATTGTGCCAATATCCTGGCAGATTGATTTAGTGCCACATTCACCCCTCTCACCCCAAAAGGGCCCATGTCAATACAAAAAGAGTTCCATTGCCCAGTAATCACAGCCACACAGGCAGAAACTGCACTATCCACAGCTAAGAATACAGCATCCATGGGACCAGATGACATCCTGGGCTGTGTACTACATGAACTACAAAATGAAATGGCAACTCACCTAACTGTCATGTGTAATCATAGCCTTGCATCAGGCCTGGTGCCCACTGAGTGGTGCACAGCTGCAGTTATCCCACTCCACAAGGGGGGATCCACCTTGGATCCCTGGAACTACCATCACATCAGTCTGATGAGCCTGATCTGCATGGCCATGGAATGCATTATCAGGGAAGTTTTGAATGCAGACATTGGCAACCCTCAAACACTGGACCCCACACAGATTGGGCTCATGGAGGGCCAGTCTTGTCTCCTGAAACTGATTGACTGCTTTGACTCAGTCTGCATAGCTGTTGAAGAGGGTAAGGCAGTCCACAAAGCCTATGTGGACCTTGCCAAGCCCTTCAACACCATCCCCCAGTCTGGAAACATAGATTAACATACTAATCCAGCCATACATCCCTATGCCACTCGATGGTTTGCCACATGGCTTACTGACAGAACCCAAACTGTAGGTGTAACTGACTCCAAATCCATCCCCAGACAAGTGACAAGTGGAGTACCTCAGGGTTCAGTCCTGGGACCACTGTTGTTTGGCATCTACATCTCTGAAGTACAGGCCAACAGTACGGGACTCTGGCTAACAAAGGTAACAGATGACTGCAAAATGGGAGTCATTATGAGCCTGACTGTACTGCATGATATGTTACTGATACCAGCCTGACATCATACAGGTGGGATGGAGTACTGTTAACATCTTGTGCCCTTGTCGTGTAAGGTCCTGGTTATGGGATCTGCAACAGTTGGTAGTGTATTGCAGGGCAGACATGTTTGGCTGTGGGGGAATACCTATTTGTGCATGACGTATGTTGTTTGTGCCTGTCAACCCCATTAATGGTGCATGTGGACATATATGTTTCTGCTATGTTCCCACTTTATCTACAGATGTATGTCCATATATACCTATATAGATATAAATATCTGCTTACATATATGTGTATATGTATATATATATATATATATATATATATATATATATATATATATATATATATATATATATATATATATATATATATATATATATATATACACATATCAATATGTTGTATCTGTTTAGACATTAATATATTTTCACACACACATACATCTACATGTTGGAATACATTCTCTGTACTGTTGAATGACTGGGCTGGATGATATGTTTGTGAATACAGCAGTTATGTATATCTGAGATGGCTTACAGGTAAATCACTTTGACTATGGTGTGCATGGTCCTGGGTTTGAGCCTAGCAGAGGTTGTTTATTTTGTTGCTAGGCAGAACAAGGGCCGATGGATACAGAGTGATTAAGGCACTTTAAAGCAGTTGTAAGCAGGTTTGCATGGAGGTAAGCACTGCTAAAGTCTGGTTACAGTTTCTTATACTCAGTTAGCTGCTGAATTGCTTAACCTGTGTAGGCATTGCTTAGCTCCGCAAACCCATGCAAACCTGCTTACAACTGCTTTAAAGTGCCTTAATCACTGTGTATCCAATGGGCCGTGTTCTGCCCAGCAACAAAATAAACAGCTCTTGCAAGGCTCAAACCAAGGACCCTGCACACCATAGACAAAGTGATTTACCACTAAGCCATGACAGATACAAAGAGATTTGATGTTTTCAGAAACATATCATCCAGTCCAGTCATGCAACAGTACAGAGAATGTATACCAACATCTAGATGTATGTGTGTGTAAATATATTAATATCTAAACAGATACAACATATCTAGATATGTGTATATATATATATATATATATATATATATATATATATATATATATATATATATATATATATATATATATATATTTCTAAAACTATATACATATATATCAATATATATGCACATATATACATGCATATGCCTAAATCGACACATATATGTGTCTACACCTATATGTCTACATATACACAGCACATTACATATGTGTAAGCAGATATATATCTATGTAGGTATATACGGACATAGTTATATATATGTTAGCAGATATATATATCTATATAGGTATATATGGCCATACATCTGTAGATAGCAATGGCAGATTAACAAATACACATATGTCCACATGCACTGTTAATGGGGTTGAGAGGCCCCACACACTATATGTCTTGTACGAATAGGCATCCCCCCACAGCCAAACACGTGCACCCTGCAATACACTACCAAGTACAGTCTGCCTCCCATAGGACATGTAATATGTGGAAGCCATCAACATCCCCAGGATACAGATACACAGACACAGATATGCAGATACAGATATACATATATATATATATATATATATATATATATATATATATATATATATATATATATACATGTGACTACACATACACATGCAGATATATGTACAGTAAGATACATATGTAGAAGGTGCACACAATATGGAACAGCCACTATGCCTACAGTTAACACCTGAACAACTGGACACTGTATGGGCCACCCATACAAATGTCAATCATTGCCTGCAACATATACCCATAGAAAGGTCATAGGAAAGACACCACACACAGGTTTGCAGAAATGGGAATCCTTTAATTGTGTACTATAACAGTTCTATATGCCATGTCATATAGCTGTTCAGATACTGACAACCATATAAACAGAGTACTGCAACTGTGAAACAGTTACACTAATACAGTAGTCTGGAAAGGTTCACAACTGTTGCTGTCCAGGCCAAGCCCTTCAAATTGTACAATAGTGAAGACAGACTGGGCCACAGGATACCAAACAATCAACAGTATGTACTGCAGGTGTGTAGTTCAGCAGCCTCTATCTACACTCTGTACAAACTCAGTAGGAGGTAAAGACGTTTTGTGATCAAATGGGTTGTAACTGGTACATAACAAGGCATAACTGACACCATCACGAGCACACCAACAAACAGAACAGTCTGTATGGCAGGAGGCAGTAGGCTTGCAGTACCCCAATTCATGTAAGTAATGTCAATATAGGTGAAGTATACGGTACTGTACATCCAGATACCTTGTGGCAGCTCACCCCTGATACCCCCACATTTTGTAACAGCCTAGGTCATTTATGGTGCTCCCCACCTACACTCAATAATACAGGCCCATATACCACTGTTACATACACTGGCCTCTGGAGTGCATAAGGGCACACATGTATTGTGTAGGTGATGCCCACACATATATGGCCCCAGCCCCACTGTATGTGTGGGGGATACAACAGCAGTGGACTAATGGCAGCAATGGCAGTGTGATATACTCACAGCCCACTACAGAACAACCCCAACAGCATGACATATGTGCAAAGCTTGGTATGTAGATGGAGGACAGAGGCTGGAACACAGGCACATATGTGGAACACTGTTGCCATACACTAAGCAAGGTGCTGGTGTTACAGGATAGTCTGCAACATACCCTTAGTCAGGGAATTGAGGTTAGACACAGAAATGGATGTAGCCATGTACTGATAGCATGCAACACACACACTGCCAGTGTAATATCTGACACAGGACCTGTGTGGTGGATGGACAACACATGATAGGCATACCTCTGTCCAGCAAGAGGATAGGCCCACAGTAGTGAGCTATGCAGACAGACTGCATTCCAAGGTACACTAGTATGTACACACACACACACACACACACACACACACACACCCTGTAACACCAGTACTATGCAAAGCATAACACAACTCTACTCACAGTCTGTCTGTAGTTCCTGATCCTCCTACAAATATGTGGCTGCTCTGAGTGTGCAGGTTCTCCTGTAAGAGGTATTGCTACCTGCTGTCTGTAACACTGATGCCCACACACAGGAAGGATGTCCATCACACAGGAAATGTAAAGGGACCACACCCACATGCTGTAGGGATTTATAGTGGGTGGTTGCCATGACAGTGGTAATTGGAAGTAGTACACATGTAATTATATATATATATATGGCTATCTGGATAAGTATATGTACATATATTTCCACCATATGTCCTGGACTTGGAGTGTAGCCCTACCCCAGCCCCTATAGTCCCAAAGTCATAGTGCAAGGGGATGTCAGGTATGTATAGCAGGTATATTACTTGACTATTGCTACTGTCATTGGGATTGTCTTCACAGACATGGTGTGTGTGGAAGGTGACATCTGCTTATAACATGTGTGCCATTGGCTACTGACAGACATCCTAAGGAAATCATTGTAAAGTACCGCCACTAGCATGTAATGCCTCTGTGGAGTGCAGCAGAGATATTGGCCAATATATGTGGAACTTCGGACACACCCTGTACAGTCCAGAGGTTTACACATAATCCCTTAGTGCACAACATGTGTACCAGGCCTGACAATATGGATGTAGACAGCCATGTAGATGGGTATAACACATAATGACTGGTATACATTTGCCACCATAGGTTTTGGATTCACACACTCCTGTCTGGCCTGACACATAATGACTGCTGGTACAGGGGTGCCATGGACACATACTACCCACTAGATATTGACATACATCTGTACAGCATCCCACTGCTCTGTCTGACATACATGACTTTTAAGGGAGGCCCGGCAGCAGTACATCTGGCAAGTATCTGCACATGACATCTCACTGGGTAAGTACACTAGGCTGCTAGGCATGTAACAATGCACTGTGCAGGCTACAGGCAGACTGGCTCAACACTGGCCTACATCTCGTATGGGGCAATCCACATGTACCTGCATATATAGCAGGCTCAACAGCCATGTCACAGCACAGGGTAAGATACACCTGTGTGAAAGTGCATAACCACAACCAATGTGAACACAGCCACAGCCACATATGGTAAGCTAGCATATTATTACAGTATATGGACTATCTGTTCTACACCATCCTCATATGTGCCACTCACAGAATGACCCTACATATACTGGGCTGCTACACAGTTTGGTCTGATGGCTGTCTGTGGTATGGGACATGTGTGTGTATGGCCCTACAAACATGTATGGCAAAATGGTACCATACAGTGGGGCAGCATGTAACATCAGATAGAAGGGGAGCTAGAACAATGACATCTACCACAGTCTGTACACAGGCTAATGTACATATTAACAATACACACACTGCCGACATTCACCATCACTACACAGACCTCAGTACTGTACAAACATCCACAGAATGTCCAGGTTATGTCATGATATATAACCCCTACTGTACATGACATGTGTAGCAATCTGATATATCACTGGCTTGTTATCAGATATGATGACACTATTTATGGTGTACAGCACATATGCACCACTTCATGCATGACATATGTACAAAGGTTGACAGAGGTGTGGCTGACAGCACATACACAGGGCCAGTATAGACATGTTGCTGTGATAACCTCATACATTTACCATTGTAATGGGGTTTGTTGCAACATATGTCCTATGAGGGATATGAAGTCAGTAACTGTCATGGCCTTCACCATCTACAGACTGCAATCCTCACACTACCTTCTGCATTCCACAGATAGATGCACCGTGGCTAACACATGAAACCAAAGGCACAACACTGCCCAGTCTGCAGATGACCCTGCAGATGGGGATTCCTCATATACATGGAACTGACATGGCAGGTATTGTGACATGTATGACAGGCATATCCAGACAAACACTGTTAAACCAACATTACTCCAAATGCAGTATAGCAGCACTTACAGTCTGTAGTCAGGTCAGGCACATCCCCCTCCTGTTCGTTGCCACCTTTCCACAGTGTATGTTGTTAGAGGTAAATCCCCAATCCATCTGAGATGCTGTTTGCCAAACAGCAGATCTAGTTCCTGCTCACAGTGACTGAAAAGGGCCAACACCACCATGATGTTCCTAGGTATTGGAGTGTGTTTCCATGCATTTGGCTATGGGAATGTTACCACAGCTGTTCCACATTCAATCAGCTAGGGGAGGGCTGCAAATTGTGCAGAGGCCATCAGCTGATCATGAGCATCACTTAAATTACACATGCTGCTGCCTAAGCAAAGCAGGTGTGGGGCTCCACATCCACCAGAGAGGGGGTGGGGGAGGCAGACAGAGGCAAATACATGTCAGGGAGGGGTGGGAGAGTAAAACTGAAGCATGTTTGTGTCACACACCTACCAGCACAGGGTATCAAACCCCCGACAACTATGTAGTGCTATCACAGTTCGATGCAGTTATTGGATGTGCCACATGGGTTACCTGCTGTGGAGCACTCAGAACATATATGTGATGGTGAGTGACATCTGCAACAGGGATATGGTAGATATATGGTAGGTGATGTACATGTGCCTGTCTGCATGAACAGGTGCCAGCGTCAACACAGGCACACTCACACAGGGATGCACACACATTGACACACTTGGCAGGGCCAGGAGTGCAACTCATCACTAGTGGGATTGCCACAACACATCAATGTGCAGGTATCACATGCACCACATGGGTCATATGGAGGTCGTATGGGCAAAGAGTATGAGGAGGTGTCAGACATCAGACAGCATGCTTCAGTATGCCCTGGGGGTTGTAGTGAGTGTGGATGTGGACATATGCACCATACAACACACACGAACACACAGGGTGCCAGTTCTGACATGCATGGGTGCATGTCTGCATGGGTGTGTGGTGGTCAACTGTGCCAGCAGGCTGTACAAGGGTAGGTGATGGGTATACCTTGGCATCAGGCCACATGACAATGGTCTGCATTGTGGCTCAGGCCTGTAGTTTCTGCATTTGCCCACACAGGTGGGTATTGCATCCCCCATCCAGTCACCTGGGTGACTATTGTGTGTGGCCAATGCTGTGCATCACTTGCCATGTATGTGTTCCTTAGTCCATGACATGGATGGTGTCTGGGATGTGCACACCTCCCACATGCATGTACAGTGACATGTGCTACTGTACCTGGGGTGTCTGGCCCATGTTGTGAACACAGATTATCATCAGATGTGCCAGTCTTGCCCACCTGTGGCAGGAACTGGTAATGGGCAGCAGGTTTACCCTGCACCTACATTGATAGCATGCTAACAGCATTCCCTGATGTCAGTGTCATCTGTCCATACAGGGCATGTTGTCAGGCATGGTATGTCCATTGTGAGTCACATGTGAAGGCACCATAGGTGGTGCAGGTGTCCATTGGGGAACATGGTGGAGGTGCACTGTCTGCATGTATGTGCATATTGGACAGATGGGCAGGGTGACATGCCCTCTGTAGCCCACTGCTATCACTGCATAGTTACTATCAGTGGCCAATATGCAGTGTACTACCCACATATTGGCTGTTGCCTAGGCATGTGTGTGTGTATGACACATGGGTTGAGTGTGTGCTCTGGGTAATAGTGGGGTTGCTAACTGTGATTGGCTGGCCTTGATGTCACATGTATGGGTATGGCTTTGCACCCCAGCCTCTCAGCTAATTTACATCTGTTATCCCTGTATGGTTGACATTGTGATATATAGTAGGGCCACCATAAAAGAAATAAGCAAAACCCCCTCCACACTGCCCACAAACTCACAACCACCTCTACACAGGATACAAGTTACAAACACACACACACACACACACACACACACCTGTCATGTCTGGGAGTTGAACCCCTACCTAACTAGTTTATTACACTACAGCACTATGCAGTTATAGTATGCACCACAGACATTACTGAAGTACTTCTTCCCCAAAGGTGTATTTCACAATGAATGACATCAGCAGGATTACCAAAGAAGGGCATTTCAACTGTACTGTGAGTGACTAGCCTAAAATGCATTGCTCCCTACACAGACAGTGAGACACACACAAAACATCCACAACTGACATGTGTGGGTATAGAACCCCTGACCAAGGTCTATAGCACACTACTGCATAGAGCTGTTATAGGATGCACCACAGGGATTACTAGAGATGTCCTTCCCCAAAGGTGTATTTCACAATGAATGACATCAGCAGGATTATCAAAGAAGGGCATTTCAACTGTACTGCGAGTGACTAGCCTAAAATGCATTGCTCCCTACACAGACAGTGAGACACACACAAAATATCCACAACCAACATGTGTGGGTATTGAACCCTGACCAAGGCCTATATCACACTACAGCATGGAGCAGTTATAGGTCACACCACAGGGATTACTACAGAACTTTTTCCACAATGTTGTATTTCACAATGAATGACATCAGCAGGATTGCCAAAGTAGGGCATTTGAAATGTACTGCGAGTGAGTAGCCCATAATGCATTGCTCCATACACAGACACTGGAACACACACAACATCCAGAACTGCCATGGGTGGAGATGGAACCCTACCACAGTTCTAATTCACACTACAGCAGTATGCAGTTACAGGACATGCTACAGAGATTACTGAGCTACAGCCTTCCCAGAGGTGTATTTCTAGGTGGGTGACATCAGCAGCCTTGCCAAAGTTGAGTATATGAATTGTATGGAGTGTGAGTAGCCTAAAAAGCATTGTTCTCTATTCAATCAGACACCCACACAGAGATTCACACAAACACACACAGCAGCCTTGCCAAAGTTGAGTATATGATTTGTACGGAGTGTGAGTAGCCTAAAAAGCATTGTTCTCTACTCAGTCAGACACACATAGTTGCCAGGTCTGAAGTTAGAACACCTACCTAACTACTTTATCACACTACAGCAGTATGCAGTTACAGGATGCGCTACAGAGATTACTGGGCTATGATTTTCCCAGAGGTGTATTTCTAGGTGAGTGACATCAGCAGCCTTGCCGGTGTGTGCATGGGCCATAACACATTCACGTAGGAGTTGACATGCCACATGCGGGCACACATGGGGTCATATGTCACAGGTACATGTATACAGCTACTAGATGACTACTTCCTTGTACAGTCATGTTGCACAGCTGGCACGTGCACCACATAGTCTGTCATGCTGACAGATACTGGTGGCTAGTATCTACAGTGAGTGATACCTGCACCTCATGTGTTTGGAGCCTTTTGGCTGTGTGCTGGGTGGGACAGGCCTGGATGGCTCCTTGTCACGGTCACCCTCTTCCACACATCTATGTCCATCTACCTTTGGCTTATTATAGTGTGTTGTCCTTACATATGTGTCTGTATTCCTATCCACTGTGTGTGAAAGGCAGGAGTGGTGCATGCTGACATGTGTCTGCACTAAGAACTGCAACTGCCAGATATGTCTGGTCCACTGGTGTTTGCAGACATGGCCTTCATGTGTTTAAGTGTGTGAGCATGCCCAGTATGACCTTTCAGTATGTTGTTGACTGACATTGCCTTCATTCCTCTAAGTGTGTGAGCATGCCCAGTATGGCCATCTGTATTGCATGTGTGGATCAAGTCCAGGTAGTTTGTACTGCGGTGCTGACCTTTGTGTTGTACACTGACAGGTAGCATGCTGTGTCTGCAGGGTATCCATCGGTCATTTGGCATTGACTGTTGCTACATTTCTGCATAGTGGGGGGGGTCACCTGACTGTTTCTACATTTCTACACAGGAGTGGGGTGGGCACACCTGACTGTTACTATAAGTGTACGTAGGATGGGGGGCACACCTGACACTTGTACACATTTGCTAGGACTGTACTGGTATGTCAGGTACTCCATTTCAGTCTGTAGTCTTACCTATTGTGCTGGCTAGAGGCATACCAGTGTACTACAGATCTTAGCTTTAATTACCTACATATTAGTTTCTGACTTACTAGCCTTCACAACTTACATCCAACTGCCTGGCCTGCTGTAGTCTGTCTGTGTAGGCCTGGGGGAGGGGTTACCCATAGGGCTCATTCAGAGGCCATAGTACAGCATTTGTTTGTGTTTGTCTACACCTGTCCTGCTGGCTGAGACTGTTGTTGGGTATGTGAACCTTCCTGACTGGCATGTGTGGGTCTTATGGACACACATGTCACTCAGCCCATTTCCTGCAGTGGGTTTTGTCACCCTGTGTAGTACTGGCTACTATGGTGACTCCAGTATGTGTTACAGATGTCATGGTGCCACTATGGGTGTCTACTGTCTGCTGCCATATCATTCAGCCACCCAATTCCCTTGCATGCTCACATCCATACCATAGCTACAGGTAACAACACATTCTACTCCATTTGGCAATTGGTAGGTTGATTGACTTACCTTGAGGGTGTGCCAGACTTGAGGATGGTGCTGGAGGGCTGCCTATGTCAGATGCACATAGTACACTCCCTATACATGGTTGAGCACAGGTAGTGTCATGTTTGGCATCCCTTTTACTGTCTGTGTGAGTCAGAGAGAGGTGTCATTCCCTGGGTCCCTACTGTGTCAGTGCATATGCTATGCATTGCCTCTTTGCCAAGGCCAGGGCATACTGGGCACACCTCCTTCTGCCTACTGGGGCAGGCTCAGGTTGTTCCTCCTCCGAGTCACTCTGTGCCTGTACAGGCCTTGGCATTGGTGGGGGGCTGTGTGGCCCTGCCCCATGCTGTTCCTGCTGCAGCTGTTTCTGCAGGATCATATTGTGTAGCATAGCACATACCATAACAATTTGGGTACATGTAGCTGGTGAATACTGCAAGGCTCCACCAGATGTGTCCAGACACTGGAACTGTGACCTGAGCATCCCAAACACATGCTCTATTATATGTCTGGCCTGTGCGTGTGCCTCATTATGGCGTTGTTGTTCAGGTGTGTGTGCATTTCTGATGGGTGTCATCAGCCACGGCTCCAGTGGGTACCCAGCATCCCCCACTAGGTGACCGTAGGGGATGTCCACATTGGCAAATCTGTGGTACAGCTGCATCAGATGCCATATGTGTGAATTGTCATAGCTTCCAGGGCAGCCAGCACACACATTCATTATAATGCCCTGGGCATCACATACGACCTGGCAGTTGATGGAGGGGATGCCCTTGCAGTTGATGTAGGCCCTACCCTGCTCACCGGGTGGTGCTTTGATGCATATGTGCATGCAGTCTATAGCACCCACTACCCCAGGGTATTCTGCTATTTGGTGGAAGAGACACATATTGCTGGTCAACACCTCACGTGTGTTGAGGAAATATACATGCTCACTGGCATGTGCTGCCATGGCATCCAGGAACTGGTGGAATACTCTGGATGCTGATGCCTGTGAGATCCCCATGATATCCCCAGTTGTGCTTTGGGAGGTACCTGTGGCTAGTATACCTAGGCCTACACATACCTTGGTATCCACTGGGATGGGTTCCCCTCGGCCAGTTTGGTGTGTCAGGTGTGGCTGGCACAGCTCAACAATTTGCTGTAGGAGGTCTCTGTCCACCCTATAGTGCTCCACTATCTCCAGCTCATGTAGTCCCTGGTAGGTTACCCTGGGTCTGTACACTCTTCTCTGTCTCCTCACTGTGGGTTGTTCAGCAGCATTCACATCCTCACCACCCTCAGCCTCTTGCACATGATGTTCTATGTTGCCTGCTGCAGCCCTTCTCATTTTGTAGGTTTGTTTGTTAAAATTTCCCTGCATGTATACACCAGTGGTGTAGAGTGTGGAAAAACCAGAGGGGAAGGTGTTTGCTTAGTTTATAGTAGTGTTCTGGGCTGGTCTGCTGTCTGTGTAATTGGCTGATTCTGATACATTTCACCTGCCAGCTAAGCTAGTTCTCCTTGATTACCTTCCTACTGCTGTTTTCCCTTCCCATTGCCTCCCTGTTTAAGCCCGTGTGCACACTGCACAAACAGAGTGCTCAAATGTGCACAGAGCTGCTATTTCCTGGTTTAACTTCCCTTTTCTTCCTGTAAAACCCGGTGTGTGGCACGCACACCCGCTTACACTTTGTAAAGAGTGCTAGGCAGGTTTAGACACACCCCTAGCTTAGCTGTGCTAAGCTAGGAGCAATCCCGTGCCACAGGGCTCCAATCCACTTACAGTATGCCTGACACACACCCCATGATGTCACCTATATCCTAGTCTTGCACCCAGCTATTTATACTCTTACACTCTTGGGACCTGCCTCACACCCTGGGGAAAACTGGGATTCACTAACCTTTCCCTCATTTGCATAGGATTGCCTGCTAATGCATAGTTACATGTCCCACACTGAGCCTCCCCCTTAGCAACCATTACTCACTGGCCAGGTTGTCTTATGCCTGCCATTGACTTGCATGGCAGAATACTGATTTTAGTTAGAATGCTTATTTTAGGTTTATTTTATTATCCCCCCGATCCCATTTGCGTGCCGCTGCCCTATGCTTAAACAGCCGAGATCGGCGAAAAAAAAAATTAAAGTTGTTTTTTTTTTTTTAAAACAGTTTGCAATGCCAATGGCCTTCTACTCGGCCATTGGCATGCTTCCTCAATAATATGCAGCCTTTATTTGGAGCTGTCATAGCTCCGTTTTGTAGTTTGCAGAAATGTACTTGGTTACTAACCGAGTACATTTCTGCAGACTGCACTCGTCCTGCACTGACAGCTGCCAGCTTCCTGGATCACAGATTACCCTCATTTGCATGGCTTTCATCTGCAAATTAGGGTAATTTGCATACAGGAGCTCAGTCCATGCAGGATTAGCTCACATGCACATCCCAGGATCTTGTTCCTGGATCCCACGTTGGCCATATTGTCGAAAATAGCTCTTAGACTAATCTTCTATGCTATAAAGGGCTTCGTAAATCCCGGGGAGTATCTTGAAAACTTCAGAATGTTTCACAATTATATTAAAAAACAAATCAATGAAGACAAAAACTATACTATAATAACTTTCAGAATAATAGTAAACACATCTCTGAATAATGTGGGCATCCATTAAAGAAATCTTACATCCTGGCCAAAACTTCAACTCAAACACTCTCCTGATAACTCACCACTCAAGACTGTAATACAGTTCAACTCTTATTTTATAGGCAGTATACATCTAATCCCAACCTTGCCCTAAGCCACATATCATTACATCCACTTTCACCTTCAAACATTTGCTCATATCCTATATACATCTACTCTTAAACAAACTGTACTGCTCTTCAGCTGATAACCTTCCAAGTGAGTACCTAGAAATAGCAGTCAATAGCATGCCTATCCTGTCTAAATTCTCATAAAGAGGTCAATCCAAGAATCCCATGTTCCTTCTCTCTCGAAAAGGTCACACGTTATCCCTCTGCAGAAAGGAGGAAAGTCAACAGACATTAATAACTTTAGACCTATAGTAATTTTATCTCCCCTCTCCACAATACTTGAAAAATGTATTCAAAAAACAATTGCTAGACTATCTCCTCCAGGAAGAACTCCTATCCCCTACATAACATGGCTTCTGTCCTTCCCATAATACTAGCACTGCCCTTCTAACCTATATAGATAGATACTGTCAATAAAACTAGAGATAATAGAAAACTAGTCTCTTCTTTATTTCTAGACCTGTCTAAAGCCTTTGACACAGTTTGTCACAGCAAACTTCTACTTCAAATGCCTTCACTGGGTCTCTATCAGCCCACCCTTCTGTGGTTCAAAAGCTACCTGGCCATTAGGTATCAGTCATTAAAATGGCACTCCACACTTTCTCCTTACCTACCAGTCACCACCGGAGTACCACAAAGCTCTATTCTAGGTCCCCTCCTCTTTAACATTTTCATCAACACCATCTATACTTCCACACAACAGGCGTAATACAATATACAGATGATTCCACTCTCATTTGCACATCTGACAACATGGTACACCTCCAAAAAATTACTCAGGACGCTTTAACAGCCACTGAAACATGGCTTGTAACTCACAACTCATGCCCAAGCCAAAAAAGACCTAACTGCTACTACTTTTTTCCCCAAAACCCTCTCTCGTGAAAAAACAAAATTTAATGTTCTGTTTTGATAATACAACCATTGAAGTCACTTCTCATAGCAAACTACTAGGGGTGAAAGTAGAGGATAATCTTACATTAACCTACATATACAAAATTGCATAGGAAAAACTCATCAAAAACTAGGGATGCTTTACAGAGCCAAAAGCTTTCTCACCAAGGCAAATGAAACATTTGCCACTACGTATCTCTTCTTTATAGCACTGCCATCCTTACTAACCTCCAGGCTTCACATAAATTAAAACTTGAACAATGCTATAACAAAGTTGCTCAATTTGCAACACATACCCCTTTCAGAACCCACCACTGTATAGCACTGAAAAAACTGAACTGATTAGAACTGTCACATCAACTAATAATATACACAACTTCTTACTACCTATAACATTATCCAGCATCCATCTGCCTGTCCAGCACTAAAAAGCATTCTACAAAACTATGCTCCCAGTTGGTCATCGCAATCCAGTAACCAAAATCTCACGTCTATCTACAATCCTAGCTAATCTGCTAGGCATTGTCTGTACTCATACACAGTTGCTAAGGCCTGTAACTCCTTACCTGTATCCATCAGGTCTATACCCTCCCTTCCATCTTTCAAAACCACTCTGAAAGACTTCCTAGCTAAAATCTGGCTCTGTTCTTGCTCGAAACCAGGATAAACTATATCCCTAAAAGTGCCTTTTCATTCCTTATACTTCCTTACCTTCCCTTCTTCACTTACTTCCTCACTGCTATCAAATTCTCTTCCCTGACTTTCTCTCTAAATATACCATAAGCCTGATTTTCCCTCACTTCATACTGCAGTTCATATTTGTATTAGATAAACTTACCTTTAATTTCTCCACAAGCTGTCTAAAATGTCTCTAAATATTAAATGATTGTCATATACTTTGTACTGATTCTTAGCCAATATGTTTATATTATGTCTAATTTGTTATAATTATTTAAACAGCAGATGTTTTTGTTTTATTTTTAAAGATTGTAAAATTATTGCTCTTCAATTGTTTTGTAGTAATTTGGAGCTTTACTCCCCAGGCCTGCACTGAAAATGGCCTTCTACCTAGCTGGACTTCCCAGTAATCAAATGCCAATAAATAAATAAACTGATTCTTACATTTCTCCCACTTTAGTAGAGTTTCAAAGCTAAACTGTTCCACTGCTGTTGTAGTACTTAATTACATTGTGTCTGCTAGTTTTACAGGACATTGTATTTACATTGTGTGGTTTCCCTACACTTGAGCTCTAAACACAGTATTTTTACATTGAGGGTTTTTTGACTGTACCCGTGTGGCAGAAGTGTGCTGTAGCAAACCCATCTGAGTTGGGGGCTGCTGGCTGAAAGCTTATTGTGTGTTTTCCTGACTGGTCTGTAAGCCTTGCTGTTGTACTGATTCTATATAATCCCAGCATCTGTGCTAGGCTGCTCTCCACACAGCAGGAGTTAGCAATGTTCTGTATAGATGCAAACACTATGAAGTTAAAATTTCCCTACGAATAACTATCTCTGCAACCTTCCCCAAGTCCCCCTACTGCTCTAGGAGCATCCAAGTTATGTGCAGAGCAGCATCACCTTACTGGATAGCTGCAGATATTCATCTGTGTGCTATCATCCCAGTCCATCTAAATTTCCCACTCTTCTTCCTTGTTAAATCCCCTAGTGAGAAAACTGAAACAATGGACAGGAGCTTTCCTGCTATCTCTGTGGTGAATGTGGTGGGCATGGGTTTCCTGAGGCAATGTAGCAATTGTCTCATGTGTACTGAAATCACTTAATCCTGAAACACATTCTGTGAGATATGTAGTTACACTATGAAAACTGAGACACAACTCTCACATAATGACAAACAGTTTGTCACCACATGCACATCATTTCCCTCACTAAATATGGTCTTGACACATATTATATGCAGATGTACTCACAAGCAACTTACCAAAACTTCAGAGGCCTCCCTTTAGCTGCTGTCAGAAATCACATGCAAACAAAACCAAGTCAGCATCAATCACTACACATAAAAAGCATCAGTGTCTCCACAAGCAAGCCCCTAAGGTGAATCACCACACATTCAAAAATCTTGATCATATGAGGCTCCACTGTGAGACACACAAATGCCTCCTCACCAAGTTGGATAAAGAGAGAGTTACAGTCAGTTACTTGACAGGGGCCAAGATTTGCTAGATCATGCAGGTCACACAACCATCAGTACTAGTAGTTGTAGTCCATGTGGGTGTGAATGACCTGAGATGTACCTCCCTGGACTATATGAAAAGAGACATGATGGACCTCTCTGAATATGAGTTGCAGACTAGTATGAGCCTTGCAATGATCAATATTTTACCCTCACCAAGAATGATACCATAATACAAACAGAAAATGACTGACTTCAATAATTGACTTAGCTACTGGTGTCATTCCAGGGGGATCCAGTATTTGTCAGCCTGGGACAACATGATCAGCAGACCATGATGTTTTACCAGAGGCAGTCTACACCTGTTGCACATAGGTTTTTGAATACTGGCCAAGGCATTAGCCACCCCCATAGTGCCTTTTTTAGGCAATGCCAAACCAACAGACCTACCAATGTATCAAAGTCTTATAATGCCAAGCTGAAGTTACCACTGCAAAATGCTAGGAGTCTTAACAAGAAACTGCACTCCCTGGAAGCTGTCCTCATTCTGGAGAATGCTGACATCTGTGCAGTTACAGAGACGTGGTTCAAGGCTGTGGAAAGTACCCCAGCAGTGCAAGGCTACAA
Source organism: Protopterus annectens (assembly GCF_019279795.1). NCBI lineage: Eukaryota > Metazoa > Chordata > Ceratodontiformes > Protopteridae > Protopterus > Protopterus annectens. Next base: position 1,000,951,820 of record NC_056729.1, read on the forward strand.
TACTTATCAGATATTTAGACCACCCTCAGAAAATGAAAAAAATGAAAGGTGACGGTGACTCCATTTCCATAAAAAACAATCACACCTCTAGATTGGTCAAGCAGGATGACTCACTGACCAAAGACAAAATCCCCCATCATATCATCGCTAGAGGTCCCCAACCGTGAACCATGAAAGCCACTCCACAAACCTGAAGTTACTAGAAGCTCTTACAATTCAGCCCAACACACTTCTCATGGGTGATTTTAAATTATCCTCCATAAACTGGGAGACATATACAGCCACTAACATTAACATGCAGACTAAGAGATTCCTGGACTTTGTCAATGCAAATTCTCTGTAACATCTGGTCTGCACCTCCACTAGGGGCTGAAATATTCTTGACATAATACTCACAAACATGGAAAAGTGTGCCCCCAGCATAATGTCCTTATTGGTAAGATCAGATCATAAATGGGTCTCCTTTGAAATAAACATAATAGTAATACCCCCATCAAACCCTAAAACTCTAAATAATTTTTCCAAGGCAAATTACCTTCCATTAACTGATAGCATAAGTAATTTTAAAACTCCCCCTTACCCGCAAAACATGAAGGCCTATGCAGAAGTATACATAAATGCCCTGTACAAACACTTAATCAACTGCATACAAACAGCAGTACCTGACAGAACTAAACCCAGTTATATACGGAAAAACAAGCCACCCTGGTGGACTCCTATCACAAATAGACTATACAGCAGAAGGAAGAAATTCCTGTCTAGACGTAAGTGGAAGAGTGAACAACAACAGACAAATCAGGGAAATAGTCAAGTCTTCAGAAGCTAAATATGGTATTAAAATAGCCTCCCAATTAAAGGATAACCAAAAAGCATTTTTAGTTACATTCAAAATCTTAAGGGAAACATTCAGTAATGTGCTGAGTTGGCTGTTGATGGCACTACCTATACTCAGCCAGAAGAAATAGCAAAATTTGCTGGCCTATAAATTCAGCTCAGATTTCACTCCCTCATAACCTCCGGTCACTCCTCATAAAATACCTTCTACCATTCCATTGCCTGTTGGAAACATGGCATCAATGGACCCTGACGGTATCCCAGGGTGCCTATTAAATAGCTTGAAACATGACCTAGCAGGCCTACTCAGATCTCTATTTAACCACTGTCTCCAGGCAGCCTTTGTCCCAGTAGAGTGGAGGACAGCAACAGTCATCCCTCTGCACAAAGAGGGACTATCAACTGACTCAGGAAACTGCCAACCCATAAGACTAACTAGCTTCATATGCAAGGCTATGAATAGGATAATCATGGAACTGATTAACAATAACACAGGAAATCTCCAGACTCTAGACCCAACCCAATTCTGTTTTGTCAAGGGCAGGTCCTGCCTGCTCAATCTGATGGACATCTTTGAGAAGGTCACCAAGGTCATGGATGAGAGTAAGACAGTACACACTGCCTACATTGACCTGGCCAAGACATCTGACACAATACATCACTCAGATATTATAGATAAACTCACAAAATTGGGCATAAACCTCTATCTCACCATATGGATAGCCAGATCACTCATGGATAGGACACATATCTTTAGAGTGGGGAAATCAACATCCAGCAAGAGGCCAGTCTCCAGTGGAGTACCACAGGGCTCAGTGCTGGGCCCCCTCCTGTTTGGCATATACTTCTCAGATGTCAAGGCAAATGTAGATGGCCTTTGACTGACTAAGTTTGCTGATGACTGCAAGGTGAGAGCAATCAATGACTGCCCAAATGATGCTGACATCCTATAGAAAGGTCTGACACAGATTAATGACTGGTGTGAGAGCCATGGCCTTAAACTAAATACAAAGAAGTGCATAATAATAACCTTTGATAAGTCAAATACCCCTGCAAATTACAGTATCAATAGGACCCCCATAAGAGTGGACCCAGTGGTGAGAGATCTGGGTACTCAGATAGATAGTAATCTAAACTTTGACCACAATGTATCCATGGTGGTGAGGAAATCCTTCTATGTGGCTCAGCTTATAAGTAAGGGCATGGCACCCATATCTATGGATGTCATGGTACCCCTGTACTTAGCCTTCATCAGACCAATAACTGAATACAATGCACCCTTTGGCATTGGCAACGGTTGGAGCATCCTCAGAGGTTCTCACCAAAAAAAAAAATACGGGGTATAACTAACATGTCATATGTGGACTGATTACAAGCGCTGTCACTGTATTCAATTTTCTACTGATTACTGAGGGGTGATCTGTGCCTGACATACAAGGCAGTCTCTCACCCAGCCCTGATGAAAATGTTACATATTTGCAAAACGAACTGCATGAGGCATACCCGCTCCAAAGATCTAAATCTAATCTCTGACATGAACAGATCATGCTGGGGAGACAGATATGTGTCCTAGAGATTGACCCTCCTCTGGAATAGGCTTCATATTCACATGAAGCAGAGCCCTTCCCTGACTATCTTCAAGTGCAATCTGGACTGATGGATGGGAAATTGCAAATTCACTCCTTGGGTGGGGCTCATGTCCCTTATAGACAGATGCTGTCTGTAAAAATACTGCTCGCTGACCCACATTATCTTTCCTCTAGGGATAGAAAATTGTGTAAAATCTGGGTAAAACTGGCTAGGCTTGTAAAGGCTCTTGAGCCACTAGCCTAGTAATCTCCTATGCACCTATGAACCTATAATAGGAAAGCATTAAATATAAAGGGAGACATATAGCCCAGCAGGGCAATGTCCAAATTCTCATTGACATCCATGGTAGTTTATCAAAACTAAGCTAACAGGAGTTTACTGAGTCAACTGTGGTAGTCCATCCAAAACAAATGAAGAACTATCCACACATCTTAAAAGAAGGTACACATTTCCAGCTAAAAATCCAGCAGAATATCTGTGACAGTCCATCCACACAGTCTGCATAAGTAACCAGCCAATACTGAATCAGAAAACACATACAGGAAGTAGTACAGCAGGAATATTTAATGACCAGTCTACAAACAGAGTGTTCTGCACATAGTCCTACATGAGAAGTAACGAAACTCACAGGGGGGGTCATTGGAGACAGTTAAGCCATAGGCAATAGTGCCTCACCCAAGTAATAATAGCAACACACTGCATAGGAAATGCAATCCATGGGGTAAATTCCAAAGGAAACATTTATATATGGAAGACTCATGGGAAGGTAGTCTTAAGTACAGCCTCATGCATCCAATCAAATTCAAGGTCTACATGTGGTGCAGTGTAGCTATGGCAGGGATCTTGTTGTAAAACACAAGAAATGAAACAGCAGGAATTACCTAGGTAGAGGCCACTTAGCAGGTGGACAATTCAAGAGGGGTGGGATGTGTACCAGCTCACATAGGCATACATGCTGCAGCCCAGCCAGCCATGTCCAAAGAAAGGACAGCTGTATAGTCGTCTAGGTAGCATGGAAAGTTGCAAAAAGGCATATTGGGTACACAGCAACAGAAAACTATGACAGCAAACATTACACAGATATAGCAATGGCACATGGGGAACTGCCATGGAGAGAGAGCTTGCACAGCAGCCCTGTGCACAGATCTCTCAGAAACACAGGTGTTATGCCTCCAACCATAAGCATTTGGCCAGAGAATACATCTGCCATCTGGTAACAAGTGCAGGCAACTGGTCACTATTCAGGTGCCACCAGTGGTGCTTTGGGGTCACCAGAGACATAAGAGAATCTACTTATACATGACATCATTCCTGCCTTTCTCCCCACAGATAACCTTTTTAACAATTCTGGTAGTGTGACAGCATGTGCCTTTAACAGAGATCATAAGTGATGAAACCAACCCTTCACATAGTCCAGGGTCCATGATAGAGCCTCGAGTGTGAAGTCATACATGGACCAAAATTGCAATGGAGATAGAGGCTTCAGAAAGCTCTCTTTCCCATGATAACTACCACAGTGCTTCAGACATCCTAGGATATAAATGCCTTCAAACCAGTCAAAGATTGGATGAAGATTCCAATATGGCATTATGCAAGGGCAGGTACTCATATTCTACCTATGAGGGTGACAGGAATGTGTGTGCCAGCAGCATCAGCTTGACTTCCATCTGGTATGTCATGTACATTGAATACTGGAGCCTCAATCCTAACTGCTCTACCCTTTGCCTTAGAATCTTTGACAAATGGAATAGACAGCCATGAACATTCACTGTCAAAAAGTATGTCCTTAAAGCTTTCAAGACAGTCCTTACAAAGTACTGGATAATAGAGTACAGTTGCAAGTGTTTTCCTCCCATGCCTAGTCAATTAGACATGTGGAAAAGTAATGACATACAGGTAGGCTTTTGTGCAACATGAGGATCTACACAAGTAGCACACACTTCATATTTTCACCAGTCTTTTTTGGGCAGATATTGTCTACAACTGCTGGCATATCATCAGCATGGTGGGGATGGTCTCTATCCATCAGCTATACACTGGATTCAGACAGGTAGTGCAGATTTTGAGGTGTTGTTACAGTAACAGTTCTATGCCACCCATGGACCCCATCCACATACCTACCAATGGCTGAACTGGCCTTAAATGGACCATCTTTCTGTTGTCAATGTGCAGGCTGTGAAATTTATTTAGAGGGTCTGTGTCATCCCAGCAATAAATGCTCTGAATTGTTTGTTGGATCAATATCTTGGATGGCATATGTTGTGTGACCTTTGCCATAGTGCCCCTTTGTTAGCACTGGATAAATATCCAGTTGTCAATGCAGCATGCCACTTCTTGCTTCACCCTCCAGACAAACTATTTCAGCCTGTGATGTGTTGGGGGCATGATGATATGCATTGCTGTTCAGCAGCTCTTTTCCCCCCATAGTTAACAGAATTATACACTGGCCTTTGCATACTGTACTTTTCTTCTCAGGACACCACCAATTTGTACAACCATCACTGACCTTTTCAACATTGTACCTATAGCCCTTATTTAGAAGATATGGCATTGCTCTCTAGTTGCAGCTGGCATGGCATGTTTGGCCCAGTAAATCTCATACACACAGCTGTAAGTTATCCTCATCCTCAGGTACAGTGCCAGTACATGGTTTATAGGTAAGTACTAGGCTACCTGCCCTTGCAGGCCATTTTAATCCTAGTCAATTTCCATTCAAGGTGAAAATCAAACTGTGTACCTTGTGCCTGGGAGGTAAGCACCCAGTCTATTATGCAACACCCCCAACCCATGGTGTCTCAATCTTGGCATGATTTGTACAGGGTATGCCTTCCATACCTTTATTGTGGAAGGCAATTAGGATGCCTATGGCTTCTCAACATGCTTTGTGCTGTGCATTCTGTGTTCATTAGCTGTAGATAGCTGGAGCACCAATATAATGGCAGCTGTTCACATCTCTCCTTTAGTTCTGTTGGTAGATGGTGTGTCCTCCTGTAGCCTAGTGATTATTGTTTTCTTAATGTATAGCTTTACTGCTTGCACAGGTGCAGCTATAGAGTTTACTTGATTACTATTTGCTCCTTGCTCTTTTTGCACTTCATCTAGATTTATCTTACACATCAGAAATATTTGTAACATGGAATCGTTATTCTTCCACATCAGTGCTCTGCTCCGTCTTTTGATTGCTGGTAAAGTAATCTTACATAGTGAAACTAAATGTGTGTAATACTGTACTACATAATCTCTTCTCATCTTACAAGTACCATGGTATCCTATCTTATCACATATGACAATATTCAATAGTCCAATGAAATGTCTCTTACCTTATCTTGGTATTGATTAATCTTTCTTAATTAAAGTCATTTTTAACACACTCAGTATTACCTACCTTCTTTCTCAGGTCTACCAAATTCCTGCTCTCACTTTACTTTAAAAGGAACTACAGACCTATCAAGCAGCACGAGATAAAAGAAGAAATTAGTTGATACACTGATATTCACCTATATTCATTTGTTTTTCTTCACATTGATTCTGGTCCATCAACATGCAGTTGTGGTGCTTTAATAACTAATTTCCTTTTCATACCCTTGGCTAATTTATTTTTTCAGCATCAGATATAGTTCTCCACTTCCACAACTTCCATACTGCTTTTTCTCTCAGTTTTCCAGCATTTAACTCTTTAACAGTGCATTTGTGGAACTTAACTGTGCCGTGAAGACATACTCCCGGATTTATTAAACTTCCATGCAGGACTAGCTTAGTCCTGCATGAAAACGACCATTTAGGAGCAAGACGGCTGCGCACCATGCATATTAATAAGGCACGCTGCCTGAGCTCCTAGGCTTACATGAAGTGTGTAAGAGTGCAGGGGGCATGTCTGAGAGCAGAACTCTCAGAATAAACACTCCCCTGCAATGTAGAACAGTAGAAAGGGGTTTGCAATGAGCGAGACCTCTCACAGGTGTCTACATATCCCCACCAACAGTCCCCCTTGTGTATAACAGCAACAGAATGTAGTAAGAAAATGAAGAAACCCTAATTTATTTTTTAAAAATCCGATTGAAGCTAACCATAGGTGCGCGGGTATGCCCATTGCTTAGCTACAGTTAAAGCAGCTTAAAAGGCTGAAGAGGATAACAAGGAAGATATATGCAAATGAAGCAGCACAGCAATAGTGTAGTGGGCAGAGCATTCGCTTAACGGGCAGGCATTCCTGGTTCGAGTTCCAACTGCAGCACATTCTATTTTACATGGCAAAGCATGTTATGACCAATATTTTTGTTGCATAACCCACTAAATAACATATTTATGAACTGGAGTACTGCAGTAAATGCACATGTGAGGTGTCAGTATCACAATGAATAAGGCACTAGTAAGCAGGTCTAAGCACAAATAAGCAGTAGTAAGCATAATTAGGCACTAGTTAGCAGGTGTAAGCCCATCTGCGCAGCGGTAAGCAATGCCTACACTGGCTAAGCAATTCTTACGCTAACTCTCTGTAAGCAGATGTAACGGCAGGTTAGCAGTGCTTACCGTTGCTCAAACCCACTTACAACTGCTCAAACGTGCCTTAATCACTCTTATCTAATGGCCCTTGTTTTGCCCATCAAAAAAAATAAACAGCCATGTAGGTATTGAACCCAGAACCCTATACACCATAGTGCCAGTAGTTATCCACCAAAGCATCACAGAAGTTCAGAAGAATAGGGTAGTAGTAAACATGTCCTCACCATAGTATAACCAAACTGAACATGTCAAAGGCATCAGTATACAGTCATATGTGCTATAACCCACTACATAACACAAATATGTGAACTGGAGTGCAGCAGTAAGCCCAGAAGTGAGGTGCAATTGTAATAGAGTGTTGAAGTCCCGAATAAAACACAAGGACCCCACAGAGTGTACGTACATATCAATCAGGGTATCAGGCATACATATAAGGTGTAATGAATAATAACACAATGCCAAAAAGGCATTATAATGAAGGTCTAATGTAAGCAATGCTAAGCATTGCACAGGCCAGTGTAGGAGGTGTGAGCAATGTGTAGGCCAGCTAACGCCTTGTGCCCAGTGGTATACCCCTTTAAACAATGTCAACCTTAGGTAAGCAGGTTTGTCCATAGCTTAGCCTTTTCAAAACCAGCCAATCACGGAAAAGTGCAGGAAATCAGCCCTACTTAAACCCAAGAGGTGGAAAATACATCTCATAACTGGTTGCAGCTTTCCCTTGCAGGCACTATGGCAATAAGGGGAGAAGGAGTGCGCTTCTGGGCACAGCGCTGGTGCATCCAGGAGTCCAAGGTCAAGGCAGGACTCCTAGTTAAAGACCATGCATAGAGACTGCTGCCGGGCAAGTACCAGGGCTCTCAATATAAGGCAGAGGCCTGGGACCATCTAGCTCATGACCACAACAGTGTCACTGGCATACCCCAAACTGGTGAGAAGGTCAGGCACCACTATGCCGATCTGAAGCAGCGGAAGGGGGACCACTTGGAGGAGTGGCTCCAAGAGGCTAGGGGGATGTACCAGACATGTGTAAGTATCACCCCAATGTTGCCTCTTTCAGCTTTTCCCAGTTAGGGGTCGCCACAGCGCCACTCGGGACGGCTAATAATTGGCAGCAGATTTTTACGTGCCGAGTTGCCAGCTCTGACGCACAACCTTTAACGAAAGTATGCCCATTCACGCATATCTCCACACAGAAGACGCTCTAGCTGAGAATTGAACGGGACAATGTCTTACTGTGAGGCGACAATGCTATCGCAGCACCACCACCGTCACCCCAGTATGTGTGTAATAAGTGCCAGCTCAGGTATATCATGGATATGTATAGCTAAATATTCCAATTATATCCCCCACAGCTGCAACAAAGCGGGCCGTGAACCAGGAGGCCCACATCTGCCGCCTGGCTCAGTTGCGATGCGAGGCAGGTCAGTAATACTCATGCTTTTACTGTCACAGGAAATAAAAATAAAAGTAGTAGTAAATTATTTGCTAGTATAAAACCTGTATTATCCAAGGCAAGTACTGCATACACTAGAGAATATGGCAGGAAGAGTCTCATGTTGTTTGTATGGCAATAAAAGTGTAATATCCTAACAAAACAAGTCTAACTGCTGGACTGCATGTGTATATTCTGGTATCATATGGTAATGTAGATTTGCAATCATGTAATAGTACTGTAGTATTAAGCACTGTTACCCACACCATGCACTATAAATTTAATGTGTAGGAATGTCTGTATATGACAGGTGTAATCCCCAGAGGCCATTTCGTACAACTGAGAGACACAGACAGTAAACAGGAAAAATGCAGACAACAAAAACTGAATAGCACATGCAACTGAGATATGAACTGTTATTTTTAGCGCACACAGCCACGGTTTGAATCCTGCCAATTGTAGTAGTCTGCATACAGAATCATACCCCACAACTGTACAGATATGTCCAGAATGTCTATTAAAGTGGCCCATATCTATTGCCTATCAACCTGTCTGCCTGGGAAATCAGTGGGATGTATAGGCAGCAAACAGGAAATACAATTGATTTACTCACATCTATGACACCAAACCTAGCACACTAGCAACTCCCCAATACCTATGTGACTAAGAAGCCACGTATGTCCCCTTTACACACAGCTTGTCAAGCTGTGGTCAGAGTGTGTACAGTAACAGAGTGAGATGCATGTGCATAATAGTAATGTGGAATCTGGTACTGTGTGTGGGAACATTCAGGTAGTGCTAATAAACATTCCTCCCACAGGTCTGTCAGATACCAACACTGCGCCCATAAATACAAGAATGATATGCAGTTGTTCTGAATAATGAGGTATTACACATCACTGTCACCCACACTGTCCTACAACATATAACTGTCTAGGAAATCTGTATAAGAGTGTTGTTATACAAGGTCAGAATGCATAAGCACAGGGAATTAATAAGACAGAAAGCAGATTGGAGATATACAGCAATATCAATATAGCAGACACAACTGTGATGGACAGTGTTTAAGTTGTAGCAAACACAGTCATTATCTGAATCCTGGGAGTGGAATTAGACTGCATACAGATTCATACCCCAAAACTGTACACATGAGGCCAGAATGTCCAGTATATGTGCCCATATCTGCTGCCTGTCCCCTTGTCCCCCTGGTATGTCTGTGGGATGATCCCAGATGTGTAGCCAGCAAACAGGGAATACAAGTAATTGTCAACCATCATGAGAACACACCTGTCACTGTAGCAACCCCAGAAACTGTTAGGAGAGTAATATTTCAAGTATGTCCTATCTACACTCCCATGTTGTCAAGCTGTGACCAGAGTGTGTACAGTAACAGAATGAGATGTATGTGCATAATACTAATGTGTAATCTGGAACCTTGTGTAGCAACAGTCAGGTAGTGCTAACAAACATTGCTCCCTCAGGTACATTGGATACGAACACTGTGCTGAGAAATACAGATAGATATAATCTGTACTGGTACCATCCACACTGGTATTGTAGAGGATTGTGAGAATTGCAGTTTCTCTGAATAATAAAGTATCACTGGTCACTGCTGGCCACACTGTGCTACATAATATAACTGTGTAGGAAAGCATGTATATGTGTGTGTCAGGTAACTAAAGGTGGAAGAGGGCAATATTCTAGATATGTCCAGGCACACCAGCATGTGGTCAACACATGGCCAGAGTCTGTGCAGAAAAAGTTGGATATCATAGTGCAAAACATCAACCCAGAATCCAGGCTTATGTGTATAAAGTTAGTCAGTGTTAACAAACATTCCCTCCATAGGTATACCAGGTAAGAAGTGTATACTGCAGATAAAACCGGTTCATGTGTAATGATGTCGACAGCCATATCAGTGTCCAATATAAGTCTATAGGGTAGTGTAGTAAGACTTGTAAGGTACAGATAACAGCACTGACTAGGAAAGTAATGTGGAGTACAGGGATATACTACTTGTTAACTGACATCATTCTCCCCCCCCCACCTTATCTCCAACAATAATCAACATACTCACCCCAACTGGTATGTACTAACTCTGATAATGTCCAATTGTTTGATAAATATTTTAATGGTTCCCATGCATGTGCCATGTTGAATTATTCCAACATTGTTGGCATGGTGCCATCAACGTACCTGCATGCTGTTCTTATTATCACTGTGGTCCCATATATGCATGTGTTTTGTTTTCTATGCAACTGTTCCGTATCTGGTGTTTGGGTTAATGGAAATATCTATGCATGCTGTTATACCTAACCCTGGAATGTGTTTGACTATTACTAACCCATATATGATAGTGAAATCTAAACACTATAGCATGCTTGGGAAGGCCGGTACCAGCGGTCCCACCTGTCCCACCTCAGCTGGCCGAGGCACTGGGCACCAGCATGTCTGGGGCCCAACCCCGGACCTCCCTGGCCATTGGTCCTGCACCACCTTCAGGTGGAATTGCCTCAGGGGATGGGGCTCGCCCCTCCTGGGAGTGGGTGCGGACAGGCACCTGTCACCAAGTCAGGGTTGTGGTGCATAGAGTTATCAACGAGCAGTTCGGTGATCTTCTACGCCAGCTCGAGGGCCGTGTGTCACAATTAGAGAGTCAGCCTGGCTCTGTGGCTCAGCCACCAGCACAGCCACCTTCAGAGCTGTGAAGCTGCAGTGGTAACTGCCCATGGGTGGGGACCTCAGTCCCATTGTTACCACTAGGGGGCTTGTGGACTTCCGATATCCCAACACCCCTCCCCATCAAGGTTTTTACCCCCCCACATGTGTCATATGCTGCCCCTGCATGCGTCTTGTGTGTCTTGTCTGTTAATAATCTACCCAACCTACCTCCCCAAATATACCTACTACCCTTCCCCAACATCCCACTCTCACCTGAAAAAAAAAAAAGAAAAAGGGCAATCTGTTCCCAAAAAAAAAATCACGCCCCATACATAGCTGTCCATTTCATACACGTGTCTACTGGACACAAGTAATCCAATCTAATTGGCATCACAACTTATTATTGTTGTCTTCATCCCTCTCCCAGGGGTTTGAATGTCCAAATCTACCTCCAAATTCAGTGTATATGCACAGCTGTTGTTGTAGAAGAAATGGGCAGCTATGGACCTTCCCTACGCCCTTCCTGCACATCCCTAGCTATTTTTCCTATGGACTTTCCCTATTTGTGCCCCTTTTTTCACCACTTTCCTATCAACCCCTTTTTCTTTCTTTTAAAGAAATTAGCATGGGGGTAAGCACCAGTAAGCACTTTTAAGCAGCAGTAAGCAGGTTTAAGCCTGTTTGCGCAGGAGTAAGTAATGCCTACACACGTTAAGCAATTTAGAAGCTAACTAAGGATAAGAAACTGTAACCGGAAGTTAGCAGCGCTTACCTCCATACAAACACACGGAAACACGTTTACAACTGCTTTAAAGTGCCTTAATCACTCTGTATCCAATGGCACGTGTTCTGCCCAGCAACAAAATAAACAGCCTCTGTAAGGCTTGAATCCAGTACCCTGCACACCATACACAAAGTGATTTACCACTAAGCCATGCCAAATATACATAAATCTGATGCTTTCAGAAACATATCATTCAGCCCAGTCATGCAACAGTACAGAGAATGTATACCAACATTTAGATGTATGTGTGTGTGTGTGTGTGTGTGTGTGTGTGTGTGTGTGTGTGTGTGTGTGTGTGTGTGTGTAAATATATTACTATCTAAACAAATACAGCATATCTATATATGTATATATATATATATATATATATATATATATATATATATATATATATATTGTTTTTTAGAAATATATACAGATATATAAATATATATGAACATACATACATGCAAATGCCTACATTGATACATATATATGGCTACACCTATATGTCTACATATACACAGCAAGTTACATATATGCTCACAGATATATATCTATGTAGGTATATATAGACATAGTTATATATATTTAAGCAGATATATATATATCTATATAGGTATATATGGCCATACATCTGTAGATAGCAATGGTAGATTAACAGAAACATATATGTCCACATGCAACGTTAATGGGGTTGAGCGGCCCCAAACAATATACGTCTTGTACAAATTGGCATACCCCTCCACAGCCAAACACGTCCACCCTGCAATACACTACCAAGTGTTGCAGATCCCATAACCAGGACCTAACTGACATGGGCACAAGATGTTAATAGTACTACATCTCACCTGTATGATGTCAGGCTGGTATTGATAACATATCATGCAGTACAGTCTGGCTCCCATAGGAAATATAAAATGTGGAAGCTATCAACATCCCCAGGATACATACCAGCAGAGATATGTACAGTAAGGTACTTATGTAGTAGGCGCACACAATATGGTACAGCCACAATGCCTACAGTTAACACCCTAACAACTGGAAACTGGATGAGCCTCCCATACAAATGGCATCCGTTGCCTGCAACTTATACCCACAGAGAGGTCATAGGATAAACACCACACACAGGTTTGCAGAAATGGAATACCTTTATTTGTGTACTATTACAGATTTATACGCCATGTCATGTAGCTGTTCAGACACTGACATCCATATCAACAGAGTAATGCAACTGTGAAACAGTTATACTAATACAGTAGTCTGGAAAGGTCCACAAATGTTGCTGCCCAGGCCAAGCTCTTCAAATTGTACAATAGTGAAGACTGACTGGGCCACAGGATGCCACACAATCAACAGTAAGTGATGCAGGGGTATAGTCCAGCAGCCTCTATCTACACTCTGTACCTAATCACTAGGTGGTAAAGACTTCAGTTGACCAAATGAGATGTAACTGTTACATAACACGGCATAACTGACACCATCACAGGCACACTGGCAAACAGAACAGTCTGTTTGGCAGGAGGTAGTAGACCTGCAGTAACCTACTTTATGTAAGTAATGTCAAGATAGGTGACATGTATAGTACTGTACATCCAGATACCTTAAGGCAGCTCATCACTGATACCCCACATTTTGTAATAGCCTAGGTTATGTATGGTGTATCCCCCCTCCTAGACTCAATAATACAGGGCCATATACCACTGTTACATACACTGGTCTCTGGAGTGCATATGGGCACACATGTATTGTGTAGATGAAGCTCACATATATATGGCCCCAGCCCCACTGTATGTGTGAGGGATACAACAGCAGTGGACTGCTGGCAGGCATGGCAGTGTGGTATATGTATATGTGCATATGTATCTCTATCTGTATATGTGTAGACATATACTGCTCTGCATATGTATATGTCTGAGTGTGTATATGCATATCTATGTATATATACACACCCATCTATATATGTCACTATGTACATGTGTAATTATCTATATAGATATCTGGATAATCATATGTACATATATATTCATCATATGTCCTGAACATGGGGTGTAGCCCTACTTCAGCCCCTATAGTCCCACCTTCATAGTGCAAGGGGATGACAGGCATGTATAGCAGGTATATTAGTAGACTATTGCTATTGTAATAGGGATTGTCTTCACAGACATGGTGTGTGTGGGAGGTCACATCTGCTTTTCACATGTGCACCATTGGCTACTGACAGACATCCTAAGGACATCATAGTACAGTACCGCTGCAAGCACGTAATGCTCCTGTGGACTACAGCAGAGATATTGGCCAATAGATGTGGACATTCTGACACACTCTGTACAGTGCAGAGGTATACACAGACCCCCTTAGTGCAGAACATCTGGACATAGCCTGACAATATGGATGTTAACAGCCATGTAGATGGGTATAACACATAACGACTGGTATACATTCACCCCCAAAGGTTATGCATTCACACTCCCCTGTCTGTCCTGACACATAATAACTTCTGGTACAGAGGTGCCATGGACACATACTACCCACTAGATATCGACATACGTCTGTACAGCATCCCACCGCTCTGTCTGACATACATGACTGTTAAGGGAGACCCGGCAGTTGTACATCTGGCAAGTACCTGGACATGACGCCTCACTGGGTAAGTACACTAAGCTGCTAAGCATGTAACAAAGCACTGTGCAGGCTACAGGCAGACTGGCTCAACACTGGCCTACATCTCCTATGAGGGAATGCACATGTACCTGCATATATAGCAGGCTCTACAGGCATGTCACAGCACAGGGTAAGATACACCTGTGTGAAAGTGCATAACCATAACCAATGTGAACACAGCCACAGTCACATATGGTAAGCTACCATAATATTATAGTATATAGACTATCTGTTCAACATCATCCTCATATGTGCCATTCACACACTAACCCTACATATACTGGGCCACTACACAGTGTAATCTGATGCCCGTCTGTGGTATGGGACATGTGTGTATGGCCCTACAGACATGTAACCAATACAGTAACATACAGTGGAGCAGCATGTAACATCAGATAGGACGGGACCTAGGACGATGACATCTACCACAGTCTGTACACAGGCCAAGGTAAATATTAACAATACACACACTGTCAACATTCACCATAAGTACACAGACCTCAGTACTGTACAAACAACCACAGAATGTCCAGGTTATGTCATCAAATATAACCCCTATTGTACATAACATGTGTAGCAGTCTGATATCTCACTGGCTTGTTATCAGATATGATGACACTAATTATGGTGTACAGCACATATGCACCTCTTAATGCATGACATATGTACAAAGTTGACTGAGTTGTGACTGGAAGCACATACACAAGGCCAATATTGACATGTTGCTGTGATAATATCATACATTTACTGTTGTAACAGGGTTTGTTGCAATATATATCCTATGAGGGATATGAAGTCAGTAACTGTCATGGCTTTCACCATCTGTAGACTGCAAACCTCATACTACCTTCTGCAGTTCACAGATACATGCTCTGTATGTAACACATGAAACCAAAGGCACCACACACTGCCCAATCTGCAGATAACCCTACAGAAGGGGAGTCCTTATAAACATAGAACTGAGATGGCAGGTAATAATACATGTAGGACAGCCATATCCACACACACCCTGTTACACCAACATTACTCCGAATGCAGTATAGCAGCACTTGCAGTCTGTAATCAGGTCAGGCACATCTCCCTCCTGTGTGTTGGCCTGTTTCCACAGTGTATGTTGTCAGAGATAAAGCCCCAATCCATCTGAGATGCTGTTTGCCAAACAACAGATCGATTTCCTGCTCACAGTGAATGAAAAGGCCCAACACCAACATGATGTTCCTTAATATTGGAGTGTGTTTCCATGCAATTGGATATGGGGATGTTACCACAGCTGTTCCACATGCAATCAGCTAGGGGAGGGCTGCAATTCATGCAGAGGCCATCAGCTGATCATGAGCATTACCTAAAATACACATGCTGCTACCTAAGCAAAGCAGGTGTAGGTTTCCACATCCACCAGTGAGGGAGTGAGAGAGGCAGACAGAGGCAAAGAAAAGTTAGGGAGGGGTGGGAGAGTAAAACTTAAGTATGTTTGTGTCACACACCTACCAACACAGGGTATCAAACCCCTGATGACTATGTAGTGCTATCACAGTTCTATGCAGTTATTGGATGCGCCACATAGGTTACCTGTTGCGGAGCCCTCAGAACATATATGTGATGGTGAGTGACATCTGCAACAGGGATATGGTAGCTATACGGTAGATGAAGTACATGTGCCTGTCTTCATGGAAAGGTGCCAGCGTCAACACAGCCACACTCTCACATGGATGCACACACATTGAAACACTTGGCAGGGCCAAGATTACAATTCATCACTAGTGAGATTGCCATAAGACATTATTGTGCAGGTATTACATGCACCACATGGGCCATACGGAGGTTATATGGGCAAAGGGTATGGGGAGGTGTCTGACATCAGACAGCATGGTTCAGTATGCCAATGGGGGTTGTAGTGAGTGTGGATGTGATCATACGCATCATACAACACTCATACAAACACACAGGGTGCCAGTACTGACATGCATAGGTGCATTTCTGCATGGGTGTGTGGGGGTTGACTGTGCCAGACAGCTCTACAAGGCTAGGTGATGGGTATACCTTGGCATGAGGCTACATGACAATGGCCTGCATTGTGGCTCAGGGCTGTAGTTTCTGCATTTGGCTACACAGGTGGGTATTGTAACCACCATCCAGTCACCTGGATGACTATTGCGTGTGAAAAACAAGAACTCCAAAGTAGGCACCAACAGCAGACTACGAGGAACAAAGCTTTAATAAAAGTAGTGTAAAGCGCTTTTCGTCGCTCTTATTAGAGCAATTTCTTCAGACACAGATAAAAGCCAAAGTGCATCATTTATAATAAAACTTCATTTCCTTGTTAAAATCAATTATAAACTTAAAGTAATATACATATCAAAGCACTTTGCCAGTAAAATGAACTTTAAAAGCAACTTATTATTGGAAGAACACGAATTAACTTGGCAATGGATAACCAATGCCTTTACAAAACCAGGGCTGAACGAACACTGCAATATTTCATGTTTGTTAAAATTGAGAAGTTTACTCAGATGATAATAACAATCTTTATGCACAATAATTTCTATATTCTTTAAGATAATACTTTGATATAACAACTTAGTCGCCACTGCCTTTAGTCTATATAGCTACCACCTCAGTTCACTCATGGTACTTCTATATATACACTTCTATATACATTTTTTGTTTAGAAAATGGAATTTCTCTATAAGAACTTCCCAATTAAATGTTTTTTTTTTAAATTCATTAATTTAGTTATTATAACACTATATATCCATGTATCCACTTGTGGCAATATTGGTCTTACATAGCTTTGTATATGTGAAAGTGTTTATGGGGATATACGTTGGTTTTCCTAACATACACTTTTCAAATCATACAAAGTGTATATTCTGGTTTGCAGCAGTACACATACACACACATATATATATTTTCTAGTGTATTACACATACTTCAATGTATCATATGTATATATTTTAGTTGTCTAAATATGTATTTACTTGCTTTTAAAGTTCATTTTACTGGCAAAGTGCTTTGATATGTATATTACTTTAAGTTTATAATTGATTTTAACAAGGAAATGACGTTTTATTATAAATGATGCACTTTGGCTTTTATCTGTGTCTGAAGAAGTTGCTCTAATAAGAGCGACGAAAAGCGCTTTACACTACTTTTATTAAAGCTTTGTTCCTCGTAGTCTGCTGTCGGTGCCTACTTTGGAGTTCTTGTTTTTCAGTAGTTTGCTGTCTTGCCGAAGTTTGTTTTATGACTATTGCGTGTGGCCAATGCTGTGCATCGCTTGCCATGTATGTATTTCTTAGTCCATGACATGGACGGTGTCTGGGATATGCACACCTCCCACATGCATGTACAATGACATGTGGAACTGTACCTGGGGTGTCTGGCCCATGTTGTGTACACAGATTATCATCAGATGTGCCAGTCTTGGCCACCTGTGGTGGGAACTGGTAATGGACAGCAGGTTTACCCTGCACCTACATTGATAGCATGCTAACGGCATTCCCTGGTTCAGTGGCATCTGTCCATGGGCATGTTTTCAGGCATGGTATGTCCTTTGTGGGTCACATGCGATGGCACCACAGGTGTTGCAGGTGTCCAGTGGGAAACATGGGGAAGGTGCACTGTCTGCATGTGCGTGCCTATTGGACAGATGTACAGGGTGCCATGCCTTCTGTAGCCCACTGCAATCACTCCATAGTTACTATCAGTGGCCAATATGCAGTATACTACCCACATATTGGCTGTTGCCTAGGCATGTGTGTGTGTGTATGAGACATAGGTTGAGAGTGTGCTTTGGGTAATACTCGGATTGCTAACTGTGATTGCCTGGCTTTGATGTCACATGTGTGGGTATGGATTTGCACCCCAGCCTCTCAGCTATTTCACATCTGTTATCCCTGTATGGTGGACATTGTGATATTTACTAGGGCCACCTTATAAGAAATTTGCAAAACCTGCTCCGCATTGGGTCCGGGTGTCACACATACCTCTGTACAGGATACAAGTTACAAACACACACACACACACACACACACACACACACACACACACACACACACAGACACACACACACACACACACACACACACACACACACACACACACACACACACACACACACACACACACACACACACACACACACACACACACACACACACACACACACACACACACACCTGTCAGATCTGGGAGTAGAACCTCTACCTAACTAGTTTATTACACTACAGCACTCGCAGTTATAGTACACACCACAGAGATTACTGGAGTACTCCTTCCCCAAAGGTGTATATCTCATTGGATGACATCAGCAGGATTGCCAAAGTAGGACATTCGAATTGTAATGAGTGTGGCTAGGCTAAAATGCATTGCTCCCTACACAGACAGTGACACATACACAAAACATCCACAACCGACATGTGTGGGTATAGAACCCCTAACAGAGGTCTATATCACACCACGGGGATTACTGAGGAACTCCTTCCCCAAAGATGTATTTCACAATGAATGACATAAGCAGGATTGCCAAAGTAAGGCATTTGAATTGTACTGAGTGTGACTAGCTTAAAATGCATTGCTCCCTACACAGACATAGAAACACGCACAAAACATCCACAACTTCCATATGTGGGAATAGAACCCCTACCAGAGTTCTATACCACACTACAGCATGATGTAAAATTATTTCAGTATTCCTCTATGTTAACTTTATTGTAACCTAAGCATTATTTTCATCTGTATTTTTCTTGGAGCTTTTCTCCCCGGGCCTCTACTGAAAATGGACATATATCCAGTTAGGCTAGCCTGGTCAACAAATGTAAAATAAAATAAATAACTAAATGATGCTGCTATAGGATTCACCATGGGTATGACTGCAGTGCCCCTTCCCTAAAGGTGTATTTCACAGTGAATGACATCAGCAGGATTGCCAAAGTAGGGCATTTGAATCGTACTGAGTGTGAATAGCCTATAATACATTGCTCCCTACACAGACATTGAAGCACACACAAAACATCCAGAACTGCCATGGTTGGGAATAGAACCCTACCAAGGTTCGATATCACACTACAGCAGTACTCAGTTGCAGGACATGCTACATAGATTACTGGGCTGCAACCTTCCCAGAGATGCATTTCTAGGTGGATGACATCAGCAACCTTGCCAGAGTTGAGCATTTGAATTGTAGGGAGTGTGACTACCTTAAAAAGCATTGCTCTCTACACAGACAGAGTCAGACAGACACACACACAAACTTGCCAAGTCTGGGATTAGAACAGCTACCTAACTAATTTATCACATTACAGCAGTACGCAGTTACAGGACGTGCTACAGAGATTATTGGGCTGCAGCATTCCCAGAGGTGTATTTCTAGGTGGATGACATCAGCAGCCTTGCCAAAATTGAGCATTTGAATTGTAGGGAGTGTGACTACCCTAAAATGCATTGCTCTCTACACAGACAGACCCACACACAAACACACACAGTTGCCATGTCTGTGATTTGAACTCCTACCTAACTATTTTATCACACTACAGAAGTACGAAGTTATGGAATGCACTATGGAGATTACTGGGCTACAACTCTCCCAAAGGTGTATTTCACAGTGGATGACCTCAGCAGGCTTGTCATAGTAAGGCTATGGGGAGGGAAGTGTGTGTGCATGGGCCATAACCCATTTGTCTAGAGGATGACATGCCACATGCGGGCACACACAGGGTCATATTTCACAGGTATGTGTACACAGCTGCTAGATGACTGCTTCCTTGTACAGTCATGTTGCACAGCTGGCAAGTGCACCACATAGTCTGTAATGCAGCCAGATACCTGTGGCTAGTATCTGCAGTGAGTGACATCTGATCCTCATGTGGTTGGGGCCCTTTGGCTGTGTGCTGGGTGGGACAGGCCTGGATGGCTCCTTGTCACACTCACTCTCTTCCACACATCTATGTACATCTACCTTTGGCTTATTATAGTGTGCTGTCCTTACATATATGTCTGTATTCCTATCCACTGTGTGTGCAAGACATGAGTGGTGCATACTGACATGTGTCTGCACTAAGAACTGCAACTGCCAGATATGTCTGGTCCACTGGTGTTTGCAGACATGGCTTCATGTCTTCAAGTGTGTGAGCATCCCCAGTATACCCATCTGTATTTAATGTGTGGATCACGTCCAGGTAGTTAGTACTGCAGTGTTGACCTTTGTGTTGTACACCAATAGGTGGCATGCTGTTTCTGCAGGGTATCCATCAAGCATTTGGCATTGACTGTTCTTACATTTCTGCATAGGATGGGGGGGGGGTTCGCCTGACTATTTCTACACAGGATGGGGGGGGGCACACCTGACTGTTCTTACATTACTACATAAGGGGGGGCACACTTGTCTATTTCTACATTTCTACACAGGGTTGGGGGGCACACCTGACTGTTATTACATTACTACGTAGGGTGGGGAGCTCACCTGACTATTTCTACATTTCTACACAGGATGGGGGCACACCTGGCTGTTCTTACATTACTACATAGGGGGCACACCTGTCTATTTATACATTTCTACACAGTGTTGGGGGGTACACCTGAATGTTATTACATTACTACGTAGGGTGGGGGGGCTCACCTGAATATTTCTACATTTCTACACAGGATGGGGGAGGGGCACACCTGACTGTTATTACATTACTACATAGGATGGGGGGAGGCACACCTGTCTATTTCTACATTTCTACACAGGATTGGGGGGCACACCTGACTGTTATTACATTACTACGTAAGATGAGGGGGGCACACCTGACACTTGTACACATTTGCTATGACTGTACTGGTATGTCAGGTACTCCATTTTATTCTGTATTCTTACCTATCGTGCTGACTAGAGGCATACCAGTGTACTACACATCGTAACTTTGGATACCCTACATATTAGTGTCTGACATCCTACCCTTCAGAACTAACATCTCACTGCCTGACCTGCTGTAGTCTGTCTGTGTAGGCCTGGGGGGGGGGGTTAATCATACCCATCGTTCAGGGGCCATAGCACAGGCTCTGTCTGGGTTTGTCTACACCTGTGGTCCTGGCTAAGACTGTTGTTGGGTATGTGAACCACCCTGACTGGCATGTGTGGGTCATATGGACACACATGTCACTCAGCACATTTCCTGCAGTGGGTTTTTTCACCCTGTGTAGTACTGGCTACTATGGTGACTCCAGTATGTATTACAGATGTCATGGTGCCACTATGAGTGTCTAGTGTCTGCTGCCATAACATTCAGCTACCCTATTCCCTTGTATGCTCACATCCATACCATAGATACAGGTAACAACACATTCTACTCCATTTGGCAATTGGTAGGTTGATTAACTTACCTTGAGGGTGTGCCAGACTTGCAGATGGTGCAGGAGGGTTGCCTATGTCGGATGCACATTATACACTCCCTATACATTGTTGAGCACAGGCAGTGTCATGTTTGGCATCCCTTTTACCTTATGTGCGAGTCAGAGAGAGGTTTCATTCCCTGGGTCCCTACTGTGTCAGTGTATGTGCTATGCATTGTCTCTTTCCTGTAGCCTCAACATACTGGGCACACCTCCATCTGCCTACTGGGGCAGGCTCAGGTTGTTCTTCTTCCGTGTCACTCTGTGCCTGTACAGGCCTTGGCATTAGTGGGGGGCTGTGTGGCTCTGCCCCATGCTGTTCCTTCTGCAGCTGTTTCCGCAGGATCATATTGTGTAGCATGGCACATACCATACCAATTTGGGTACATGTAGTTGGTGAGTACTGCAAGGCTCCACTGGATGTGTCCAGACACCAGAACCCTCACCTGAGCATCCCAAACACATGCTCTATTATAAGTCTGGTCTATGCATGTGCCTCATTATGGCATTCTTGTTCAGGCGTGTGTGCATTTCTGATGGGTGTCATCAGCCACAGCTCCAGTGTGTAACCAGCATCCCCCACTAGGTGACCATAGGGGATGTTCCCAATGGCAAATCTCTGGTACTGCTGCATCAGATGCCATATGTGGGAATCGCCGTAGCTTCCAGGGCAGCCAGCACAAACATTCATTACAATGCCCTGGGCATCACATACGACCTGGCAGTTGATGGAGGGGATGCCCCTGCGGTTGATGTAGGTCCTACCCTGATCACCAGGTGGTGATTTGATGCATATGTGCATGCAGTCTATAGCACCCACTACCTCAGGGTATTCTTCCATTTGGTGGAAGAGATGCATATTGCTGGCCAACACCTCACAGGTGTTGAGGAAATATACGTGCTCACTGGCATCTGCTGACATGGCATCCAAGAACTAGTGGAATACTCTGGATGCTGATGCCTGTGGGATCCCCATGATATCCCCAGTTGAGCTTTGGGAGGTACCTGTGGCTAGTATTCCTAGACCTACACATACCTTGGTATCCACTGAGATGTGTTCCCCTCGGTCAGTCTGGTGTGTCAGGTGTGGCTCGCACAGCTCAACAATTTGCTGTAAGAGATCTCTGTCCACCCTATAGCGCTCCACTATCTCCAGCTCATGTAGCCCCTAGTAGGATACCCTGGGTCTGTACAGTCTTCTACGTCTCCTCACTGTGGGTTGATTGGCAGCATTCACATTCTCACTACCCTCAGCCTCTTGCACATGTTGTTCAATGTTGCCTGCTGCAGCCCTTCTCATTTTGTAGTTTTGTTTGTTAAAATTTCCCCGCTTGTATAGACCGGTGGTGTAGAGTGTGGGAAAAACCAGAGGGGAAAGTGTTTGCATATTTTATAGTAGTGTTCTGGGCTGGGCTAGTCTGCTGCCTGTGCAATTGGCTGATGATTCTGATACATTTCACCTGCCAGCTAAGCTAGTTCTCATTGATTACCTTCCTACTGCTGTTTTCCCTTCCATTACCTTCCTGTTTAAGCCCGGGTGTGCGCTGTGCAAACACAGTGCTCAAATGTGCACAGAGCTGCTATTTCCTGGTTTAAATTCTTTTTTCTTCCTGTAAAACATGGTGCACAGCACACACACCCACTTATGCTTTGTAAAGAGTGCTAGGCAGGTTTGGACACACCCCCTAGCTTAGCTGTGCTAAGCTAGGAGCAAATCCAAGCCACAGGGCTCCAATGTGCTTACAGTATGCCTGACACCCCCATGATGTCACCTAACTCCTAGGCTTGCACCAAGCTATTCCTACTCTTACACTGTTGGGACCTGGCTCACATGCTGGGGGAAACTCGGATTCACTATCCTTCCCCTCATTTGCATAGGATTGCCTGCTAATGCATAGTTACATGTCTCACACTGAGCCTCCCCCCTTAGCAATCACTACTCACTGGCCATGTTGTCTTCTGATTGCCATTGACTTGCATGGCAGAATACTGATTTTAATTAGAATGCTTAATTTAGGTTCATTTTGTTATTTTCCCCCGATCCCGTTTGTGCACCGCTGCCCTATGCTTAAACAGCCGAAATTGGCTAAAAAAATAAAAGTTGATTTTTGTATTTACTTAATGTTTGCAATTCCAATGGCCTTTTACTTAGCTATTGGCATGCTTACTACATGATATGCAGCCTTTATTTGAAGCTGTATCAGCTCAGTTTTAGATTTTGCAGAAATGTACTTGGTTACTAACCGAGTACATTTCTGCAGATAGTACTAGTCCTGCATGAATGGTTGCAAGCTTCCTGGATTGCAAACTCACCTCATTTGCATAGATTTCTCCTGCAAATGGGGTGATTTGCATACAAGGGCTTAGTTCGTGCAAGGGTGTTCCTGGATCACACGGCAGACATATTGCCTGCTTGAGCTCCTGCACCGATCTTGCATGCCGTGCAAGCCTTTGAGAACCTGGGGGACAGTATGCATGACCGTTAGCCTCTACATCTCACTTAGACCAAGGGCATAAGTCACCAATTCACATCTGATGAATACTAAGTACATAAAACCAGATCACACATTACTCTTGACCGTTGCTCTTTTTCCTCATTTTTCCAAGTGGTGCTTCACCAGTCTTCCTTTCCAAACTGCCAACTGAAAAGAATATTAACACAAACATTATTTATTTATTTGCTTTTGTTAACCAGGGAGAAAAACTCAATGAAATACAAAATCCATAATATAACAAAGCTTAAACAAGGTCTAAAGAAATACTGAAATTCATTAAAATTGAATAATTGAGAAGTATCACACCAATATATAAAGTGTAATAAGTTCTAGAAAGTGATATTGGTGCATATTACAAAATATCATTGAAACAGGAAATTATCAGTATAAATGTAATAACATCACTAAACACTAGTGGGTATCAACATTTGGCAGCTAAAGTAATGTGATTTGTATCTATAATCATGCTTATTTGTAGGATAATAGAAGAACAGAAGCACCAATGTTTCTCATAAGAAGGGTGTAATAAATTCACTTCCTTAAGTCATTAAGAGCTAGTCGGAAGAAATGGTTTAGTAGGTAAGAGGAGGAAATCACAAGCATTTGGATAGTTTTGACCTGGAAATTCAGGAAATTTGCAAATTCTAGTATGATTTAGATGAATATAAATATAGGGAACATCTCTCATTCTTCCACTGAGTCAAAGAAAAAATATGCCTTCAATAAAATGATAGGCAATCCAATGCCTGGAGAGTTGCTCAACAACAACTTTAAAATCCAAACCATATATTTTCATTCCCACTAAAACAATGCACCTATTTAAACTTGCAACTTCTGATGTGATGACACCATTACCATAAACACTTCTCTTTCTAGTCCTGTTATGCTAAATAGGACAGTCAATAATCAAAGTTTTAAGTTTTAATTCAGAAAATATTTCAGCATGTTAGGACTGCTTGCTCATTGGCTCAAGCCTCCTACTATGCAATTTAACACACAATGTCATCCACATTGACTATTAAGATCCAGTAAATTCAGGCTGCTAAGCTGCAGGCCTACATTCAGTCTACATGCCATTATAACCATTCTAAGACTAGAATTCACTTTTAGCATCTATCCCTGTCCTTATATAATCTACTGAAACATTATTATTATTATTATTATTATTATTATTATTATTATTATTAGAATGCTTTTTATTTAAATTAGCTTTGCGGCTCTGTTTCTCTGTCTCTCTGTCCCTATGTGGTTCTGTCTTGCTAAGCCCATTTCAATAAAAAGCATTGTAATAATGACAGAGGGACAATATTTTAGTCTTTAAGTAAAATATTGTCCCTATGTCATTACCGTGACAATACACACACATTCAAACACACAAACACGCACACACACACACACACACACACACACACACACACACACACACACACACACACACACTCGCATCTCCCTACATCATTTCCTACACACACACACACACACACACACACACACACACACACACACACACACACACACACACACACACACACACACACACACACACACACACACACACACACATACACACACACACACATACACTATAAGTGGCCTTAAGCAAAAACACAGACACACACATGTACTCACACACCATATTTCATTGGTATAAACATTCTGTACTCAACTGGGGGGGGGGTACATTTAGCAAATTTGCAAAGATGAACTTCAAGCCCTGTCCTTCTCTTTAATGTGGCCATACCATCATATTCTATGTCACTGTAAGGTTGCCACCTTTTACTGTAGATAAAACTGGACTTAGGCTACACCCCTTGCCCCTAACATAACCCCCACCAGTGCTCTGGCTACTTTATACCCATTTCATGACATCATCGTCTGAGGGGAACACCCACTTTTTCCGTTTGTGATTACTTTTTTTCTGCAGATTTACTGTGCTTTTTGTAAAAAAAAAAAAAAAACATAGTAAATCCAAAGATTTAACGAACTCCAGTAGTCAGTTGTTTTTTTTTCTGAAACAGAATACTGGAGTTTGTACAGTGTTTTCCAGACTACCAGACAATCAGTCTGATTTCTGGATACTCCAGAAAAAAACTGATAGGTAATTTCTGGGTACTCTGGAAAAAAAAATTGAAAGGTGGCAATGATATGTCACTGGCATTCCTGTACTTGGTGTTGTATGATCAGTGCAAAACATTGGAGAGATGTCATTGGGAGGATCCATTAAGTGTATTTTAAGGTCACTGCGGGCTATTTACACTTTGTGTTAATATCTCCTAGTGTATATGGTGCTGGGCATCTAAACTGACACCATCTGCTTTCCTATTAACTGACTAGCAGAAGAATACAAAGTGCATAATCATTGCCAATTGACAAGATCTGTACAACTATCTGGGGGAATTATATAGTGATTAAGGCTTAACCTTTAAAGTGAAACTTATGTTTCCATTCACCACAGTCTCCCCTAATAATTAAGACTGAATGTTTACAAAGTGGTCGAGCGATATCAGTGTCAATTTCTAAGATGTAGAGCTTTGTGTCATCTGAAATTAATTGGAAATATAACTCTCATTGTAAAACATGTGAATGAATGGCTTGACCCCCTTCTTCATCCATTAATGCATATAGACAGATAAAAACAATAAAAGATGTTGCAGGTCTCTAGTGCCAGCACGTTAGTTTAATGTAGACAAAAGTTATTGTTAGTTATCAACATCAGTTTTAAATAGCTACTTGCTTTCTCTAGTTAACTTTTTAATGTATATTGAAACACAACTAGTCTGCATTTAGATGTATACTGTTACTGGATAAAAAAAAATAAACAAGTTGGTTCTATTCTAAACTAATGACAGAAGGACAATATTTTACTTAAATACTAAAAATTATTATATATATTAATATCTAAGAATTAATATTAATTACATTAATATTTTACTTAAAAACTAAAATGTAAAAAAATAAAAATATAAATAAAAAATAAATTATTTTAAAAAAAGAGTGATTTTTATTGAGTTGCTCTAAAAAGTAAAAAATAAGGAAGAAGAGTGAAAACTTTATAAAAGAAACACAGACATGTTTATTTCAGAAAAGCATTTGAGGTTGGTTTTGTGGAGTCCTACTACTTCTTTCTGGTACCTCATTATCACAATCAGTAAAACCAACCTCAAATTATTTTCTGAAATCAGCTTGTCTGTGTTTATTTTTAAAGTTTTCACTCTCCTTCCTTATTTTTTACTTTTAGAGCAACTCAATAAAATGCATTCTTTTTAAAAAAAAATATATATATATATTTTATTTATATTTTTATGCAAAAGCAGTTTAAGAAGTCTTATAAATAATGTCTACAATGTCTATGTCTGCTAAAGTTATTGGTCATGAAATAATAACATAACTAATAATATCAGCATTGCATATTTCCTGCATGACACCCATATGCAGGCACTTTTACTGCATTGTGACATAGTGAACTTCTTCACTATTAAAGGCTTGGCTGATTGCAATATTGTTCATTGCTGAGAATCACATATTAAACCTACTGATAGTAATTCTCCATACACTGCTTATGGCATAACTTTACAACTATATGTAATTCAATCTCACAATAAAACTGACACAGCATAATAACACCCCTTCATAATGAAATCATGCCCATCTTTTTTTGTCAGACCTATATGATGTCTTTTAAATAACCAATCCATTGAGATCTTCTTAATCCATAAATACATCATTATTACTTAGGGTTACCACCTGTTCCTCTTTGGTTAGTTGTGTCCTGCAAAGAAAAAAAAATGGCAACTGTCCTGATATTTTAGGAACAAAAATATTTCATAAGTGTATTTTAATTGTTGCATAAAACAGTTATTTTGTATCTGAAACACCTAAATGTTATATGAAATAGCATAATCAACCCAAATACTACAAGAATAAGCTTTTATTTTGGCAAAAAATGAAGATCTGTCCTTTGCACTGGCCGTGGGTATGTTTTGTCCTGCAAAATTTTTTTATTTTTATTTTATTTTATTTAACATTTGTTGACCGGGAATGTCCGACTAGGTTCCACAGAGCCTGTTTTCAGTGGAGGCCCGGGGAGAAACGCTCCAGATGCATATCTTTGGAATGTGGGAGGAAATCTGATGTTTCTACAAAAAATGTCCCGCTTTGGGTGTTCAAAAGGGTGGCAACCATATTATTACTCTGCCTACAGGTCCTCATCATCAGAAATTACATTCTTAACCTTAATATTAATAACTCCCCTCCACTTAATGCTTCTAAAGTGTAAATCTCCACCAGATGAACATGAGTATAAAATTTTAAACCCTACATCATGCCAAAGTATTATAATATAACCTTATAAATAGCATTAATGCAAAGCTAAGCCTGAATATAACAATTTGAAAGCAGTATCTCACAAAACACTCTTTAACACACCCTTTGATATTAATTTAATTAAAAAACACTGCAGATAATCACTTAAGACAAACTGTCAGGAGCAAGAACATAAGATTTTTAATAGTTTACCATAACAAATTATTTTAGTATAACTCTTTAAATGACACTAGTTTGAAAATGAGCATGAATTTAATATTACTAAACCTGTGCCATACAAAACTAATTTAACAAAACCCTTTTAAATGGCATTCATTCAGGAACACTGTAATCGGTAAGATAAATAGTCATGCAGTAATTGACACACTTTTATAATAATATCACATCAATCCTGATTATTGGATTTTCATCCCTGTACACTGTCTCATATCATTACAACCTGCAGAACTCCTCCCTTATTAAAGGGATTATTGTAACACACAGTCTTATGTAGATTCAGGTAGTACATACTCATCCTTACTAGTAGCAACCTTAAGGGAATTACAGAGTACTTATAAAATCCATCAGTTACATACAAATATTATAATTAGTTTTGACATAGCCTTTGGTTCATAGGTAAATACAAGGGTATTAATTCTATAACAAGTTTAGCCCATAAACAGAGGGCAGAATCAAACCCTGTACCATTGTATCTGTCAGGCAAAGAACTTAACCATTATGCCAAAATTAAATGTGTCATGACATATGGAAACCTTTCTCATGCAAAACTAGTTTCAACAAACCTTTTAAATTGCATTGATGGAAAGTCATAACGTATAATCTGCTGGAAAATAATGCACACATAATAACAAGAGTGCAATCTCTATATTAGCATCCTAACAATATAAGAAGTCTTAAGTCAGTGTTCCTTGGAAACACCTTTCTCATGAAGGGCATATGAACACTTCTATGTCCAGTTCAAAG
Source organism: Protopterus annectens (assembly GCF_019279795.1). Taxonomy (NCBI): domain Eukaryota; kingdom Metazoa; phylum Chordata; order Ceratodontiformes; family Protopteridae; genus Protopterus; species Protopterus annectens. Next base: position 1,000,981,422 of record NC_056729.1, read on the forward strand.
GTGGCTATCAGCTGCAGATGCAGATAAAAGCTTCAAGTTCATATAGTTTCAGTGCACCTGTTGAGCACCATATCAATGCCAACAGAACTCCTTACTCTAAGAGCATCTGAATGAGTTACTGGGAAGCTTTTATACTCTTGATGTCATCTATTAATGCATTATTACAGCAAAGATGACAAATTATAGCATTTTACATAATGTTTCCCAATCCATAGGTTCCAAAAAACATGCGTCGGGAATGTTTCTCCCTAGGCCTCCACTGAAAATGGGCTCTGTCCCAGTTGGACTTTCCCAGTAAACAAATGTTAAATAAATAAAAATAAAGAAATAAATACCTCAAAAATGTACATCTCGCATAGTCTATTTCATTGTACACACATAATAGAACATATAGTTTCAGATGACACTTTGCTCCTTCGTAAAGAGGCTACTATTCCTGAGATATAGCAATAACCTACAAACATTGAAATATTTATAACTGCAGGAACAAACAAAACTGTAATGTCCTGGCTTTGTGCATATTACCCACCTCCTTACTACCATCCTCTACATACATAACTGTAAATTAAATGTTTTCTGCCACATAAATTAATGCTCTGTAAAACAAAGATGAAAAATATTCTTGACATAACTGTGCAGCACCATTTATCAGTATCTCATGTAATGTACATCTCATGCCTAGTCCACCACAATGCAAATTTCGTAAATCAGGGCACCTTTAATGCCAGATCATGGTCAAATGGGGCCTGAAACAGAGTACTGGACTAACCCCCTGGCAGCCATCCTAGCCCATTACTTGGCTCATTTTCCCAATTACCATAAACAGTGTTCAAACCTCTCAGTGTGCATACTATTTTCTTTTTTACTTTTACAATAGTTACAGAGATCTGAATTTGATTTAAAACTTTTATTTCAAATTTCATAGCACAAACACTGATAGCCATTTGCTAAATAAAGCAAAACAGTTTCACATTGAAAACAGATTGAGCATGAGCAACAGTAAATTTATGTTCCCTTGAAACTCACATTCTTTTAAATGCACTGAAAATCTTATTAATTGAAAATACATCAGCCCAGTGTTGGATTAAGTATACCTTGGGCCTTTGGCTATTTTCAAACCATGGGCTACCCACACACATATTTATGACTACAAGTAAATGTATATGTTCCTTGATTCACCTTACTGATTGTTTTGCATTATATTTCTTGTTTAAAACAGCATTATTTGCTAGAGTGTATTAATTTTGCAGTTTTGAACATTTTTCCATTAAGTAAAACAAAATATATGAACCAATAAAGACAAAAGTATCCATTTCAGAGCATTTCTACAATAAAATGCCACTCAATCTGCTGTCATTATAATCTACTAATATCAATACTCAACAATTATGGTCCATTTACAGTCACTTTATTGACTCTGTACATATCACATGTCTAATTGTGATAAAAATAGGCACAATAAAGTATTACATTTTGCTTTACACAAATGCACATTAGTCCTGAAAAGACAGACTAATGATTTTTTTATCTTTGCCAGCTTAGCAGGGTCAGTCATTTTTATCCACAGACATCCCCAATCCCAACAATTATAGCTACATTAATGACTGCAACCTTCTCAGATGTAATAACAATAGTAATGACTAAAGCCACATATTTCAAATTTGTTTCACGTGAACACACAGAAGCCAAAGTATTCCAACATAATTTACACATACATCCACACTAGTCTTGCAAAGCCAGATTAAAGACTGTTTAAAAATAACCAAATAATAAGTACATAAAGTACTTTCATTCACAGAGAGCTCCCACCCCACCCCCACTACCAGTTATTGACAATTTGATTGTGTACACCCCTTATTATTATAAAAAAGTAAATTACAGATTCCTTATTGGCTGCTTTTGATGAACTTTGTAAAATTGTATAAAGATCACTAGCATCATACCATAAGATTCAGCAATATGTATCACAGATTAAATTAAAGAGTATTTACGAGAGCATAACAAATATTAATCACCCAATAGCATATGCTAAGTCGATATCCATGATACCTGTAGATGTAAAAGTCATCTGAATAATTTCACATTACAGAGCAATATTACTAATACATAAAATGCTTCTGGCAAACAGTTTAGCATTTTAGTGATTCATTTACAAATGCAGTACCTACTGCCTTTGAAGATGAAATTGCCTGTGTTGCATTAAAAAAAACTGTTGTGCTGGTAATATTGCTGTAACACTTCCTGAACTAGATCATCTATGCAATAAGGAATGGCTGTCAAACAATGACAGCAGGTTCGTGATTATTAGGCATGCAGTTCTCTGGACTACTAAGGAGCCTAGCCCAAATTTCCAGTTGCTCCAAAGCACTTTCTGGTTACTGGACTTGCTCAATGTCACATAGCTGGTAAATGAAGGAGAAAAAAATTCAAATCTTCACCTTTGCCACAGGAAACAGCTCACAGCTTTAGTCCTCTGAGCTATATTCCAGAGTAGCAGTTTTAAACTAAATGTAGAAATTCTTTACAATCTGATCTTTGTAGAAAAGACTGTATCACAGTAATTTGCAACAATGACTACACAATGGATGCTGAAGATCAGATGGTTCTGATCACTGCAAATAATGCAGACTATATCACATGACAAATGTCTACCCCTTTGCATTTGCTGGATACAATAAAGAAGATACTACAAGTATATATTACTAAAATGCAACATTTTTAGACTGTATTACACAATCCAGGCCTATTAATGAATTAACTCATTCTTTAGTTCATAGGTTCATAGGTGTGTACTAGGCTAATGGCCCAGGAGCCTTTTCAAGCCTAGCCCATAGGATTACCCTGGCATCGTGCCACCCAACCTTAGTTCCCAGTGCCTTTGTCGAGTAGAGCCACTGGAGTGATCCCTGGGGTGAATTTTCTATTTCCCATCCACTCATCAAGATTTCTCTTGAAGAGGGCCAGTGAGGTGCTCTGTTTGACATGTATGGGAAGTCTATTCCATAGCATGGGCAGTCCCTGGGTTATGAACCTGTCCCTTCAGCATGTTCTGTTGATTGTGATAATGCGGTTGAGGTCTCTGGAGCGTGTGGTGTGGAGGGATTGGGATTTGTTTAAATGTAGCATTTCTAACAGAGCTGGGTCAGACATGGCTTTGTAAGTCAAGCAGAGATCGTCTCTAGGTAGACGATATGAGACAGAGAATAGTGTAATGAATAAAGCAAAATAATTAAAAATTCTAAACAAGCTGCAGCAGTTTGTGTTTAATAACCCACACATCATACAAAAAACAAAAATGTTACAGCAAACAGCATATTGGGTTTTTTGGGGAGGGGAGAGCTTACATTCTTGCAGGACACCTACATCTCGCTTTTTACCTCCCAGTGTCTTCTCTGTCATCAAGAATAGCTATTCCCTTTGACATCACTCAATATAGGTCGAACCTACTTGAATGGCTGGTAATACTATATTGTTCCAGCATACAACTCCAGAGTCTACAGAAATGGATCATGAACAACTGAGGTCCTATGCAGTCTAATGACTCAGTCCCCCTGCCAGGCATACCAATAACCCATTTCTTGGCTATCTCTCCCCATTTGCATTAAATACTATGCAAATCTGTCAGTGTTTATACCATATTCTTCTTTACGTTTACTTATAGTTATGTCAGAGGTTTGGATTTCATTAAAGCTTTTATTTCAAATTTTACAGAAAAAATACTGGCCAACATTTTTTAATCAAAACAACACAGTGTCACATTGAAAACAGACTTAGCACAATAAACAGTAAAAGTCTCTTCCTGTGATAGTCACATCTGATGAAAAGTCAACTGGCAACCTATTAAACCACAAGATATGTGCTGAGAGTAATGCTCAAATAACATATCATGAAGTACTAATTAGTGTCTATATGAAGGATGCAGAAATTCAAAAGGCAAATATGTAACTCATTTGCTAACAGCCTGAGACAACCCACTGGGCACATGTCCCTTTCCAGGATCAGCCTATGAGTACTATCTAGTAAAGTAACCTTGCAGAGTCACATAGAAGACAAATGAAGGCTGGGAAAATCAAGCCATGTACTACAGGAAGCAGTTCTTTAACAGCTAATAGCCTTGCTCATCTGTACCAAGTGCTAGATAAAAATGTTGCAGACCAAACACAGTGCATTTTGCACCAGTATGTCTGCAAAAAACAAGCTATATAAAAAAATATATTCATAGTTTAAATATTAACATTAAACTCATAGACTTCATGCTTTCTAATTTATACACAACTAAATAATAAATAGAATGTCAAAAATCAGCAGAACAAGGAAAACAAGGGTCGCATCAGAAGAACATTGGGCATATCATGAAGATCTTGTTTACAACAATCAATTTCCTTCCTATACACCTGTTTTGTAAATGGGCTGTTACTAGGCTTGCAGCCCAATGAACCATTGAAGATCCTTACCCAAATTTCCAGTTGGTCTAAAGCACTGTCTGGTTCAGTGAATTGTTCAAGGGCAGAGTATAAATATGAGGTAAAATCAGAGATTGTCTGCAAAACTGGGGGCAGATAAGAGCAGACCACTCTAATTCACTTAAAAAGTTAACAGAACAACAGGTTTTGTGTTAACATGTTCATAGGTTCATAGGTAGGTACTAGGTTATCTGCCCGAAGGCATTTATAAGCCTAGTCAGAATGTGTTGTCTTTCGCCGCCCCCTTAGAGTAGTTCCCTGTGTCTCTATCCAGCAGAGCCATTGAAGTGATACCTGGGATAAACTTTCTGTTTCCCTTCCATTCATCAAGGTTTCTCTTGAAGAGGGTTAGTGAGGAGCTCTGCCTAACGTAAATTGGAATCTTGTTCCAGAGCATGGGAAGTCTCTGGGACAGGAATCTATCCCTCCAGCACATCCTATTTATTGTTGTGGTGAGGTTTAGATCCCTGGATCATGTGGCTCGAGGGGATATGGTTTTCTTTAGGTGGAGCATGTCCATAAATTCTGGATTGGACATGGCCTTGTATGTCAGGCAGAGATCACCTCTGAGTAGGCGGTATGCAAACGAGTACAGCTGGAGTTTCTTCAGTTGAGCTACATAGGGTATCTGCTTGAGGCCAGTGATCCTCTTGGTGAGGTACTTCTGTGGTCTTTCCAGTTGTTGCAGGTGTCTTGTAAGGTACATCCCAAATGGGGCATTGTACTCTATGATGGGTCTTGTGAGTGATGCGTAGAGGGGCCCAATGACCTCTTTCGATCTGGATGCAAACCCTTTTGTGATTAGGTGGGCCACATAGAAGGATTTTCTAACCACTTTGGCAATGTGATTATCAAAGGAGAGGTTACTATCTACTTGAGTCCCCAGATCCCTTATTACGTCTTCCGTATTTAGGGGGCTACCACCTATGTGATAATTTGTGGGTACTTTGTTTTTTCCAAAGGGGATGATGATGCACCTTTTGGCATTTAGCTTGAGGCCATGGTTTTGACACCAGGTATCTGTCTCAGTGAGCCCCTTTTGGAGGATGTCTGTGTCAGCCGGAGAGTCAATTATAGCCCCTAGTTTGCAGTTGTCTGCGAACTTGGTCAGCCATAGTCCTCCTGTGCTTGCCTGTACCTCTGAGATGTATAGGCCGAACAGGAGGGGTTCTAGAACTGAGCCCCGGGGAATGCCACTTGTAACCAGTTTTGAATCAGACCTAGCTCCTGCAACTCTTACCATATGGGTTCTGTCTGTGGACCAGTTGGCAACCCATCTCGTGACATAGGGGTTTATGTTCAGGCTGGTGAGCTTGTCTATAATACCTGAGTGGGGAATGGTGTCAAAGGCCTTTGCGAGGTCTAGGTAGGCTGTGTGGACCACCTTTCCCTCATCTATAGCCTTGATAACTGTCTCAAAGAAGTCTACCAGGTTTAGGAGGCATGACCTGCCCTTAACAAAGCTGAACTGGGTAGGGTCCAGTGTTTGCAGATTCCCAATGTCTCTGTTAATGAGATCCATGATGATGTGCTCCATAGCTTTGCAGACCAAGCTAGTCAGGCTTATAGGGCAATAATTCCCAGGGTCCGTTGCGGCTCCACATTTGTGGAGCAGAATAACCATTGCTGTGCACCACTCTGTGGGCACATAGCCTGTGAAGAGGTTGAGTTTAAACAGTATGTTTAGGAGAGTTGTTAGTTCATCTTTGAGCTCATGTAGGAAGCAGCCTGTGACACCGTCCGGTCCCATTGATGCTGTGTTTTTGGCTTTGGAGAGGGCTGTTTTAACCTGAGTGTCTGTGATTTCATGGGCACTACATTCTTCTGGTATAGTTATGGGCCCTATTAGGTGTGAGAGGGGAGTGAAGTTTGCACTGAACCTATCTGCCAGGATTTTGGCTATATCGGTCAGTTCAGTGTATTTTGTGCCATTCTGCACTAACTCTGAGCAGATCTGAGATTGCCACTTAGATTCTTGACATAGCTAAAGAATGCCTTGTGGTTATCTTTGGAGTCCATGGCAATTTTTCTTTCGAAGCTAGCCTTGGATGATTTTATGAGGGAACATAGTTTCTTGCTGATACTGATCAGGGATGTCTTCCCTTCTTGGGATTTTACTCTTTTCTGTACTAGTTTCCTCCTTCTATTTTATAGCTTGTTTATGGCAGGGTTTCCTTTTCTTCGAGGAGTGAGTCTTGGTTTTGTTTGGGATAGCACGATCCATGCATTCTTGTAGGTGCCCATTGAGTGCATTTGTAAAGGATTTTGCAGCTTGGACAGCGTTATCCTTTAGCATGGGGGCTTTGAAACTTTCCAACATGGTCTTAAGTAACGTGAAGTTTGCTTTTGAAAAGTTTTTCACGGTGGTTTCTTTGACCCGGGGTGGTGGAGGAATGTGGATATCTAGAGTGATTGGTTTATGGTCAGATCAAACCAACAAGGGGTTGACGTCCGGTGTGGAACACCGGTCACCCATGTTGGTGATGACCAGCTCCAATATGTTGTCACCTCTGGTGAGGGTGTTGACCAGTTGATCCAAGGCATTTGAGTTTATAAATTCTAGGAAATGTTGGGCAAGGGAGTTTGTACTTGAGTAGTTCTCCCAGTTAATGTCTGGGTAATTGAAATCACCCAATATCAGGGTGTTTGGTAGGACCTTTATGTTTCCTAGTGTTTCCAGGAATGCGGAGTGGGGGTCCTGGGACATGGTGGGTGATCTGTAGCAAGCTATAATTTGAATAACGGTTTTGCCCATTGTTAGTTGCACATGGATGATCTCTGAAGCATCGTGCTGTGCCACTAACCTGGAGGTGTGGGTATCCTTGATGAATATGGATAATCCGCTGTATTTTGTATTTCTGTCCGGATTTTGTGGCCAAAATGTATGGTATGAGTTGTAGCCTGGTAGTGCTGGGGTGCTCTCTGGAGCCTTAAACCAGGTTTCTGTTACTGCACATATATCAATTTTCTCCATACTGAGGAGTGCCTCCAGTGCATGCATTTTGAGGTTTAGACTTCTGGCATTGAGTAGCATTACCCTCAGTTTTTTGTTACTTGTGCTATTTATGGTGGTGGGTATGTCTTTTGAACCTTGCCTAAAAAAGGCACTATGGGAGTGGCAAGAGCCTTGGCCAGTATTCGAAAGCCTAAGGGTGACAGGTGCAAGCCGTCTCTAGCAAAGCTGCATGGCTTGTCGAGCATGTCATCCCAGGCTGACAGTCACTGGATCCCCTTTGAATGACACCAGAAGCTTAGCCAATTGTTGAAATTGATAATTTTTTTCTCTATACTGTGGTATCATTCTTGGTGAGGGCAGGATGCTACTCAGGGTCAGGGTCATACTGGCCTGGGCTATGTGATCAGAGAGCTCCTCCATGTCTCTTTTCATTTTGTCCAGGGAGGTACGGCTCAGGTCATTCACACCAACATGGACAATGACAGAGTCATATTTGTACTTGTTCTGAAGTGACCTGAGTGCTTGTGCTATGTGGTGGATCCTGGCACCCGACAGGCAGCTAACAGTAACCTTCTCATTGTTCAGCCTAGTGAGTGGGACGTCAGTGTTCCTAACTATAGAGTCACCTATATTGCATGGCACACTGGTTTTGTGAAGTATGTGTTTCATGGTTTGTGTTGGGGGGTGAAGATTGCTCGGATGTCTACTTTGGAGGTCTCTGTTGCTTTTGCAGATTTTATTTAGAGCCTCCGAGTATGTTTTCGTGTATTTATGTGTGTTTTTTTAATGGTGCTGGTTTCATAGGTCTTTGTGAGACTGGTGGTGTGATGCAAGTAATTCCCTTCTCCTCTTGACTGCCTGGTCCAGTCTTGGGTTGAGAGAGCTTAGCCTCCAGTTTGGCTGTATAATTGCATCTCTTGCATGTATTAGTGTTTGGTGGATGGAGGAGAGGGTCGTCTGTGTACATGAAGTAATTGTAACATTGCTTCAAAATGCCCAGATTCACTAGTTGGACTGGAGAGTACACCTGAAACTGCCCTTTGGATATGCCTGGATAGGTACAGTGAACTGTTTTACTGACTGGCTGGTAAGGTCGAACAGAGAACCTTGTCCTTCTCTACAGTATAGGGGGGTCTAGTGCTAAGGTTTATTAGTGCTTGCTATGAGTTTTGAGCAAGTGCCGGGATGAGAAGTGAATGGTTTGAGTGCTTAAGTTGAAAGTTTGTCTAGTTCCAAGGGAAAAATCGAAGAGTAGACTTTGTGGAGCCAGGAATAGTTATACCCTAGCTAATTGGCACTGCCCGGCGCGCAAAACCTTGCAAATGCGGGTTTTATAGCAGGGAAATGAAAGAGATAGAAATTAGCCCAAAATGACCAAAAAACTACTAATTTCTGGGCTGAAACCACTCCTCCAGGGACAGAGAGGCTGCTCAAAGCTCCCTCTCTCACAGTGAACAGAAAAACTTCCTTCTATCCAAGTAAGGTATGGGCAAACACAGAAACCTGTAACACAGCCCTGAATTCAGCACTAACCTGAAAACTGGACTATACTAGCTTAGAAAGGTGGGAGAACAAGTATTTTTTTTTTGTTTTGCTTTTTTTCAGAAAATAATGCAGATACAATCAAAAAAACAAGTTAGCGGAATAGCCACCTCTACGGTAAACTCTCTCAGCTAAACGTTAATGAAATAATCCGTGAAGCTGTAAATGGCTGAGAATGAAGCAGAAAATAAATATAAATGATGTGATGATGTCCAAAATTCAATGTATCACTGGAACACTTAAACACTCGTTGAAATCCAATTATGAATGCCAAAATGATGAATAAATCAGGATTTTATTAGACAAGCGCTTTCGCTATGAATAGCTTCCTCAGGTCTGTTTTATACAAATGCATTTGAATTTATCACCACCTTTATAGTCTTAGAAGTAGGTGTGGAAAATGTGTATTGTTTAATTTTAAACCAGCCTAATCATGCCAAACAATATAAACAGGGACGTAAAAGTGCATTTTAGAACAAGTACCCACCCCCACACACTACTAATTTCTGGGCTGAAACCACTCCTCCAGGGACAGATAGGCTGCTCAAAGCTCCCTCTCTCACAGTAAACAGAGAAACTTCCTTCTATCCAAATAAGGTATGGGCAAACACAGAAACTTGTAACACAGCCCTGAATTCAGCACTAACCTGAAAACTGGACTATACTAGCTTAGAAAGGCGAGAAAACAAGTTTTTTTTTTTTGTTCAGAAAATAAAGCAGATACAATCAAAAAAACACTTTAAATGCACAGAAATGGCTATCACACTTGAGTGTGTAGCCTACAACAGTTAAACAGGTAATTTAAACACAAAAACGACTTTGTTAAAGTGCAGGCAGTAAAATAATTAGAATATGTAGCTGAAACAGGTTTTTTAAATCACAGAAACTCTAGAAAATCAGTGTTTTAGGTGGAATTAGCTAAAGGCAGCAAGAAAATGCAGAAAATTTGTAATGTAATTTGTGAACCACAAAAACTATGGAACTCTTAATGACCAGCACTGACTGAATGTAATTCCCAGTGATTTACCTAAAAAAATAAATAAATAAAAGGTAACAGAGATCTAGTAGTTTGTGTGGAGGACTACGTTTTTTGATTTAGCCCCTAAGTTGAAGGGTTTGACTCTGCATAAGTCCCATAGCTAGACAGTGTCCCCTAACTGCAGTAGTTCATGCACGCACACACACACACACACACACACACACACACACACACACACACACACACACACACACACACACACACACACACACACAAAACACAGACAAACACACACACACACACACACACACACACACACACACACACACACACACACACACACACACACACACACACACACACTCACACACACACACACAGTACAAATATGTACCATTCCACAGTCTGCTATCTCAGTAATCAAATCTCTATGTACCAAAAAGAGTAACGCTACTCCATGTACTATTCAGTGCACCAGCTCTGCTACCTACATACTGCAGTAATCAAATGCTGGTGCCAAATGCTTCAGTTTCTGTATCTGCCTCAGATTGTGCATGCACGGGCTGAGCAGCAGGATATTCATGTGCATCCCTACGCACACTGAGTCTCTGTCATTGGCTCAGTGTACATGTCAAGCAAGACATTTGGACTTTCTATTAATGAATATATTGTAATAGTACAAAACATTTAGACTTTTTAAGTTAATGAATGTTCTGTTATCTGAACATTCTGACTTTGTTTTAATTTAATGCTGTTTGGGCGAGCTCCCCAAGCAAGCAGTGGGCCTTAGTCAACTGTCTAGGTCACTTGTGCTGGCTACAGTCCTGGACACCTTATACCTGTCACCTCAGTCTCCAAGTTCACAGCTATCATTGCCGAAATATTAACATTAGTATGCAAGTATTACTAATATTTATAACTGCAGAAACAACAAAGATGTGTTTTTCAGGTTGTCTTTATCTTACACATTTCCTTTGTGTGGTCGCAGCAAACATAACTGGATAGTGCAAAAAACTGGCATATACTTACAAGGTATATAGCCAGTGATAAACAGAATAACTAAAACAACTTTGTTATTAATCTCTTACAACAGTGAATAACAAAGCTCACAACTTCTAACTATATGGTTGCAGCAGTTCAGGAACACCACCTTTAAAATGGTTGCACTTTATATCACTCCATATATCTGGTCAGTTTTATAGAAGCTGTGGGTAACATCTGTTAAAAAGAAACTTCTAATCTATTTGTTAAATATAAACTTCTAATCTACCCCTGCCAATGCATTTCCCATTCATCAGGCATAAATGCATTAGGCTGCAATTTCCAGCACCTTAGATTGCATTAGATATCCACTTCTGCAAATTCACCATTTGGAGCCCAGTGCCCACTGAACCCCATTCCACCATTAAAGATAAGCCTAAAACAGAGCTTACAACATTAACCTGCTTCTGTGAAACTACCTCATCTCTGCAAAGGTGTTTCACCCTGATCGACATCTCTGTCACATGAAACTTAACGAAAAACTGGCCTCTTGTGATGATTGGTATTAAATATCTTACTTAGCAATAACTGATGGACATTAATTCGTTTTCAAGCATAGAAGTGAGCGTATTTTATTTAAAGACATTGTCAAACCTGTATGGTGTATATTAAATAATTTCATTGGAGAACATGATTGTGACTTTCTTTCAAATATGGTATAAACTGACTTGATTTTTTAGGATTTCTATTGTACTGTGCATGTGATATCAACCTGTAACTGGGCAAAAGTGCTATTGTATGTGGAATAACAAGAAAGTAGTATCCCAAAACCAAGTAAAAACTGATAACAAAAATATCTCATTTTTATTTATTTGGTGGAAAGCACAGCGGAACACAACAGTGGAAACAAAGGTTAAGCAAAGAGAGCAAGAATGTTTCTACCAGTCTCACACATACACAAGTATAGGTTCATATAGGTTCATAGGTTCATACTAGGCTATCTGCCCAAGGGCATTTATAAGCCTAGCCCATAGTTATGTGGCTTTCGCCACCCCTTTAGTTTGAATAAAAACTATGCCTATCATATTTCTGTGCCTCTGTCAAGCAGTGACACTGAAGTAATCCCTGGGGTATATCTGCGATCTCCCATCCATTGGTCAAGATTCCTCTTGAACAAGGCCAGCGAGGTGCTCTGCCTCACATGTACCGGGATTTTGTTCCACAGCATAGGGAGTCTCTGGGTGATGAATCTGTCCCTCCAGCACATTCTATTTATAACTGTGTCAAGGTTTAAGTCTCCGCCCTTGTGGTTCTGAGGGATCTAGATTTTTGAGGTGAAGCATATTCATCAAATCTGGGTTTGACATGGCCTTATATGTCAGGCACAGGTCACCTCTGAGCAAGCGGTATGAGACTGAATAGAGCTGGAGTTCTTTCAGTCGGGCAGCATAAGACATATTTTTGAGACCCTTTATCCTTTTGGTGAGGAACTTTTGGGGCCTTTCAAGCTGCAGCAGGTGTCTGGTCAAATACATTCCAAATGGGGCATTGTACTCAATCATAGGTCTAATGAGTGATGAGTACAGGGGGACGATGACCTCCCTTGATCTAGATGTGAATCCCTTCATGATCAGGTGGGCGATATAGAAGGTTTTCCTAACTACTTTAGCAACATGAGTGTCAAACGAAAGGCTACTGTCAACTTGGGTCCCCAGATCCCTGATGACTTTTTCTGTGCTCAGTGGATTGCCACCTATATGGTAGCTAGGGATAACCTTGTTTTTCCTGAAGGGTATGACTATGCATTTTATGGCGTTTAACTTCAGGCCATGGCTCTGGCACCAGTTATCCGTTTCTGTGAGGCCCTTCTGGAGGATATCTGTGTCAGATGTGTTTTCGACTATAGCCAGTTTGCAGTCATCTGCAAACTTTGTCAGCCATAACCCTCCTGTGTTTGCTTGTACTTCAGAAAAGTAGATGCCGAACAAGAGTGGACCCAGGACTGAGCCCTGTGGGACACCACTTGTGACAGGCTTATAGTCTGACATGGCTCCAGCAACTCTGACCCTGTGGGTTCTGTCACTTAGCCAGTTTGCAACCCATCTTGTGATGTATGGGTTTACATTCAAGCTGATGAGTTTTTCGATGATACCTGAGTGGGGTATTGTGTGAAGGCCTTTGCCAGGTCGAGGTAGGCTGTATGGACTGCCTTTCCCTCATCAATGGCCTTGGTGACTGTCTCGAAAAAGTCAACCAAGTTTAAGAGGCAGGATTTGCCTTTGACAAAGCCAAACTGGGTTGGATCCAAAGTCTGCAAGTTCCTATGTCTTTATTTATGAGTTCCATTATGATCCTCTCCATGGCTTTGCAGATAAGGCTTGTCAAGCTAATGGGGGTAATTTCCAGGGTCTGTGGAGGCACCGCCCTTATGAAGTGGGACCACAGTGCGTGCGCCACTCCTTGGGTCGTATCCTGAGGTGAGGCTAAGATTAAACAGCTGTCCTAACTGTGGGTTTAATTCCTCGTTGAGTTCATGAAGCACACAGCGGGACACCATCCGGTCCCATGGATGCTGTGTTTTTGCCTTAGTGAGGCAGTTCTCACCTGGGCGTTGGAGATGTTTGGGGGCTACAATCCTCTGGAATAGATATCTCTCCTTTTGGGGGAGGGAGAAGTTTGCACTGAACCTGTCAGCCAGTATGTTAGCAATGTGTGTAGGTTCAGTAATTTTCACATCATTTTGAACTAATTCTGAGCATATCTGGGAGTTTCCTCCTAGGTTTCTAACATAGCTAAAGAAGGCCTTATGATTGTCTTTAGAGTCCTTGGCGATTTTTCTCTCAAAATTTGCCTTGGATGATTTTATGAGAGCTCTTAGTTTTTTACTTATAATGATCAAAGGTGTCTTACCTTTCAAGGATTTTGCTCTATCTTGTAGTAGCTTCCTCCTTTTGTTGTAGAGCTTGTTTATGGCTGGGGTCCACCAGACTGGGCGCTTGCCTTTGGTACAGAGAGTCTTAGTTTTGTTTGGGATTGCCTGATCCATGCAGTCCTGTAGGTGCTGGTAGAAGGCATTTGTAAGTGATTCAGTGGTTTGAGTAATGTTTACCACTGGCTCAGGGGCCTTAAAGGAGACCACACTAGTTTTAGAAGTGTGAAATCGGCTTTTGAGAAGTTTTTCACTGTGGTCTTTTTGTTTCAGGTGGGGCGGATGAGGACCTCCAGCGAGATTAGTTTATGATCTGATCTCACCAGTGAGGGTATACTTCGGTGTTGAACATTTTGATCCCATGTTCGTGATGATGAGATCAAGTATGTTTTCTCCTCTTGTGGGGATGGTGACTAGTTGTTCCATGGCATTTGAGTTTATGAACTCCAGGAATCTTTGGGTTAGAGTGTTGGGCTTGAGTAGTGTTCCCAGTCTATATTAGGGTAGTTGAAGTCACCTAGTATGATGGTGTTTGGAGATACATTTATCCTCAATGTTTTCAGGAAGGCCATGTGAGGTTCCTGAGTTTGAGAGGGTGGCCTGTAACATGCTACAAATTGCAGAGCAGTCTTGCCTATGGTTAATTGCACCTGGATGGTCTCCGATGCATCGTGCGTTGCCACCAACCTTGAGGTGTGGGTGTCCTTTATGAATATGGACACCCCCCCTCCTTTCTTGGTGTTGTCCGGATTTTGGGGCCGGAACGCATGATATGAGGTGAAACCTGTTAGTGCTGGGATGCTCTCAGGAGCCTTGAACCAGGTTTCTGTCATTCTGCAATGTTTCTACCAGTCTCACACATACACAAGTATCATTCTGCAATGTTTCTACCAGTCTCACACATATACAAGTATCATTCTGCAATGTTTCTACCAGTCTCACACATACACAAGTATCATTCTGCAATGTTTCTATCATTCACACATACACAAGTATCATTCTGCAATGTTTCTACCAGTCTCACACATACACAAGTATCATTCTGCAATGTTTCTACCAGTCTCACACATACACAAGTATCATTCTGCAATGTTTCTACCAGTCTCACACATACAGAAGTATCATTCTGCAATGTTTCTACCAGTCTCACACATACACAAGTATCATTCTGCAATGTTTCTACCAGTCTCACACATACACAAGTATCATTCTGCAATGTTTCTACCAGTCTCACACATACACAAGTATCATTCTGCAATGTTTTTACCAGTCTCACACATACACAAGTATCATTCTGCAATGTTTCTACCAGTCTCACACATACACAAGTATCATTCTGCAATGTTTCTACCAGTCTCACACATACACAAGTATCATTCTGCAATGTTTCTACCAGTCTCACACATACACAAGTATCATTCTGCAATGTTTCTACCAGTCTCACACATACACAAGTATCATTCTGCAATGAATGATTTCTACCAGTCTCACATATACACAAGTATCATTCTGCAATGTTTCTACCAGTCTCACACATACACAAGTATCATTCTGCAATGTTTCTACCACTCACACATACACAAGTATCATTCTGCAATGTTTCTACCAGTCTCACACATACACAAGTATCATTCTGCAATGTTTCTACCAGTCTCACACATACACAAGTATCATTCTGCAATGTTTCTACCAGTCTCACACATACACAAGTATCATTCTGCAATGTTTCTACCAGTCTCACACATACACAAGTATCATTCTGCAATGTTTCTACCAGTCTCACACATACACAAGTATCATTCTTCAGGTTGTTATGTGCAGGTTATCACCAGTAGCATTACCACACAGAGCACTTTCGTATAACTATTGAACATAATTTCCTTAGCATAAAGAAATGCATCTGACTTAACACAACTTCATAGATAATGCCAGTTATTTATCTATCACATCTTCACATTGTCTTCATGGAAAGCTAACTTGTGCCCGTCTTCTGCAAGCTGAAATATTAAGTCATGTGTCAGAAGCCTGCTACAGTCATCATAATACTATGCATCAAATGTAACTATCACACTGCTCTCGCTTCTTTTATGAGTCTCTGATTTTCAACTCCATGAGATCTCACCTTATTGAATTCAAGTCATTAAGGACTCAACCCAACAAATATGCACAGATGAATATTTTTGCAGGGAACAAGCCCTCATGTCAACTCCCCTTCACACACACACTGAGCTTATATATATATATATATGTATACACATTTCATAGCTACACACATACAAACTAAAAGGAAATCTCGCAAAATGAAGGAATTGCTGCTGGCACAGTTAGAAGGTGCACCAATAGTGATTTTCTATGGAGAGCAAGTTATTCAGCACTGAATTAGTGAGCTAAATTTGACCAAAATGGAACCTCTGCCAGTATGCACTAATGAGGTATAGGGAAGCCCACTCCTTTTAGATTGTACTCTACAAGCTGTAGAAATAAGAATGCTAGGTAAACCTAGTGCAGAGCTTCTATCATTATTATTACTATTTGAACAAAATGTTGTTAACATTAAATTTCACTACAGATATTTTACAAGTCCTCAGTAATGCTACTAACCACTTCCCAAGTTCCACTGTTATTTCTGTGTTTTGTTGACCCATATCAAACTCGTGATTCAGAACATGCATATGAGTTTGACATAACCAATAAAATAAAATCTTTCAATACAAACATAATATTTCAGTTAGACTCCATCAATTATGAGGTTATTTATATGAGTTAGTTATTTACCACATCTCTTCACTGTCTACATGCAAAGCTCTCTCCATGCCTGCCATCTTTTCTACCTAAAAGCACTTACTTTCCTCTCCTCATTTTTTACCACTTTCTACTCTTCTCCTCCACCCACCTTATTTTTATTATACCTTCCTATTCCCTTCAACATCTCCTAGCTTACTACCACAATTTATATGTCCTCTTTTCTTTCATCCCCTTTCACATCACAGCCTTCTGTGTCTCCCTCCACATAGCCACAAACCATGTATTGACACCTTGCAACTTCTCCATGACAATAATCCTACAACCTTCCCTAACCATCATCTCACTCAGCTTATCTGCTAATCATTTATTTCACCTTTTACCACATCCAGTACACTAACTGTGTTGGCACTTCTACTTATTCCCTTTGTGTTGCTACTCAAAATTGCCCTTTCACCTTGCTCTTCCTGCACACTGCTATATAACCATCACTTCCATCAACACTTTACTTGAATATTTTTTCCATAAAATCTCAGTTTCTAAAAGCATGCTTTCACAAACAAGTTCATAGGTATATACTGGGCTAATGACTCCCAGGGCCTTTATAAACCTAGCCATGCAATCCAACCCAACCCAATTATGTCCTTATGTATCATGGACATTTATTATGAGGGATATGCTAGTTATAAAGTTTCTACAGGTTATGTGGGAGGAGTGACTATGTTAGTTTGGGCATAGTTACTGTCTGCCTCTGTCTATCATAGACATGGGGACAAGACCTGGGGTGAATTTCCAATTGGTCAAGGTTACACTTAAATAGGGCTAGGGATGGACTCTACTTCACATGGATGGGAAGCCTGTTACAGAGCATGGGGATCCCCTGAGACACATATCTGTCTCACCAACATGTCTTATTTCTGTCACAAGCAAAATTTAAATCCTTGGATCTAGTGGTTCTGATGTCTTCATTTTGTAGATGTGCAAATGGTCCATCACAGCTGGATCTGAGGATGCCTTGTATGCCAGGCATAGATCGTCTTTCAGTAACCTGAAGGAGACTGACTACAGAGATAGGGTTTTAAGGCAATCCATATAGGACAATGTATTTATATCCTGGATTCTTCTGGTAAGTAACCTTTGTGGACATTCCAACTACTGCATATGTTTGGTCAGCTATATGCTGAAGGGGGCATTATACTCAATTATGGGTCTGATAAGGGCTGAACAAAGTGGCACTATGACTGCCTTGGACCTGGATGACATGCCCGTATTTATAAGCTGGGCAACAGAATGATTTTCTTACTACTTTGACCACATGTTGATCAAAGGCCAGATAACTATCTACATATGTTTCCAGATCCCTGACTATTATTTTCAACTCTTAGGGGTGTCTTATTAATGGAGTAATAAACCTGGGTGCCAGTTTTTCCAAAAGGCAATATAATGCATTTTAAGGCATTGAGTTTTAGTCCATGAACTCATCTTCTCTTCTCTTTTCTTTTGAACTATTGTTGCACTTACAGCAGATATAAAAAGTGTACACACCCCTGTTAAAATGACAGGTTTTTGTGATATAAAAAAATAAGACCACAATAAATCATTTCAAAACTTTTCCCACCTTTAATGTGACCTATAACCTGTACAATTCAATTGAAAAACAAACAAATCTGTTAGGGGAAAGTATAAAAAATAAAAAATGTACAATAAGCTGGTTGCATAAGTGTTCACACCCTTAAACTAATACTTTGTTAAAGCATCTTTTGATTTAATTACAGCATTCAGTCTTCTTGGGTATACACCTGCCATGAATTAAAGAGACTCTGATTAACCCCAAATAAAGTTCAGCTGTGGATTTTCCTGACATTTACTCAGTTGCCTGCTACAGCAAAAGCCATGGATCGAGGAGAGTTGACAAAGCATCAAATGGATCTCATTGTTGAAAGGTATAAGTCAGGAGAAGGGTAAAAAAAAAAATTCTGCAGCATTGGATATACCATGGAACACAGTGAAGACGGTCATCAAAAAGTGGAGAAAATATGGGACAAAAGTGATGTTGCAAAGAACTGGATATTCCTCCAAACTGATGAAAAGACAAGATGAAAACTGATCAGGGAGGCTGCTAAGAGACCTAGAGCAATACTGAAGGAGCTGCAGGAATTTCTGGCAAGTAATGGTTGTGTACTACATGTGACAACAATCTCCCATATTCTCCATATGTATGGACTATGGGGTAGGGTTGCAAGACTGAAGCCTTTTCTTATGCAGAAAAACTTCCAGGCCTGGCTAAAATTTGCATAACAATACATCAGGTTTCCCAAAAGCATGTGGGAAAATGTGTTATGGTCTGATGAGACCAAGGTTGAACTTTTTGGCCACAATTCCAAAAGGTACATTTGGCTCAAAAACAACACTTTACATCACCAAAGGAACACTATCCTCACGGTGAAGAATGGTGGTGGCAGTATCATGCTTTGGGGTTGCTTTTTTTCAGCTGGAACTGGGGCTTTAGTCAAAGTGGAGGGAATTATAACAGTCCCAAATACCAGTCACTTTTGACCCAAAACCTTCAGGCGTCTGCTAGAGAGCTAAAGATGAAGAGGAATTTCACCTTTCAACATGACAATGACACCAAGCATACATCCAAATCAACAAAACAATGGCTTTACCAGAAGAAAATAAAAGTTTTGGAATGGCGCAGCCAGAGCCTAGAACTAAATCCAATAGAAAATCTGTGGGGTGACCTGAAGAGGGCTGTGTGCAAGAGATGTCCTCACAATTTGACAGATTTGGAGCACTTTTGCAAGGAAGAGAGGGCAAATATTGCCAAGTCAAGATGTGCCATGTTGATAGACTCCTATCCAAGAAGACTGAATGCTGTAATTACATCAAAAGGTGCTTCAACAAAGTATTAGTTTAAGGGTGTGCACACTTATGCAACCAGCTTATTGTACGTTTTTTATTTTTTATATTTTTTCCCCTAACAGATTTGTTCATTTTTCAATTGAATTGTACAGGTTATAGGTCACATTAAATGTGGGAAAAGTTTTGAAATGATTCATTGTGGTCTCATTTGTTTATATCACAAAAACCTGGCATTTAAACAGGAGTGTGTACACTTTTTATATCTACTGTATGTATTAGATTTTATTCATAACTTACATAACATTTTCATCTATTGATATGTATTGTCTTTTGTAAAGATTCATGAAGCTCGGCGTAAGGCCGGTGTAAGGCTTGCGCCGGCAGTGCAGTGAATAATCGGCGTAGCAGCACCATATGCATAGTAATGAGTGCGCGCCGCAACCACAGACACGTGTGGAGGGCACGTGAGCGAGCCCAAGTAGGATGCGTCCGGAGGCGTGGCCAAGCCGGCAGGCGATGAGCAACCTAAAGTGCTGACTTCCACAGGCCGCCTGCAATAGTAACCGCACCAGCCAGGGCCCGTGGATAATGAAACGTACGCAGACTATGCAACATAGTACCCGTTCACACAAAACTGAGAACCAAACATTAACCCACGAAGTCCAAAGTGTACCCGTCCAAGGAACAAAGGATACACGTAATACCGTGTCCGTCCCGCAATGCACTGTCAGTGGGCATACCCAGTGAAGGTGTACCGCAGCATGTCAGCGCCGCACCGACATAGAAGTAGCGACATGGGCATGGTCACCAGCAGTAGTGAGTACACAGCCGGGTAGCCGTGTCGATATAACAACAAGAAGGAAACAAGATACCCTAAACACAGGCAAACATGTGCATAGCAACATGTACAACACCCAGCAACGTGCTCATCGCATACACATAGGACGGCGTATGCCTAAGCGTAATATCCAGAAGCGGAACTCATGCATGCAAATGTAATACACAACAGCCCCGTCATAGCATGTAACCCGCACCCATATGACCGTGCACCCAACCCAGCTAGCAGCCTTGCGCAGCTACACACCTACACACAATGGGCATACCTGAAATGTAGTAAGAAGTATTGTTCTAGGCAGTGCCATGCGGGCAAATATGTACCCCACATGTTAACATCCCACCTCAGGTACAGATATCCAAATGGCTGCATGTGAATGTGTCAGCAGAATGTGTACATCCCGCATGTGGTATGGACCTGTCGAAACCCCATAGGCGTGCACACGCCACGGTGCCCATAACTGTACACATCTGGACAAGGCGGTATGTTCAGCCACCGTACCGATGATTAGCTATGCAGACATGTCAAACACAACACATATGGCAGAACATCTGCCCACCAAGCAGGACGCCCCAACAGGGTGCCACAGGCACAGAAGGGGAAGGTGGGATATCACACGTTGAGAGTAGCGTTGCCGGACGGCCAAACACCCACGGCCAACGCAAAGGACGGAATAACATGTATATGCCTGGATGGATGGGTATGTCATAGCATGGGAACAGGCCAAGCTATCCACCATAATAGCCATGCGTACCAGATACGAACAGCCAGTAACACACAGTAGTAATGCAGGAAGGCATACACGACTGTGGGAATAGCACAGGACATATGGCATGTGCCAAGTGTTGATGCATGACACAAATGTCCAGGATGGGGCCCCCTGCAAAGAGGAACATGTGCCAACCCCACCTCCCACAGATGTACCGGCAGTGAAAACACATGCCAAACACACACCAACACTACCGTCCATCCCACGACAGCAACGGAGGCTGGTCAAAGACCACCATGACGCGTGCACAAACAGGGACATGTGTAACCGTTGCCTTAACAACCCCCTCAGGCCAAAGAATAATAGAATGGACATATGCATGTAATGCTGTGAAGGATGTGTGGTAGTCCTCAGTATCACAGAGGTAGGTACACAGATACACTGTAATCAACTGTGACGTATGTGCACTGTAGACAGCATACCTGCAGGTAATACATAGTTCAATCACGTGCCACAGAAATATACACATAAGAATGAGGATAGGGGATAGACAAGTGTGAATGGGACAAACTATGAACATAGGTTCATAGGTCCATAGGTACAGAGTAGGCTATCTACCCAAGGGCAGCCATAACCCTAGGCCACAGTTATGTTTCCTTTGCCAACCCTCCAGTCTGGAGATAAAATGCCTATTATATTGCTGTACCTCTGTCAAGCAGTGACAATGATGTAATCCCTGGGGTATATCTACAATCCCCCATCCAATGGACAAGATCCCCCTCGAACAAGGCTAGCAAGGTTCTCTGCCTCACATGTACTGTGATGTTGTTCCACAGCATAGTGAGTGTCTGGGTGATGTATGTGTCACTCCAACACATTCTATTAATGACCGTGTCAAGGTTCACGTCACCTGCCCTTGTGGTTCTGAGGGATGTAGATCCAGTAGGTGAAGCATAGTCATCAAATATGGGTCGACATGGCCTCGTATGTCAGGCACAGGTCACCACTGAACAAGTGGTATGTGACTGAATGGAGCAGGAGTCCTTACAATGGGGCAGCATAACACAAATCCCTGACACCCTGCATCTGTCTGACGATGAACCTATGGGGCCTTCCCAGCTGCTGTAGGTGTCGGGTCAGATACCTTCCAACGGGCAATGTACTCAATCATAGGTCTAATGAGTAATGAGTACAAGGAGACGATGACCTACCCTGATCTAGATGTGAATCCCTGCACGATCAGGTGGGCAATGTAGAAGTTCTACCGAACCACAATAGCAGCGTGTGTGTCGAACGAATGGTGACTGACAACCTGGGTCCCCAGATCCCTGGTAATTCCCCCCGTGATCAGTGGACTGCCACCCATATGGCGGACAGGGGTAACCTTGTTCTTCCCGATGGGTATGACTATGCATAACCCAGCATTTAGCTGTAGGCCATGTGCCTGACAGCAGATATCCATATCTGTGAGGCCCCTTTGAAGGATATCTGTGTCAGATGTCCGTCCCACTATGGCACCCGGTTCGCAGTCATCTACAAACAATGTCAGCCCTAACCCCCCTGTGTGTGCTTGTACTTTGGAAATGTAGATGTAGAAAAAGAGTGGACCCAGGGCAGAGCCCCGTGGGACACCGCCTGTGACAGGCAGTAAGTCTGACATGCTGCCAGCAACTATGACCACGTGGGTTGTGTCACCTAGCCAGTTTGCAACCCATCCTGCGATGTACGTGTTCACATCCAAGCCGATGAGTTTATCAATGATACCCAAGGGGGGTATTGTGTTGAAGGCCTTTGCCAGGTCGAGGTAGGCTGTATGGACCACATGACCCTCATCAATGGCCTCGGTGACTGTCCCTAAAACGTCAACCAGGTTTTAAACGCATGATCTGCCCCTGACCAAGCCAAACTGGGTTGGATGCAAAGTATGCAGGTCCCCTATGTCGTCATCTATGGGCTGCAGTATGATCCTTCCCCATGTCTTTCCAGATAAGGCTTCTCATGCTAATGGGATGGTAATAACCAGGGTCAGTGGAGGCACTGCCCCTGTGAAGTGGGACTACAGTCGCCGTGCGCCACAACTTGGGTACGTTACCCGAGGTGAGGCTAAGATCAAACAGCTGTCCTAACTGTGGGTCTAATTCCTCAATGAGATCGCGGAGTACACAGTCGGGACACCAGCTGGTCCCATGGATGCTGTGTTCACTACCTTGGAGAGAGCATGTCCCACCTGTGCGTTACAGAACATTCGGGGGCCACAATCCGCTGGTACAGACATCTCTCCATGTGGGGGGGGGGGTGGAGATGTCTTCACCCAACCTGTCAGCCAGTATGTTGGCAATGTGTGTATGTTCAGTAAACTTCACATCATTGTGAACCCAGTCAGAGCATATCTGGGAGTTACCTCCCAGGTGTCCAGCATAGCTAATGAAGGCTGTATGATTGTCTGTCGAGTCCTTGGAGATATATCTGTGGAACCTGCCCCGGATTATGTCATGAGAGCTTGTAGCTCTTCACATATAATGAGCAAGGGTGTCATACCTCACAAGGAGTCTGCTCTGTCTTGTAGTAGCCACCTCCTCTCATTGTACAGCTTGGGTATGGCTGGGGTACACCATACTGGATGCTTGGCATTGGTACAAAGAACCACAGTTGGGTAAGGGAATGCCTGATCCATGCAGTCCTGTAGGTGCCGGTAGATGGCATATGTAAGTGATGCAGTGGCTTGAGTAATGTTGACCACTGGCTAAGGGTCCTTAAAGGAGACCACAGTAGTGTTTAGAATTGTGAATTCGGCCTTTGAGAAAGCCATGTGTATGGTAACCGGCACCACCCACAGCATCGTATGTCAATAGCAGAAGCTATTGTCCAAATAACATAAGATTAATTTATTATTAAAATATGTATTATTATTCATTTAGTGATATGTTTCTGCTAATTACAATTGCAAATGCCCGGTAAGACCGGGCCAAAGTGCTCATGATCTACCTGTTATGGTGGTGTCATTCTGACAATAAAGTGGCGATACTTCCCTACTGGGACCTCTGGGGATTATTTAAAGCAGTTGTTAACCTGCATCATTGGATGTACACCATTTGGTCTCGGTTTTGGAAAACCTGGTTTACGTAGCACTACACACTATGGGTAGTCAAGCAGACATCCGCGATTGGGGAACATACAGCAGCAGTCAAAACCACTGGCCACATGGACACAGTCCGACAAGTTCTACACGTTACATATGCACATTGGTGTCCATTGTAGGACCCAAAAATTGTCCCGTATGGAATACCATCCAGCCTTCATTGTTCAACCAGGAGAAGCGACAGTCGTGACCACGGCACAGCTAGACATATGCACCACCAGCGTGTTTAATGTTGATGACAAGTGTCCATGAAATGCAGGACATATGAACAGAAAACCCCAGACTGTCGAGTCCATAGAAGTTCGTCCACATCCCAGTCCCGAACACATGAAGGATGTGTAATGGGTATTGTCGAGGGTTTCAGCCATGGGATCGTGGGTATGCAGAAATGGGGCTCAGTGTTGTTTGGCAGATAATCCGTTGTCCCGCCCCGTGGGAGGGATGTGGGTGTAGCACATGCCTCACTCCCCAGTAATAATGCAAAGCATCCACCGGATATTGCTAAATGCAGGTGTGAAATGTGTACAGCCCTGTACCAGTGTCCAGTAGGCAATTCCCATGGATGGACAAGCGTACGACCAAGATGGCACCCATAACTGCAAACCTGGTGGAATTACACAGCTGCAGTAAGGCATAACACAGGAAATACAGATAGGGACTACAGTAGACACACCCCATAGAAATCCAGACTGCCGTGCGACTACCGTCGTACACAGCACTCAATCTGCCAGCAGGAGAATTGGGATCACTCGCTTCCATACTGTGGAACAAATGGGCGACCTGTGGAACACATATTAATGGCACACCAACAACGTCAACTAGGAAGGTCATAGGATGGTTAAACAATGGCGTTCACACTGATAAAGAACATCTGTCAATGAATAAATAGGATCTACATGTTTTGCTGGTGTTATTATGACAATATAGTGGCGGATATTTCCTATTGGGCCTTCTGAGGTTTATTGAAAGCAGTCGCTAACCTGCATCCGTGGATGTACACCATTTGTATTCAGTTATGAAACACCTGGTTTCCGTAGCACTACATAATATGGGTCGTCAAACCGACAACCACGATTGGGGAACATACAGCCGCAGTCAAAACCACTGTCCAGATGGACACAGTACAACAAGTTCTACACTTTACATATGCACATTGGTGTCCATTGTAGGACCCCAAATATTGATCCGTATGCTATATCATCCAGCTGCTGCCATTCCACCGAGAAGAAGCGACAGCCATGACTACGGCACAGCTAGACATATGCATCACCAGCGTGTTTAAGGTTGATGACAAGTGTCCATGAAATGCAGGACATATGAACAGAAATCCACAGATTGTCGAGTCCATACACGTGCGTCCACATCCCAGTCCCGCACACATGAAGGATGTGTAATGGGTACTGTCGAGTGTTGCAGCCATGGGATCCTGGGTATGCAGAAATGGGGCTCGGTGTTGTTTGGCAGATAAGCTGTTGTCCCGCCCCGTGGGAGGGATGTGGGTATAGCACATGCCTTACCCCCCACTAATAATGCAAAACATCCACCGGAGAATGCTAAATGCAGCTGTGAAATGTGTACAGCCCTATACCAGTGTCCAGTAGGCAATTCCCATGGACGGACAAACGGCCCAAGATGGCACCCATAACTGCAAACCCCGTGGAATTACACAGCTGCAGTAAGGCATAACACAGGAAATACAGTTGGGAACTACAGTGGACACTCCCCATACAAAGTCAGACCGCCGTGCGAATACCGGCGTACGCAGCACTCAATCTGCCAGCACCAAATTGGGGATTACTCGCTGCCATGCTGCGGAACAAATGGGCGACCTGTGGAACACATACTAATGGCACACCAACAACGTCAACTAGGAAGTTCAGTCAAAACCACCCGCCAGATGGACACAGTCCAACAAGTTCTACACTTTACATATGCACATTGGTGTCCATTGTAGGACCCAAAATTGATACTTATGGAACATCATACAGCTGTTATCGTTCAACCAGAAGAAGCGACAGCCGTGACTACGGCACAGCTAGACATATGCACCACCAGCGTTATTAAGGTTGATGACAAGTGTCCATGAAATGCAGGACATATGGACAGAAATCCCCAGAGTTCCGAGTCCATAGAAGTGCGTCCACATCCCAGTCCCGCACACATGAAGGATGTGTAATGGGTACCGTCGAGTGTTGCAGCCATGGGATCCTGGGTATGCAGAAACAGGGCTCGGTGTTGTTTGGCAGATAATCCGTTGTCCCGCCCCGTGGGAGGGATGTGGGTGTAGCACCTGCCTTACTCCCCACTAATAATGCAAAGCATCCACCGGATAATGCTAAATGCAGGTGTGGAATGTGTACAACCCTATACCAGTGTCCAGTAGGCAATTCTCATGGATGGACAGGCGTACGACCAAGATGGCACCCATAACTGCAAACCCGGTGGAATTACACAGCTGCAGTAAGGCATAACACAGGAAATACACATAGGGACTACAGTAGACATTCCCCATACAAAGTCGGACCACCGTGCGAATACCGGCGTACACAGCACTCAATCTGCCAGCAACAAAATGGGGATCACTCGCTTCCATACCATGGAAGAAATGTGCGACCTGTGGAACACATACTAATGGCACACCAACAACGTCAACTAGGATATGTAAACTATGGCGTTCCCACTTATAAAGAAAACATGCTTCAATGAATACATAGGGGATCTACATGTTCTGGTGGTGTTATGTTGACAATACAGTGACGGATATTTCCTACTGGGACGTCTGAGGTTTATTTAAAGCAGTTGCTAACCTGCATCTTTGGATGTACACCATTTGTACTCAGTTCTAAAAAACCTGGTTTACGTAGCACCACGTAATATGGGTAGTCAAACAGACATCCGCGATTAGGGAACATACAGCAGCAGTCAAAACCACTGGCCAGTTGGACACAGTCCAGCAACATCTAACTTTACATATGCACATTGGTGTCCATTGTAGGACCCAAAAATTTATCCTAACAGAATTCCATCCAGCCGTTACCGTCCACCAGATGACGCGACAGCCGTGAGTACGGCACAGCGAGACATATGCACCACCAGCATGTTTAAGGTTGATGACAAGTGTCCATGAAATGCAGGACATATGAACAGAAATCCCCAGATTGATGTGTCCATAGATGTGCGTCCACATCCCAGTCCCGCACACATGAAGGATGTGTAATGGGTACTGTCGAGGGTTGCAGCCATGGGAACCTGGGTATGCAGAAATGGGGCTCGGTGTTGTTTGGCAGATAGTCCATTGTCCCGCCCCGTGTGAGGGATGTGGGTGTAGCACATGACCTACTCCCCACTAATAATGCAAAGCATCCACCGGATAATGCTAAATGCAGGTGTGAAATGTGTACAGCCCATACCAGTGTCCAGTAGGCAATTCCCATGGATGGACAAGCCTACGACCAAGATGGCACCCATACCTGCAAGCCCGGTGGAATTACACAGCTGCAGTAAGGCATAACACAGGAAATACAGATGGGAACTACAGTAGACACTCCCCATAGAAATCCAGACCGCTGTGCGAATCCCGGCGTACACAGCAACCAATCTGCTAGCAAGAATATGGGGATCACTCGCTTCCATACCGCGGAACATATGGGCGACCTGTGGAACACATATTAATGGCACACCAACAACGTCAACTAGGAAGGTCATAGGATGGTTAAACTATGGCGTTCCCACTTATAAAGAACATCCTTCAATGAATTAGTAGGGTCTACATGTTTTGTTGGTGTTAGTTTTGACAATACAGTGGCGGATATCTCACATTGGGACTTCTGATGTTCATTTAAACCAGTTGCTAACCTGCATCATCGGATTTACACCATTTGGGTTCAGTTCAGAATAAACTGGTTGTCGTAGCACTACATAATATGTGTAGTCAAACAGTCATCCGCGATTGGGTAACATACAGCAGCAGTTAAATCCACTGGCCAGATGGACACAGTCCAACAAGTTCTACACTTTACATATGCACATCGGTGTCCATTGTAGGACCCCAAAAATTGATCTGTATGCCACATCTACCAGCTGCGATCGAGAGACCTAAAAGGAGTGAATAGCCGTGACTACGGCACAGCTAGACATATGCACCACCAGCGTGTTTAAGGTTGATGACAAGTGTCCATGAAATGCAGGACATATGAACAGACATTCCCAGATTGTCGAGACCATAGAAGTGCGTCCACATCCCAGTCCCGCACACATGAAGGATGTGTAATGGGTACCGTCGAGGGTTGCAGCCATGGGATCCTGGGTATGCAGAAATGGGGCTCGGTGTTGTTTGGCAGATAAGCCGTTGTCCCGCCCCGTGGGAGGGATGTGGGTATAGCACATGCCTTACCCCCCACTACTAATGCAAATCATCCACTGGAGAATGCTAAATGCAGCTGTGAAATGTGTACAGTCCTACACCGGTGTCCAGTAGGCAATTCCCATGGACGGACAAACGTACGACCAAGATGGCACCCATAACTGCAAACCCGGTGGAATTACACAGCTGCAGTAAGGCATAACACAGGAAATACAGATGGGAACGACAGTAGACACTCCCCATACAAAGTCAGACCGCCTTGCGAATACCGGCGTACACAGCACTCAATCTGCCAGCAACAACATGGGGATTACTCGCTGCCATACTGCGGAACAAATGGGAGACCTGTGGAACACATACTAATGGCACACCAACAACGTCAACTAGGAAGGTCATAGGATGTTTAAACTATGGCGTTCCCACTTATAAAGAACATCCTTCAATGAATTAATAGGTTCTACATGTTCCGGCTGTGTTATATTGACAATACAGTGGTGGATATTTCCTAATGGGACTTCTGAGGATTAGTTAAAGCAGTTGCTAACCTGCAGCATTAGATTAACACCATTTGGGTTAATTGTAGAAAAACATGGGTTTCGTAGCACTACATAATATGGATAGTCAAACAGACATCCGCGATTGGGGAACATACAGCAGCAGTCAAAACCACTGGCCAGATGGACACAGTCCAACATGTTCTACACTTTACATATGCACATTGGTGTCCATTGTAGGACCCCAAAAATTTATCCCTACACAATGTCAACCGGCTCCGATCGAGAGACCCAGAAGTGGTGACAGCCGTGACTACGGCACAGCTAGATATATGCACCACCAGCGTGTTCAAGGTTGATGACAAGTGTCCATGAAATGCAGGACATATGAACAGATATCCCCAGATTGTCGGGTCCATAGAAGTGCGTCCACATCCCATTCCTGCACACATGAAGGATGTGCAATGGGTACCGTCGAGGGTTGCAGCCATGGGATTGTGGGTATGCATAAATGGGGCTCGGTGTTGATTGGCAGATGATCCGTTGTCCCGCCCCGTGGGAGGGATGTGGGTATAGCACATGCATTACTCCACACTAATAATGCAAATCATCCACCGAAGAATGCTAAATGCAGCTGTGAAATGTGTACAGCCCTATACCAGTGTCCAGTAGGCAATTCCCATGGATGGACAAACGTACGACCAAGATGGCACCCATAACTGCAAACCCGGTGGAATTACACAGCTGCAGTAAGGCATAACACAGGGAATACAGATAGGGACTACAGTAGAGACTCCACATACAAGGTCAGAGCGCCGTGCGAATACCGGCGTACACAGCACTCAATCTGCCAGCAGGAAAATAGGGATCACTCGCTTCCATACCGCGGAACAAATGGCCGACCTGCGGAACACATACTAATGGCACACCAACAACGTCAACTAGGAAGGTCATAGGATCTTTAAACTATGGCGTTCACACTTATAAAGAACATCCTTCAATGAATTAATAGGATCTACATGTTTTGGTTGTGTTATTTTGACAATACAGTGGCGGAAATTCCCTAATGGGACATCTGAGGATTAGTTAAAGCATTTCCTAGCCTGCATCATTGGATTTACACCATCTGGGTTCAGTTTAGAATAACCTGGTTAACGTAGCACTACATAATATGGGTAGCAAGCAGACATCCGCGATTGGGGAACATACAGCAGCAGTCAAACCCACTGGCCAGATGGACACAGTCCAACAAGTTCTACACTTTACATATGCACATTGGTGTTCATAGTAGGACCCCAAAGATTCATCCGTACGCAATGTCAACCAGCTGCGATCGAGAGACCCAGAAGAACAGACAGCCGTGACTACGGTACAGCCAGACATATGCACCTCCACCGTGTTCAAGGTTGATGACAACTGTCCATGAAATGCAGGACATATGAACAGAAATTCCCAGATTGTAGAGTCCATAGAGGTGCGTCCACATCCCATTCCCGCACACATGACGGATGTGTAATGGGTACCGTCGAGGGTTGCAGCCATGGGATCCTGGGTATGCAGAAACGGGGCTCGGTGTTGTTTGGCAGATAATACGTTGTCCCGCACCGTGGGAGGGATGTGGGAGTAGCACATGCCTTACTCCCCACTAATTGTGCAAAGCATCCACCGGATAATGCTAAATGCAGGTGTGAAATGTGTACTGCTCTATACCAGTGTCCAGTAGGCAATCGCCATGGATGGACAAGCGTAGGACCAAGATGGCACCCATAACTGCAAACCTGGTGGAATCACACAGCTGCAGTGAGGCATAACACAGGAAATACAGATAGGGACTACAGTAGACACTCCCCATACAAAGCCAGACCGCCGTGCGAATACCGGCGTACACAGCACTCAATCTGCCAGCACCAAAATGGGGATCACTTGCTTCCATACCGCGGAAGAAATGGGCGACCTGTGGAACACATACCAATGGCACAAAAACAACGTCAGCTAGGAAGGTCATAGGATGGTCAAACTATGGCGTTCCCACTTATGAAGAACATCCTTCAGTGAATTAATAGGATTAATGTCAATTGACCATGGAATACACCTAATCAACATCAAAGAACCGCTGGCACCTTATGGCACACAATCCAAAACACACATAGGTAGATGAAACAGTCAACGTAGACATTGTCCATGACAGGTCACAAATGGTATACAAAGGTTACTTCATGGACATGTAAGCACTTTCACCTGTAGGCTCCGTCAGACTTACACATAACATAGAAGCATCCAGGCTTTGAATATCCCCCCTTACACTTTCATTGGTTAATTTCTCAGCAAACAATGAACATGTAACCACAGCATAGAAAGCACAGACGCAATGTTGACTACACACACATATATTAACATCTCAGAAAACATCCTATTAACACATGTATTATATGATATTGTACTATGCCTAATACTCATCAATCAAAGATCTAACAATATATATAGAAGATATGCATATCATATCAATGTAATACAGTGGTACACAACTGAAAGAGTGGACTAATGTGTGTTAACTGTATATCTGTACCTAAACTACATTCCTGTCACGGGGGTTTAAGCCACCTGCTTCTCAAAAGAGGCTTCATCAGTGTTTCATCGGTCAGCCCTAGTGTGTGGTCAACCCTCCACCTAATAATCCATCTAAATCCGCATTCTAAAGCATAGTTGATGAGGTCCCCCCTCTGGTATTATAACCTAGCCGTCGTAAAACACCGAATGTAGACGTATGCCTTGTGATGTGCTCATAGCCGGCCGTAGGCATACGCCAATCCTGCGGCTGCCCAGGGCGCCGCACTAGTAGGGCCACCTGTCTAGTAGGTGTGTCATGTAGGTATACCAGGATGGGGGCACCATGTGTTGTGGTGGTGGGCACCATGGAGCCCTACAGCCTAGGGCAGCAGTCGATCTAAGGCCGCTGCCGTAGGAGGGGTAGTACGGTCTGCAGGTATGTGCAGAAGTGCACATGAAACAGCGGTCCACAAGGATTACCCATAGTGGCGACACCTGCACAGATGGCTATAGCGGGACACACACACGACCATGCATACAGCACAGTTAGACATACACACACCATACATAGGCAATTACACACAAAGTTTATGGTGTGTACGGGTACAGTGTCAGTACAGCAAGGATAGCTGTCTGCCACGATATCCAGCAGATGTCTCTAGGGTGTTCTGGAATATGGACGGTGCATGGACAATGAGTGGATATGCATTGTACCACAGTTCTATGTGTCAGCCGTGCAAATATGCGATACATGGGACAGACAGCTGTCCATGCAAGAGCAGCACTACGGGCACAATATAGGTACATAGATATACAATGACAGAGATACAGATGGACACATGTGGCAAGCCCGTGCGTGTAACGTACACAGCACCACCCCACCACACCATAGCAGGGTGCACGTGGAGAACACGCTACGGAGGTCGCCAACCACAGCAGGCACACAAGCAGTCCACGAGCTGCGTCTCACCATCCACAAACACAGGGATGGCGGCAGGATATGAGTGTTCTGCGGAAACCTCAAAGCCATACCCTATGAACCCATGCAGCTGGGAGCATGGACACACACACACATGTGGCAGGCATGGTGATTGACCACACCCCCACATACCCAACCACACAACAGTATGACACAGGTATGGAACGCGCTACGTGGACCACCGAACACACCACCGTCAGAGGCACATGTACAGGTGGGTGACAACATCCGTAAAGGAATGGCCGCCGATAGCCAAGGTATGTGTTGCCAAGCGTCTAAAATAACTCCACTCTACTAGGGAAGCTGTGAACACACACACACACACACGGGGAAGGGGCGGGAGTCGAACCTACGCCTACCTACATGAACTCACTACAGCATGAAGCATTCACAGAATGCGCTACTGAGATTACTGAGCACAGCGCAGTCAGAGGCATACTTCTAGGCGGGTGACATCACCCGTAAGGGAATAGCTGGCAATAGCCAAGGTATGTGTTGCGAAGCGTCTAAAAGCATGTTCATCTGCAGAGGCAGCTGGAAACACACACACACACACACACACACACACACACAGGGAAGGGCCGAGAGTCAAACCTACGCCTACCTACATGAACTCACTACAGCATGAAGCATTTACAGAATGCGCTACCGAGATTACTGAGCACAGCGCTGTCAGAGG
Source organism: Protopterus annectens (assembly GCF_019279795.1). Taxonomy (NCBI): domain Eukaryota; kingdom Metazoa; phylum Chordata; order Ceratodontiformes; family Protopteridae; genus Protopterus; species Protopterus annectens. Next base: position 1,001,014,621 of record NC_056729.1, read on the forward strand.
CATACATCTAGGCGGGTGACATCACCCGTAAGGGAATAGCTGGCAATAGCCAAGGTATGTGTTGCGAAGCGTCTAAAAGCATGTTCATCTGCAGAGGCAGCTGGAAACACACCCACACACACACAGGGAAGGGCCGAGAGTTGAACCTATGCCTACCTACATGAACTCACTACAGCATGAAGCATTTACAGAACGCTACCGAGATTACTGAGCACAGCGCTGTCAGAGGCATACTTCTAGGCGGGTGACATCACCCGTAAGGGAATAGCTGGCAATAGCCAAGCTATGTGTTGCGAAGTGTCTAAAAGCATGTTCATGTGCAGAGGCAGCTGGAAACACACACACACACACAGGAAGGGCCGAGTCGAACCTCGCCTACCTACATGAACTCACTACAGCATGAAGCATTTACAGAATGCGCTACCGAGATTACTGAGCACAGCGCTGTCAGAGGCATACTTCTAGGCGGGTGACATCACCCGTAAGGGAATAGCTGGCAATAGCCAAGCTATGTGTTGCGAAGCGTCTAAAAGCATGTTCATCTGCAGAGGCAGCTGGAAACACACACACACACACACACACACACACACACAGGGAAGGGCTGAGAGTCGAACCTACGCCAACCTACATGAACTCACTACAGCATGAAGCATTTACAGAATGCACTACTGAGATTACTGAGCACAGCGCTGTCAGAGGCATACTTCTAGGCGGGTGACATCACCCGTAAGGGAATAGCTGGCAATAGCCAAGCTATGTGTTGCGAAGCGTCTAAAAGCATGTTCATCTGCAGAGGCAGCTGGAAACACACACACACACACACACACAGGGAAGGGCCGAGAGTCGAACCTATGCCTACCTACATGAACTCACTACAGCATGAAGCATTTACAGAACGCTACCGAGATTACTGAGCACAGCGCTGTCAGAGGCATACTTCTAGGCGGGTGACATCACCTGTAAGGGAATAGCTGGCAATAGCCAAGCTATGTGTTGCGAAGCGTCTAAAAGCATGTTCATCTGCAGAGGCAGCTGGAAACACACACACACACACACAGGGAAGGGCCGAGTCGAACCTCGCCTACCTACATGAACTCACTACAGCATGAAGCATTTACAGAACGCGCTACCGAGATTACTGAGCACAGCGCTGTCAGAGGCATACTTCTAGGCGGGTGACATCACCCGTAAGGGAATAGCTGGCAATAGCCAAGCTATGTGTTGCGAAGCGTCTAAAAGCATGCTCATCTGCAGAGGCAGCTGGAAACACACACACACACACACAGGGAAGGGCCGTGAGTCGAACCTACGCCTACCTACATGGACTCACTACAGCATGAAGCATTTACAGAACGCGCTACCGAGATTACTGAGCACAGCGCTGTCAGAGGCATACTTCTAGGCGGGTGACATCACCCGTAAGGGAATAGCTGGCAATAGCCAAGGTATGTGTTGCGGCCTAAAAAGCATGTTCATCTGCAGAGGCAGCTGGAAACACACACACACACACACACACACACACACACACACACACACACACACACAAGGGCCGGGAGTCGAACCTACGCCTACCTACATGAACTCACTACAGCATGATGCATTTACAGAATGCGCTACCGAGATTACTGAGCACAGCACTGTCAGGAGGCATACCCCTAGGTGGGTGGTATCATCTGCAGAGGCAATGCGGCTGATAGGGAATGAAGACAGAGTGCGCAGTCACACAGCCTGTTACCATCCCAAGGTGGCCGTACAGTAACACGGTAGTGCTGCAGTCAGGAATACCAACTAACTACGGAGCAGTACATCACGACATGAATACGGGATGCACCACATTACAGTATACCCTATGAGAGGGCATCCAGTGTGCAGGATGTAGGCAGCCAATGTGGCATGACAGCCACATATGAGTCACCTGGATGGTCACCATGGCTATGCAGGATGTCAATGGCCATGGCTACACGCCTAGTAGCAGACATCGGTGCCGACTGTCATGTGTACCCCCGACTGGTGTACTGGCCATGCCTCTCACACCTAGCGGTTGCGAAGGGGAGACAGACATGCTCACGGGGTATCAACGCAGTCGGCCATGGTGTGCACTGTACTGTGTGTCCATCTACACAGCTGCTTACTGGGCATGCTCAGACACTTAGAATCGGCACAGTGCAGACAGGCATACACATGGGGCGATGGCATGGGAGGCAGAATGTGGACCGTCGTGTGTGTCCAGCCACACAACAGCAACCTGGCCATGCCACAGACGTGGCAGTTGCGGAGGGGAAACAGGCATGCACCCGGGGTATCAATGCAGACGGGCACGGTGTGCACTGTACTGTGTGTCCATCTACACAGCTGCTTACTGGGCATGCTCAGACACTTAGAATCGGCACAGTGCAGACAGGCATACACATGGGGCGGCATGGGATGCAGAATGTGGACCGTGTGTGTCCAGCTACACAACAGCAACCGGCCATGCCACAGACGGCAGTTGCGGAGGGAAACAGGCATGCACCGGGTATCAATGCAGACGGGCGAGGTGTGCACTGTACTGTGTGTCCATCTACACAGCTGCTTACTGGGCATGCTCAGACACTTAGAATCGGCACAGTGCAGACAGGCATACACATGGGGCGATGGCATGGGAGGCAGAATGTGGACCCGTGCGTGTCCACCCACACAACAGCGACCCGCCATGCTCACACACGTAGTATGTGCTGGCGCCGTCCGGCATGCAGACGGAGTGCACACACCGCAAGTCACGGCCAGGTAAACCCGTACACATGCGCAGGGTGAACACACATGCAGTCACACGTACACACACAGATGACAGCACAGGCGTCACGAGTGCAGGCTGAACATGTACACACCGTAGTGTACACTGTAGCTGCTATGCCAGCACCATGTCATCGGTGCAGCAGTATGCCTCACGGTCCAGAAACTGCATGTGACATATGTGTAGAAGACTATGTGGCGGTGTACGTCCGTCGTGCAGAGTACACATGTACTATCAATGATCCCACAGGTGTGATGTAGTCCACCCATACCGGTATACATGGACAGGCGTGCTCCACACATACCACGGGCCTGACACAGGTATGACACATGACTGCAGCTGTACCACAGTGAAACAATGTCCGGATATGTGACATATGTGATTTCCTGGCTGTGTGCATGGACTGCACGCAGGACACATACGAAGCCTGTGATGTACCACATGCATGACACAGGCGTATGCGGTAATACACACGAAGGGAAGGCAGATACATGTCTGTGGTATGCACTCCCTACAGGGTGTAGCGGTGTTCACAGGGACACATACCCTTGTACAGTTTGCCTGTGACAGCTGTGATACCAAACCACAGTCCATGTTCCATGTATGTTGACACACATGTCACAACGTAGCAATGCATACACACATGGCAACAGGGGATACATGTGACACGTGTACTGTGCACGGTGCAGCCATGCAGGGGCGGTGTCTGGTGTCCGTAACACAGTTGCAACCCCCTCCCACATGCATACCCATCATGGGGGCCGTCATATGGTGGCATAGAAACAGCACGCATGGCAGTCTGTGTGTACACCATTTGTTTAAACACCTGTCTACATGCATGTGTGCAGGTGCTGGTCACAGGTGTTACACACCATTCTACCCTGCCATGTGCATACAGTCTGCTATGTCGCCTTTACATGACAGCGCTGCCATGATGCATACCCATCGGCCATGCGGGATCGACCATATGTCACATTGCCACTGTAACCCCTACCACCTCCCACGTGCAGATATTGGCACAGCTGCCAGATACAGTGGTAGTACGCAGGATGCACCACATACCGCTGCACGCCTGCACAAATCCCATGTAGTGGGTGTGGCATTCCTAGCACCAACATGTGTGCAGGAATGTGTGCCCATGTATGCCACAGATCGGGGGGACTATGTGCCATGTGCCACACATCACTGTACACCATGGTAGAGATCTGTACCTACCTCAGTGTGGGGTGCATCGATGTGGATGGTGTAGTACATGCAACACATCATCCCTCCATGTAGACATGTGTGGCCACCACCATGTCAGTGTGTCAACATGTGTATGTCTGCTGCCTGTTGAGAGGGTGTATGCAGATATCGTGTTGTGACTGGACACTGACCACACAGGGTGACCATCCTGTAGTGGTGCTGCATTGTACAGCCCTGTCATTGCCATACCTGTGAGCCTTACTGGCCACTTGTGCAAGACCACCCCCTGTGACATGGCGCGTCGGTGCATTGTCTTGTGAGGGTGCTGACCACACAGACAGGTGTCCCCATCTGCACACAATGGTGTGTGTGCCATAGAGGTGTACGCCCCATGAATACGGGAATATTCCTGTACTGGTACAGCATCCGACTGTCGAACACTGTGCACCACAGCTGACAGGTGACACCTGCGGTCAGTAGCCAGCACACTGCGTATGACACCTGCAGAATGTCACCATACCTGTACTGTGTCATGCCATGTATGTGATGTCTCTGTCCACCGTAGCCTGTGGCACCGACCACAGGCGCCAGGTGCAGTTTATGTGTGGACATGTGCGTCATGTACCGTGTAAGCAACGTTACACTGTATCCGGCTCCGTGCTCCGCAGGTTTATGTATGACCTCTCTTCTTGCAATCCCGACTGTCTGTTCTCTATATCACAAAAGCTCTGCACCTGCTCCCATAGTATTCCTACATAGATAAAGTACATGTATACTAAATGGAGTACTACACTGGCCTACAATCCCCTTGTGTGCCCACTTCCCTATAGGTGCCTTCTGACCCGGTTACACAGCAAATGCATTCACATTCTCTGGCATGTCAAAGGGTCAATTGCTAGCGACCTCTCCTGTTCAGATGGTGAATCTGGGCGTCCTGGCCACTGTTACAGGTGCCTTATGGACACGGACAAGCCGCACCTCCCCCAATGAACATAATACATGTGACAGACGCAACTATATAGCCAGACAGGGGGCTGTGCTCTCTCAAACCATGACCGGCAAGACCACGCGGGAGGGGAAGGACACCATGCACACCACATACCCAGTGTCACATGTGACTATCGCAAATGCTAATCAAACACATGAACACACTAAGACATACCTGGAGGCACTGTAAGACATGTCACGAACCTAACGAGCACTCTGAAGCAGACACACAAGCTACTGCCTCCACAAGACATAGGACATGCAACACATAGTTCTCAACGTCAGTGTGCTAAACTGTCAGAGCCCCAAAGGCGACACACACACTGCCAGACACACCTGTAATGGGTGACGCCACTGCCAGACACACCGACGTCCCACCCACCAGACTGAACAAGGGAATGATCACAGTATGCTGCCTGCCGGGCGCTGGAATACGCCACATAACATACGCACTCAGGTCACTCCGCATGTACAGGTATGACGCGGTCATTGCCCATGCTGGTGTCAATGACTGGTGGCATACCACCCTGGGATACATTACAGGAGACATAGAGGGCCACTCAGATTGTGTAGCCCAGGCCGGCATGTCCCTGACCCTGGGCAGTATCCCACCCTCATCAAGTATGATGCCACTATACTGGCTCAATGTGGTCACCCTTGATAATGTGCCTGGTTACCGGTGTCAGTCTGAGGGGATCCAGATTCCTCATACCTGGGATGACATGCTTGGCACGCCACGCCCCTTCGCATGGTATGGCTGGCAGCTGTCGCCCCTGGTCTTCAAGGGTTTGGCGAAGGCACCTGCCACCCCCACAGTGCTCACTGCAGGCACGGCTGGAATGATAAACCTACCACCCTACACTACAAACCTGGAGAACACACAGGATAATACTGCTCACTGCCAGTGGTCTACGGCCAAGCTGCACACCCTCAAATGCCCTCCTCAGTATGGAGGACATCGATGTCAGTGCTGTGACTGAAACATTGATCAGGGCTGCTGAGAGCACCCCAGCACTATCGGGTCATACCCCATATCACGCGTTCAGGACCATAACCCGGACCTAACACAGAAGGAGGGGGAGTCTCCATTTCCATGAAGGATACACACACCTCCATGTTGGCAGAGATGCACATAGCAGCGGGAATATCCAGGTGCAATTAACCATGGTTAGGACTGCCCTACAGTTTGTTGCATGCTACAGACCACCCTCCCAAACCCAGGATACCTGCACAGCCTTCCTGAAGACACTGGTGAGTGTGAATGCTCTCACAACACCGTCATATTGGGTGACATCAACCACCCATACATAGACCGGGAACATTACCCAGGACACAACACCCTACGCCAAAGGTCCCAGGTGTTCATACACCTGACTGCTGTGGAACAACCATGCACCATACCCACAAGGGGGGGACGTATACCAGTTCTGATCATCACACATGGGGACGATATGCTCCACACAGGATGTACATCCCTCAATGGTGATGTCAGACCGTATAGTGAATCCACTGGTGATCCGCATCCTGCACCCAACACCGGCATGGGAGACCACAGTGACGACCTCTCCACAGTGAACCACACACGTCATACGACCGGTGTGGTACCCTACAAGGCCTCCATGCCAGTGGTAAACACAGGCCACACTGCTGAAACCCTTACAAATGCCTTCTATGAGCACCCCCAGGGATGTCTGCACCAAGCGATCCTGATAACATCAGGGCCTTGTCCACCGAAGGCAGGCACATGGTCTGGTGGACCCCAGCCATTGACAAACTGTACAACAAGAGTTGGAGCTAATACATGACAGAGCAATATCAGTACCAGGGAAGGCATCACTGATTAATACCGGCGTTAACATATGATCACACATACAATCATCCAAGGCCGCTTGTGGGAGTGGTACTGCAGAGGACACATAAGACAACCATAGGGCCTTCCTTAGCTGTGGTAGGGACATGGGTGGGAGCACACAGTCATGGCCGAATTACTCCAGAATGGTACAATGATCACTGAACCCACAGACATTGTCAACAAACCAGCGGACATGTTCCATGCATACATCTACCCCCCCCAAGAGGGGACGTATCCATCCCACCAGAGTCTAGCCTCCCAAACATCCCGTATGCCCAGGAGAGATCTGATATCTGTTAAGCGGTGAACACAGCACCAATGGGACCAGATGGTGTCCCTGGCTGTGTGCTACACAACCTCATTGAGGCCCTCGCCTCGCACATAAGGCTGCTGTGTCATCTTAGGCTTACTACGGGCTAGGTCCCCGCTGGATGGCATATGGCAACTGTGGTCCCACTACACCAGGGTAGTGCTCTTATGGACTGTAGACATCCCTGCCCTATCAGCTTGACAAGCCTTGTCTGCAAAGCTGTGGGGGGTCCATACTGGAGCCCATAAATACAGACAGTGGTGTACAGCCAATACCGGAACATACCCACATCGACTTAGTCAAGGGCAGATCCTGCCTCCCAAACCTGCTCGACCTGTCTGGAGTGGTCACTAAGGCCATTGATGGGGGTACGTCGGTTTGCACAGACTACCATGACCTGGCGGGAGCGTTCAAACAACACTCCACGTGGGCATCATGGAAAGGCCCACCAGCGTACATGTGGAGACATATGTCACACGATGGTTTGCCAACTGGATGGAGGTCACACCACACAGGGTTTGTGTTCCTGGTGCCATGTCAGACTCCAAGCTGGTCTCGAGTGGTGGCCCACAGGGCTCAGTCCTGGGCCCCCTCCTGTTTGGCATTCAACCTTCCAATGTGCATGCAAACATAGGGGGATTGTGGCAGACAAGGTATGCAGATGACTGCACACCGGCCACCATACTCAACACCCCATCAGACACGGACATCCACCTGGGGTCTCATAGAAATGGATAACTGGTGCCAGAGCCATGGCCTGATGCTACATGCCAGGGAAGGTGTAGACCTACCCAGTGGGAAAGACATGTTCACCCCGACTTACCATATAGGTGGTAATCCATTAAACATGGTGGACGTGATCAGGGACATGGGTACCACACCTGTCGGTAACCTCTGTCGACACTCACATTGCCAATGTGGTTGAGAAGACATTCCACTGTGGCCACCTGGTCAGGAAGGGATTCACATCCACATCAGGGGAGTTCATTGTACCCCTGTACTCTTCACACATCAGACCAATGATTGCATGCGCCACATCTGGGATGTACCTAACCTGACACCTGCAGCACTCAGAAGGACCACAAATGTTCCACAACACAGGGATAAAGGTGCTGAGACATGTCACATGCCTGACCGAGGGGACTCCAGCTGTATACCTTCTCAGCCCGTCTGCTCTGAGGTGATCTGTGCCTGACATACACGGCCATGTCCGACCTGGGTGACATGGACATGTTCCACCTCCTAGGCTCCAAGCAAACACATGCACAGAAGCAACTGACAGAAACCTCAACACGGACATAAATAGGACGTGCTGGGGGGACAGGGTCATCGCCCAGAGACCCCCTACAACATGGAAAGGATTCCCAGCCCATGTGAAGCAGAGCCACTGACTGACTTTGTCCAAGAGTAATCCTGGCATGTGGATGTGTGATCGTAGGTATGCGCCAGGCATCATCTCTGTGTCACTGCTGGACAGAGGGACAGTGGACCGATGGATGTAGTATCCTCATCCTAAGGGTGACAGCCACACACACTCTGGCTAGGCTTACACATGCCATAGGGCACATAGGCTGGTATGTACCTATGCGCCTATGTACCTATGTACGGGTCCATGCAGGTTGCGGGTACCTGTGGTATGCTGATATTGCCAGATGTGCCTGTGGGTAACCCACAGCTACACGTGGGGACTGATAACAGTGCTCCCAGTAGGCACATGCAAGTACACCATATTTGGCATACAGGTTAACAGAACCAACATGGTGCTACACATGTAACCGCCACGCATACCGTGTACACAGATCAATGTATGCTGCACCTGCACTACATGGTATGTCTGCTGCATGATGTCAGTACACAACCCACGTCACATACGCACCTGTCACCTGTCATACACAACCACTGCAACATACACATCACGCACTATGCAGACACAGGTATCACATACACCTCTCACTATCTTGTCCACCCTGTGCATCAGAATATGTTTGCATAACCATGCACCAATGGTGTGGAACACGGTGCTGCGGCAGAGGCTTCATCATATGCACAGGGTGATATGTGTGCCAGGGGCATAGGCTGTACCAATGGATGACATCATGTGTGTGTGTAAGGGCCGGTGCATATACTGGGCATGACTGTGCAGTATGCATGTGGATGTGGTGGAGCCCTACAGTTGTATCTGCTGTGTGTGGGTATGTGTGTACACAATTCAGCCATCTGTGATGCCTACACGGGGTATACTTGGCAGCCCCAGACTGTACAGTGCAGGTTGTACGGCTCACTGTGTCCGCCTGCGGCCACGTGACCCATGCCTGCCTGGGTTCGCACGGGCACTACCGGGTGGAGGTATGGAGTGGCCACTCTCCGATGACACATGTCCGCTGGAACCGTGTCCACGCTGGGACCGGCCAGGGCCACATCCACGTGGCCTGCTGTGTCCTGGTGTGGTTGGCGTAGCACCAGCTGCACTACTGCTGCTACCAGCACTGTGTGAGTGGGCATGAGAGGTGGCACACACACGTCGACCTGCACTAGGTGGTGTTGCTGGCCTACGGCCACGTGTCCTATGCCTCACCCCTACCAGGTGTTCCAGCACAGACAGCTCATGCTCGCGGATTGACATGCCTCGGTCGAGGATTCCAACCATCTCACCTAATCTCCTATCCAGAACATCGGCAAGCTGATGTTGAGCATTCGCCAATGACTGGATGTTCTCATTTAAGGAACGGATTGCGGCCCTCTGCAGCCTCTGCCCTTCTTGATTCTGCCGTTCAGCATGTGCCTGTGCCGCCATTACAGTCTGAAACATGCGTCTGGTGATACCAGCTGCTGCACCCTGTACGGCAGGTGCATGTCTACCAGAGCTCCTCCTACGAGCAGCAACACAAGCCACATGCCTGTGTGGCACATCACCAGACATTACACTGGCAACATGGTGTGTACCACCTTCTCTAGCCACCACACAGTCCTGCTCAGTGCCAACAGACGATGACTGTCCTTCCTCTATGGGCAACGGTGATGTGGTATGTGTCGGCATCTGAACCATGTGCGGAGATGAAGGGGACATAGGTGGGATGTTAACCAATGGCACAGCTTCTGCCCGTGATGACCCTGCCTGTGCCTCATGCATATGGTCATCACCGCTAGTATCTGTGGGGACACTAGCATCAGATGGACCGCAGGAGGGGAACGCACCTACAGCACCTGTGGATACAAAGACATACTGTAAGATACATTACACACATGCAGACACACACACACACACACACACACACACACACAGACACACACACACACACATGCGGAGACACACACACGCTGACACACACACGCAGACACACACACATGCAGACACATCATGCATGTGATATTGCAGATGGCATGCAGCATTCCCACACCACAGCTCAGTGAATGCAGGCCAGACATTAATAGTGGTAGTATGCATACTGCCCTGGGGTGCACACTACATCAAGCAGGTGTCATTTCAGTAGGCTTGCAGTACACACATTCATGGTAGTTTGCATGCATCACCGTGATACACCGTGTGGCCACAGGCGGGTTAACACTACACATGGCTGGCGTCACTTTGTCATGTACACCGCAAACATGTGCGATAACATCTGGACATGTGACAATGGTGTCCCACCACATGCACCACATTAAACTGGACGTCACAGTGCAGTGTTATGTGTACAGGCTACAGATAGAATGCATGTGTAACAAGGATGTCTGTGCAGGTGTGGTTGGTGTGAGCTGTGTACATAGCTGTACAGTGGGGAGTACGGGCACTGTGCCACTGCATGGCAGCAAGACACAGGTATGTTTTTGTGCGATGCGTAACATGGACGCATTGCATTGCCATGTCTGCAACACAGTCATGCTGTTCCACAGCACGTATATGGTAGACATTGGTGGCACCTCCAGTGGCTGCAGACAGGCATTTTGTTTGTCTGGTGTACCACATCAGATGTACAGGGGGTCCACTACAGCTATGATCGCACTATGTGTGGACAGGGTGCAAAGGTGACTACCCACTGCAGATGTACTGTGTGGCAACATGCCTGTGGGTATCACCCATGGCCATGTTTGACTGGGTCATGGACAATTGTGTGTGATGGGCATCGTGTACACATCTCTGTGGTGGCCCTTGTGACATACACCCATACTAGTCTGAGGTGTCACATTCTCGAAGGCTATGCAGACATTGTGGATGTCTGCTATGTTGTGCGTAGGTCATGTCATGGTGTGACAATGTTGCAGACAGAACACCACGTGCATGGGACATGTCATGTGCCATGTCACAACGTGTGCACACAATGCAGGGGCATAGGTCACATTGGTAACATCTGTGTGCTGGCCAGATCACAGCTCACTATGTGGTACACCTACGTCAGTTATCATACACACATGCAAGACTGACTTACCAGGCAGCTCCAGGCTCGTTGGTTGGGAGACACCCACCTCCACGATGGCAGCGAGTGTTTCTGCATGTTGTTCCCTGGGTGTCCCCAGACTGGCCAGGAGCTCCTCCGTGTGTGTGAGTGGGGGCTGAGTTGGTGGCCCACCACCTGTCCCACCTTGTTGTCTGGCGATTGCGGCGGCATGCTGTTTCATGTGCCGAATTAGGTCTGTGCAGTGTCGGCGGATCTGCTGGTAGGTGCGGTTATTGCCACCCACGTTGTTCACCCTCCTGCGCATATCCTGCCACAAGTCGTCCCGTTGCTGTGCTTGTTGTGGCACATGGCTGAATAGTATATCGTAGTTGTCGTGGAGCAATGGGATAATCACATCATCCTCCTGGTGGCTGAAGGCTGGCAGCTGGGAACGTGGCATTATCTGTAAGACATAATGATGGTGACAGGTCACATTTACACTGATGTACTGGCATACTGCTGGACATACATTGCTATGACATGTACAACATCTGCACAGTAATCTCTGCGATGCATCATGGCAGTGACACAGATGACGTGTTGCCGTCACACCATTAAGCAGTGGGTTTCATATCATATCTGTGTGTCAACTCATCACACTGTACACACACCATGTTGATGGTAGCCTGCTGTGGACATGTGTACCTGCCTGCACCTGTGTTCATATCAGTTGGCACGTGTCCCAATGTGACAACAGTTGTACTGTTCACCTGGATGCTGTGTATATGTCAGTAGGCATCACGTACGCGGCCATTATGAACGTCAGCGGTGGCACTGCACACATACACATGGACACCTGTACATGCATGTGTTGTGCCATGTACATCTACACAGCACTGTACAGGTGTTGGCCAACCTGCCACGGCTCACCTGTATTGCACATGTGATACACATGGGACAATGTGTAACCATGTGACATTTGCAGGAAAGGTCATGCATAGCATGTGCGCACGTTGTCCACACAAACACACAGCACCTGTGACACCACAGGGTGCATCAGTGCCACATTACTGGTGTGGACGGTTGATAGTGCAAGTGCCATTTGTCCATCTCACCATGTAGGACTGTGATAGCATATGCAGCCTTGCTGAGCAGGGCTGCATGGTATGGCAGGGTATGTCACATACATGGCACTGGGATGTGACCCACCTGGGGGGTACTGATATTGGCAGGGTGGCTGTCATTCCATATGTCATTGCTTATGTGTATATGGACATTACACATGTCTATCAACATGGTGTGGACACTGGCCTTCTGCAAGGTAGGCTGCACGCTGCTTGGTGGGGGTGTGTATGGTGCATGCAGGTATCGCACATCCATGCATACACATTACCCCTGACAGGTGCTATGTGCTGCGATATTGTTCAACACAGTGCTGTATGTGCCCACACACTGCTATCCCGTGCACATGGATGTTTGCCTGGCCTGACATGGGTACCACATATGTCTACATACAGTGCCTGCTGCCACCCCCATGTCAGCTGGTGCACCGCACAGCGCCATCCCTCCCACGGGGAGCGTGGTGTTGGGCACAGCATGGGTATCCATGTATGGGGACAGGGATGTTCACATAGCAGGGGCACTGATGGTATCGTCGATCGGACCATACACGTATGAGGCACAACTCACACACACAGCCCATTCCGTATGTTGTTCGCAACACTGACACAGCTATACTGCTAGGCCGGGGACATTCCCAGACGTACATTCACAGATGCGTGCACATCTGTCTGTGGCATGGGCTAAAATAATGGTGGGGTTTGACACATAATGTGTTTGAGTGTGGCTGGTGCAGACCTTCTGTGCACATGTCTACACAGTAAGCCTGTTCTACAGTAGGCAGCGGTGATGTGCTGTGCACATGTCAATTCTGCACATTGTGTTGGTGTCTGTCTGTCCACGGGCCAGTGGAAAGACACACAGGGGTATTAGTGAACATATATGCATGCCACCCTGTACTGCTGTACTGCTAGCTTCTCGGGTGCTACTGTGTCATGGACATGCACACCTTGCCCGAACGGATGGTAGTGGGTTGCCACCCGTACCCATCTCCTCTTGTGGGTTGCTATGATCCAACACCCACTTTGTATTGTATGTTCAGGCTATGCACCTGTGTGGGGCATGTGGGCATGCAATGCACTACTGCGTACCTTTGCACCCATTGCAGACCATGTCACACAGGTACACTGGCAGCCATACACTTCACAGCTTGATGACGGTACAACACGTGTTGTACACACATAACACATATCCTGTGGGACATGGTCATATGTACAGGCATGTACAACAGTCACGTACCACTGCTACCCCTACATGACGGATATGCAGTACATGCATCGGTACAGCAACTGTCACATGTAGTCGTGCAATGCCCCCCTACCTACATGGCGTGGTACTGCCTGTGGGGGATATGCGTCTGCATCCATGCTATGGCCATAGCTGACAGTTGTACATCGATATGTGCAACATACCTCATTTGGTGTTCTCATGGGTGCATGTCCAACATGGCTCCGCATTGTTTGTGTCTGTCACATAGTCATTGTTATACATGGTTTACATGCCAGCCATGGCGTACTGTGTGTGATTCCATGTACTTCATTGGGATACCAGCATTATACATTATGACGGCGTATTCCAGCCATCACATAGCCTTCCTAGATGACACTGTTAGCCAGCCAGTAGGAGGTGTTCTGCCATCTGCACATAGGTCACACAGTACGAGGGCGGCTGACACCCATTCTGGGGACAGGGTTCTGACAGCTGTGGATGGGTGTGATGCCGTCGACAACCATGACTGCGCCTGATGGTCACATCTGTATGGGTAACACTCACAACACACACCTACCTTCATGTAGCAACACATCATCCACAACAATGGACATTCCTGCCAGAACAATGTGTGCAGTATGTCTGTATGACCACTGCAGGCACCACTGGTAGCCCCCAGCATGGCAGCCAACAGCACCAGTGTATATCCCGTGGAACCATGGGTTACACCATTCACAACACACCTGTCTCAGATAACCCTGTTGTGGATCACAGTGCAGTTCCACACATCATGTTACACTAGGCATCATGCACTGATATGTTGCGGATGTGTGAACGGCTGTGCAACTCAACATATGCGCACATGACACATCACCTGGTACAACATGTCTGTCATACCACATGTTATTGTGACCACCCTGTGATGGCATTATACAGGCTACGTGTACTGGGACATGTGATGGCTCACCGGTATATTCACCCTCTGGGTGTGTGTCTAGCCAAGTGTACGGTAGGCGGTGGTCTGAGCACGGGGACACTGTACATTGACCTACTCTGTCACTGCAACTGTTGACTATGCTCATACTGTACTTATACAGGCATGTGGTATCAGACCACTATAACAGTCCTGGTCGACCACACTGCTGTTGCAAACATGACCTGCGGACATCTGCCTGGGGTGTGGAGCACACATGTACATCTTCACATGCTATACTGCCTCTGTGGCGGTGTCACATGACTGTCTACAGCAGGGCTGTCACAGGCAGGCACGGCATGCGGTCATGTGGGACAATGCTTGCACCTTCCACTGTGCTGCACACAAGCAAGGCACACACACTAGTGCACGACTCACATTTATCTGCAGTGCCTGGGACCTGCCTCCATGCTCTGCACAGCACACCTGCAAGTACAGATTGTACACGGATCATACCTCACAAGCACATACCTGGACTGCAACACACACAGGTGAGGGGATCCCACATCACACAATGTTTTGCACACATACTGGATATTTGCGAACACAATGCATCGTAGGTGCTCCATGTTCAGATACCCATGTTTGTGACCGCTACACACATTGTAACATGCAACAGAGCTTACACTGTACACCACAGGTTACATGCTGTCTGTGTTGTCATACTGTACATTGGGCCTCGGACAGCTGCTACTGCCATGTGCTGACAGCAACCCACACTTCCCTAGAGTGAACACCCATGTACCCACACATGCTTGGGCATGCACTCCACCTAGCTGGGTGACACATTACACAACACATACCATACCTACACTACCCTCAGCATGCACAATACCTCCATGTGTCTGGTGTGTTAAACCTGGGGTTATCCCCCCTTTGGTAGATGAACATATATGCTTCACGGCCCTGCTAGCCACACCATGGACACACACCCATCGCAGCATACATGGTACATGTGTTCTACAGCTGGTACTACTGCCGTCAGCTGACAGGGGTTGTTAATGGCATGGCACCCCGGCAGATGGACAGTCTACATGACTATGCTGACACATATCACAGTGCACTTCCGTAGCATGTACGCAATGGTAGGGACCATGCTATTCCACACAGAGACATGGCGGTACTGGCCTTTTCACAGATGCCACGGTGGTGGTCATGTTCCATGCACATCTGCTGTATGGGCACATGTGCAGGCTGTTGCACGGTGGGTATATTCACATGTGTGGGGTGCATCACTTGACAGCCATGGTGAGTCATCGTGGTCCATCACATGCTCCAAGGCTAGCTACCTACACATGACTGCCGCACATTGCAGTGTGGGTCCTCAGGCAGTGTGGTGGTATGTCTGTGTTGTTTGGCTACATCCACATTCGATGTCGCGTACAACAGTCACCCAGGCATTGCTGACTGAGATAATGTGGGCAACATGCCAGGCAATGGTGTACCTACCAACAATACACACTCTCACTCACTACAGGGTTGCAATCCATACATGGACATCGTAATGTCCCTGTGGACACATACATGGTACTGCCATGCACACGTTATGTCCTAAGACACTTTCCCAATGTCACCTTCTGATCTCCCTAGCTGTTATGTCCCGCCAACCTGTTTGGTATGTGTCTCCACACCAGCCCACTGACTTCACTGCTAGCCTGTTGTCGGACATTGTGTACCTTGACCGTCACACTGCCGCATCTATCGCACTACACATGGGTGGCACTGCATTGCATGTGTGGGACTGCATTCGTACACCCATGACTGGGCCATTCTGTATGGCACTGGGGCACATCCTCACAAACGTGCTTCAAACACTCATTGATGACCTCCATGCCTTTACTGGCACCCTTGTTGGGCTTCTGTGTGCCACAGCACGCCACATACACATGCTGGCCACCTGTCATACCATTGCATGGGTGTTTGGTGCAGTACAGAGGGCAACAGATCAGACATTGTCCTCAGATTGGCCTTCAGCACCATTCCACATTCTGGTATTGGCAATGTACACATCCACCATCACATCATACCCTGTGTCTCAGGATGTTAGGCTGTATGACTCCTGGACAGGACACACAGTGGTGCCAGCATATCATGCTACCAACTACATGTCAGGTAAATGTGGCATTACACAGTCCTCAGTCATGGGGCCTCTCATGTTCACTATTTGCTTACATACACAACATGCTGTCACAGAGTACTGTCCATGCCTAGATATCCCACATCTACATACCTGGCACCATTATAGCTCCACCAGCTCATACAGATAACAACCGTACGGGTGTCGGTGTGGCAGATACATCATGTGGATGTCATGGCATCAGGATGCATGACACATGGTGCATGCACATCACCTTTGCATAGCAACATTCATCCACTGAGTATCACATGGATACTGTCCCCGTACATGCGTATTAAATTGTACATGGTTGCTGTACACACACATGCCCCACATGGTGCTGTGGTTGCCGTATTCCACTGTGGCATGGGTACACATCTGCAGGGCCACACCTATCTGTACTGTGTATGATGCTGGTACATAGGTAGCCATTGTACCTGTGGCATACACACATCTACACACGGGCAGGGTTACAATACCACATTCGTGGTGTACCTTCCACAACGGCTACGACTTTACATGGCACAGCATTATCATGCCATGATGTGTACCAGGCTCAGACAGTTTACATATGCGGCTGACAGATGGGTAACACATCTGTACGCATCTGCATACCACATACACAGGGGTGTCTTCTGCTCTGACATGGACCATGTCCTCCACATTACTGATGCATGTAGTACTCATACATGGCAATTGCAGTGGGCAGTGTGAACGCACCACTCATGGATATGTGCACACATGCCACATTGCATGGGCTGGGCTTCTGTGTTACTTACGCAGACACAACACACACCGTGCTGAGGAACATAGGTCCTGTGCAAATCCCACAGGGACACACAGTGGCACTGTTCATGTGATAGCTCCCTTGCTATTTGAGTGACACGTAGTCATGGTACCACCACAGCAGCAGTACTGTGTAGACATGCAGTTGACACCCACCTCTTCTGTTCACTGGACACTACCATGGGGAGGTGACACTACTGTGTCCACTGCACATGTGTTTACACATGGACCTGCCGGACTTCATTGTTGCCCACATTGCACCTGCTACAGATCGTTTATCCATTGTTACTTGGTGTTCCTTCCATTTCAGATGGCTATTATGCTACTACTCTGTCCCATATGTACAGGCCATACATATCCTGTTATTGTACATACCAATAGGCCATAACTCCATTATGCATGATATGCCTGTGATACTGTGTATGATGTCTGTCATATCCACCATGACAGCTTTACATTACACATAGTTGACATAGTATCCCCTACTGCAAGGCATACGTGCACGTTGTCTGCACATTACGTATGACATCGACGGTATATGCCCATACACATGTGTGCTGTGACAGTATACATACATCTCCTATCCCCTGCTATGGCACTTCCGTGTTGGACATCCACTGCCAGCATCGGCGTGTGGTGTGGCATTGTTCTGTGTTCTGCCCCCCTGTGGCAGCCCTTGTGTTATCCCGGCTGTGTACATGATGTCCCACTGCTGTGCACACGGTGTCCACAGTCATTGGTATGCTCAGCAGGATAGCACTACATAACCACCTTTCACCACTCTCTGCATTATGTACAAGTATCCTTACTTACAAACACCGTTCACATACAGTGCAGCTTCGTCATACACATCATGCGTTACACACCCGTACATATCGTGGGTTCTACATACCTTTATGTGTTTCCTTCCGTTTTCATTACGTGTCTCGCTATTGCGTTTTCTCACTATATCCGTTTGTAGGTTGTAGTTCGGTATGAGCATACGGTTTGAATATCCCGGGAGTCATCCTTATATCCGTCGTTACCTGCAACATGTGGGTTCATCACACCAATGGCTGTTCCTCAGTGTGTACTTGTGCGCATATCACCTGTGCATCTACTCCATTCGTACATTACGCGTCGTAACTAGGGCATGGTTGCATTCCTCACCTGGGCGTTGGTTATTTGCCCTACCTTCATGGAGATGGTCTGTATTGTGTTATGTTATGTGTAACTGCAGCCACTATGTGTGGCGTCAGGTACATTTCGCACTGGTGTTAGCCGTGGATTGTGTGTGTTGGGTATGGTATTCTGTTCGACATGTGGGTGTCCCTGTCCTGATGGCGTCTGTTGATGGCGTCTTGCATTCGGATGTGTAACATAGCTGTTGTATTCCTTTAAACAACGGATGCAAGTATGCATCCGCTGTTGATAGTGTTTCCCACGCGAGATGTTGCGGTTATGCAGCTGTCATTGACTGCCTGTATGTTTGTGCTGCTATTACAGCTTGTATCCCTTTGATATGTGCGATGGGGAATATCGGAGGTTGTAGGTGACGGATACGGGTTGTGGGCCTTGCATCTCTACATACACGGTATGCTTGTCTGTGTGCTCCATCCCTGCCTGGGAAGTTGGCAGTTACTTGTCTGTTGTTCTGGGAGTGTAGGTAGTGTTGTTGTCATGTGGTGTTGGTATCGCCTGCGTGTGTGCTTCCTGCATGTATTCCTCCGTCACATCGGTGGTATATCTGCGGTTGTTTGTACGTGACGACTATCCATTGTCATTCTGTCCCGGATATTTACAGTCATTGTAGTCCTGTACTTGGGACGGCCTGTTTGCTAGTGGTTGCCACTTCTTCAGGTGGTGATTGCTTGTTTGACACTTGTAGAACACACAGCGGTGTTTACGGGCTGATACGTGGCCACGATCAGTACCGGGGTAGCATATGCGTATTTCCGTGGTACATACCTATTGCTGTGTAACTTTGCCGATGTATCGTTTTGCAATTAGCATATCGGTGTCATACATACGGTCAGGATTTCTACATACGTCCTTTCCATTTCATGTTGGCTATATTCCTGTGGTACATTCTGGGACATTTTCACTTTGCATCGTTATACGTCGCCACACGCATAGCCAGGGAGGGGCTCTCAGTACTACTTTGGGAGTACTGGTGTACATACACCTGTGGTTCCTATACTGTATGCCTACACATGTTGTTCCACTCCGCCTGTCACATGGCACCAACATACACATTTTACAGTGGCACACACATTACACTCGCACAGCGGAACACACAGCACCGTCACCGCACACGCACATACTGCAGCAGTCACAGGGATGGTTGCACACAGTACCTGCGTGGCCCGCATCACCGGCGGCAGTGTCTACCTCCACCCTCATATCATCATAGTATTACCCGCACATGTACTGTTACTGTACTGTGGCCTGGCGATCATCCCGACTCGCGGTTATGCATTTCGATATGTTGAGCTTTCCATGGGTGGCGGTTTCCTGTTCTGTTAAACCTCCCGGATGCTCAGGTTGTAGTTCACTATGTTTACTATGTACAGATATCGCGTGTTACTTCTCTGTCACCTTGCATCCCTCTCATTCCCTGTCTTACCTGTTGTACTTTATATGTATATGTGTACATATATTTCTATGTGTGTGATCATATCTATCTCCATATCTGTATATGCACATATGTACATGTCTATATGTATACACCTTGCAGCGAACATGGCAGCATACAGCAACGCCGTCTGCTGTAGGACCCACGTACGGTTCAGGTGTCGGCGTTCCATGCTCCGCTAGCTGTTGGATGTGCAGTGTTTGGGTGCTGCCTATGTTGGAGTCACACATGGGGCCACCCATACGGTACACTTTACGAGTGGCCATGTTTGTGTGCTGTCCATTTCACTGTGTGTGCAGGTAGGGAGGTGTCAGTCCATGGGGCCTACGCTGTCAGAGTATGTGCTATACGTTCCCTCTTTGCCAGGGCATAGGCATATTGGGTACGCCTCCGTCTGCCTACTGGGGCTGGCACAGTGTGTTCATGGTCCTGAACCCTCTGTGCCTGTACTGGCCTTGGCAGTTGTGGTGGGCTTTGTGGCCCTTCACCATTATGTCCCTGCAGCAGCTGCTTCCGTAGGATCATATTATGTAGCATGGCACATACTATGAATATGTGGGAACATGTGCCTCGAGGGTACTGCTGGGCTCCACCGGATGTATCCAAGCACCGGAACCGTGATTTCAGCATCCCAAACACATGCTCTATGATTATTCTGGTTTGTGCGTGTGCCTCATTATGGCGTTCTTGCATGTGTGTGTGTGCATTTCTGATGGGAGTCATCATCCACGGCTCCAGTGCATAGCCAGCATCCCCCACAAGGTGGCCTTGTGTGATGTCCCCCCCTGGCGAATACCTGATACATCTGTGAGGCATGCCAGATATGGGAGTCGTGGTAGCTTCCAGGGCTGCCAACACACACATCCATGATAATGCCCTACGCATTGCACATGACCTGGCAGTTGATGGAGGGGAATCCCTTGCGGCTTATATAGCGTCTACCCTGCTTCCCAGGTGGTGACTTGATTTGTATGTGCGTACAGTCTATCGCACCCAGTACCTCCAGGTATTGTGCCACACGGTGGAAGTGGCGCATATTGCTAGCCAACTCCTCCTGAGATCTGGGGAAGTATATATGCTCATTGGCATGTGGTAACATGGCATCCAGAAACTGGTGTAGTACCCTGGATGCTGATGCCTGTGAGATACCCATTATATCCCCAGTTGGCCTTTGAAAGGTACCTGTGGCCAGTATTCGCAAGCTTACACATACCTTTGTGTCCACTGGGATGGGCTCCCCTCTGTTGTTTCTTGTTCTCAGGCGTGGCTGGCACAGCTCCGCTATTTGCTGTAGAGTGTCCCTATCCACCCTGTAATGCTCTACTATCTCCAGGTCTTGTAGCCCCTGGTAGGTTACCCTTGGTCTGAACACTCTCCTTCTCCTCTGAGGCCTACGGTAGTTGTCAGCACCCTCCTCCACAACTCCATCTGTCTCTAACACATGCTGATGGATCACGGCCACAGCGGCACCCAACATGTACATTTTAAAAGTTCCCCATGTGTTTACACCTAGAGTGCGGCATTTGGGAATACACGGCTGTGTGTTGTGTACATTCACACTTTATACTGTTGTGCTGTACACCCGGTGATGTCATAGGGTGTGTCTGTGCGGCCGTATCTGTGGATTATCTTCCGTGTGTTACCGTTGGCACTGCAGCGCTGTTGCCTTTGGTGTTGCATTACTCTTGCCTGCATTGTATTATCTTTCGACCTTACCTTACTGTGTCTGCACGTTGCGCCTACTATTTCCTGGCTTTCATCCTGCAGAGCCCTGTCATGTGTAGTTTCTGGGACATGGCATATCGTGTGTTTTGTCTGCCGCCGCCGTTATGCTGCCTGTCTACTTGGCTCTGCTGTGTCGGTTCTTCACTCTTTGCAATCTGCTACCTACCCTACTTTCTTTGCATTCATATGCCTCCCCTATCCCGTTTTGCAGGTTTCTGCATGCAGAGTTGTCAGCTGCCGCCAATTGGCCTTCGTGGGTTGATTGGTGTTGATTGCTCATTACTACTCCAATTTCACTGCTTCCGCATTTCCTCATATTCTCAGCATCACCTTCCTGTATCCGTTATTGTTGACGGGGCGGGCGTCACATGACTGGGTTAAGGGAACGTAGTCATCCTCGTGCATATGCATCTCTGCGCGCATTGTGTGCTCTCAGCTCAACTATTTCCCCACACGCCGGTCCTGCTGCTGTGATGTGCGATGTACAGCCCATGTTTGCTGGGCTCCAATGTACTTCCTCCTACAGTGGCACACCCCTCTGCGGTTGACATGTATTCCCTCTGAGCCACTCCTCGGTGTATTACCGCTGTGCCGTTTGGTCCAGCCTTACGCCGGCGGGGGTTTTGCGATTCAGTATCATCTGCCTCATTTGCATGGCATTGACTACTAATTCATAGTTACCGCGCCGAACACTACCGCGACTCCTTGGCAACCCTTGCACCGTGGATGTGGCTTTCCATGCATACCATGGTGTATTGTGTCTTTGAAGCTGATGTGTATTACACTGCTCTTTTATGACATTGTCATATTCTTTCATTGTTTAGCACCTTCCGCGGACATGTCCTGGGGTTCTGCTGTGTGTTTCTGTGGACATACCATTTATGTCATTATTTACGTGTTGTGCATGTTTTCTTTTGACATTCTCTGTGTCTTTTGCCATTGGCATGTGGCAACTGTGTGATACCTGACGTTGACAGCCTTTTGTTACTCCTATGTCATGTTTGGGTAAATGCAAACCGTTTTTTTTTGGTTTACATTGCCGTGCCCTTATGCTACGCCTGCGCCACTTCGTGGATCGCTATATGCCTTCATTTGCATGGTGCAACACCGCACATGGGGTGTTTAACATACCTACGCCA
Source organism: Protopterus annectens (assembly GCF_019279795.1). Taxonomy (NCBI): domain Eukaryota; kingdom Metazoa; phylum Chordata; order Ceratodontiformes; family Protopteridae; genus Protopterus; species Protopterus annectens. Next base: position 1,001,037,782 of record NC_056729.1, read on the forward strand.
GAGGCGGCGCAAATCCGGCACACGCCGGTAGTGCACGTGGAATTGGATCGTACCTGAATCGCTCGGTGGCCATATCTGGCGTTGTAACGCCTACGCTATGCGTGCGCCTGGCGCAAGGTTCATGAATCCTATGTTTCACTGTGTGTTCTATTTACATTCATTCTGTTAAATTGGTTAAAATCATTATAATTTTTTTCTTACCAACTTTTAGTACCTTTTGTATATGTATTTATGCTTGGAGCTTTTCTAAAAATCCTGATAAAATGCTAATAAATAAAACAAAATAAATAATAATATAAATCAAATTCAACATAATTATTATTCCTGGAAATCAGTTGTTTATCTTGGTTTGCCTCCCCAGTGATCCCACCACAGAGCTGCAAGAATATGATCTCTAACATGTCAGATATTGGATTTAAAAAAATATTTTTGAGTTTCAAAATATGTCCACAAACAAAGAATATGGGCATCTATCAAGATAAACTGATAAAAAGGAATACTCCTGAAAAAAAAAACCTGTATAAGGAAAGCAACATATTATATTCTACCAAAAAACACAACCACATATATGCACATCAAAAATCCAGATCCTACACACCCAAACTGTGTTCAAATAATTTATTTATTTATTTATTTATTGGCATTTCTTGACCAGGAAAGTCCACTAGGTACTGGACCCATTTTCAATGGAGGCCCGGGGAGAAAAGCTCCACAATTAACAATACAGCAAAACTTATACAGTTAGATTACAGATCTAAGGAGATAGGGCTCTGCAGTTTTAAAACAAAACAGAAACAAAACAAGTGAGTTCTACAGAAAAGAATACAATTGCAAAGCAGATGTTACATACATTATTTAGCAAGCTTCAAAATTACAGTAAAAAAAAAAACAACATAGAAATTATATACTTTGTGATGGACAAATAAGGTCTTCTAGTACTTGAGTAAAGATGAATTGAGAGCTGTTACAGGGTAGGGTTTTTGTTTAGTCAGTTATCTATTTAAGGGGGTTTACATTGTATATTACATGTACAGCTTGGAATTTGTAACAAGTAGGTTTTTAGTGCAGTTTTAAAGGGCTTTGGGGAGCCTAGCTGGGTAATGCTGGAGGGGAGGGCATTCCATAGTTTGGCGATGTTGTATGAATATAGGGATTCTCCTGCTTTCTCGTTGGGTTTAGCTACATTTAATAGGGTTTTCTCAGAAGAGTGGAGGGATCGAGTAGGGATATATGTGTGTAAGATGGATTGGAGAGTGGGGCAGCTATCGGGTTGAAAAATTAATTTATGGGCCATAGAGAGTTGAGTGAATTGGAGGTAGTGGTGGAATTCTAGCCAGGATAGGTTTGAGAGGGTGGTACAGTGGTGTGAGTAGGTGGGCAAGTTTGATGCAAATTTTGCTATTTTATAGTAGCATTGTTGTAGCTTACTACTAAGTGACGTATGGAGGTTGGTGAAAATGGGACTACCATACATAAGAGATGGAATGAGCAAAGTATTCCCTAGTTTGCTTATCAAGGTATAGTTTATGCAGGTATAATTTGCCTAATTTGAAATGGGTCTTCTTTACCATGTTCAATATATGTTGTTCAAAGAAAAGTTTGCTGTCGTTAGCAATTCCTAGTAGTTTTGTAAATTGTACCTGTTCGATTACTGTTTTGTTATGGGAGAGGATTTTGAATTCTGTAGTTGGAGGTTTTGATGAGAATGATAACAGTTTCGTTTTTTTGGGGGGTTAAGCATTAACTGAGAGTCATTCAGACAGTTTTCTATAGAGGAGAAAGCATATTGGGTCATTTTTTGGAGGTTAGTGAACTCATGTGAGGATAAGATGATAGTTGAATCATCTGCATACTGGGAGGCTTTATGTAGATCATTAATGAAAATGTTAAAAAGTATTGGTCCTAATATGGATCCTTGTGGGTCACCTGTGTTGTTTACTAAGAAATCAGATAGTTGGTTTTGCCATCTGACTGATTGTTGTCTATTGTTTAGGTAAGAGTTGTTTAGGTAGGAGGAAAACCAGGTTAACTTTTATAAGATAACCACCTAAAAGACAATTAATTTAAAAAGAGTCAACAGCCTATACATATCTTTCATTCATCCAAACAGAAGAATCTAAACCACATTGTGTCTTGTCTAACAAATTACAAACTGATGACTAAAATTACCAGCAACTCAAAATGAAGTAGCAAACAAGAATTATAACTGTTCTGAACCCTTGCACAATCCAAATACCAATTACAAAATCAATACAAGTTTACATCAGCAAATTTTGCTGTGGTTCCCAGCAATAGAACAGATTCAAAATCCCAGAATGTAACATATCATGGAACCATTCAGATGCTTTCCTCCTTGCATAACCACAGAACATCCTTCATCCATTTGGTGTCTTTGCTGCAAGACTTCAGAGGACTGATACCAGCGTATATACACTGAAAAAGCTTAAAGTGGCACATTGACCTCATTTTAAAGCCAAAAATCAGGAAATATTTTATTTTGTCAGCACATACTGTCACCTGTTGATTTCTACTGCTTTTAATTGTACTTAAACATGTTTTGTTCATTTTATTTCGTTTTTTCTTGTTGGAAATTAAAGTATTATGTTTGTACAGTCACTTGATTTAACTTAATAATTACTGTGTTGTTTCCCTGTGCTAAATAAATATTTTTTCCTCCATTTTAACTATATCTGCTACATTTAGTAATAGTTAAACAAGTTTTGCTCAGTGTCTTTGGTTTTCTTTTCTGGAAATTGAAGTGTTGTGTTGAACAGTCACCTGACTGAATTCATTAATTACTGTGTTGTTTCCCTGTGCTAAATCTCCTGTTTTCCCTCCATTTTTCACTGTTTCTAACTTAGTTACCATTGCAGCAAATTTTATCCAAATCCGAGGGTTGTGTGAGAGATAGTGGTAGTTGTTCTTTGTGAGAGCATATATTGCTGTTGGTTCTAGGAACCTAGGATCATTAGCGGGAGCCAAAAGTTGTTTCTTCATTGGTTTGTTTAAATTTCTAGCCCATCTACATTATGCTGAGACTCGGTTGGTTATTTTACTATAAGACTTCAGAGGGCCATACCTCTCAAGTTTTTAGGGCAGGAAATCTGGACAAAGCCATAAATAATGGGGAAGACAAAGACCTAAAAATGGGAACAATATTTAAATATCACTCTTATAAATTTAGAAAGTTTATAGAATAACAGGTTTTGCATTATCATGAATTTTCTGAAGGGTATGAAGTCTAAAACTCAAATGTATGCCATTACTACCTGTCTTCAATCCTCAATGATTTGTCAAGAAATCAAAACGTTTATGAGGAGCAGTCCAAAAATATGACGAAAAAATCTGGAGATTCTGTGAAATTCTGGACAATTGGGAGGTATGCATATGGCTGATATCAGTATATATGTGCTGGAAAAGCTAAATGTGGCATTTTTGTCCTCACATTAAAGCCCCAAATTATGACAGGGCTTCAGTTCTAGTGTTGCTTGTTGATGAATACATTTTAGTGGTATTTAAACCAGTTTTGTTAATTTAATTTCATAGTCCATGGTGGATATTCAAAAGTGTTGTGCTTGTACAGTCACCTGTCTAAATTCATTAATTACTATTTTGTTTTCCAGTGCTAAATCTACTGTTTACCCTCTATTTTAACAGTGTCTGACATTTTAATAGGATATAAAACGTTTTCTAATTGTATTTAGTATTCTTTTCTGGAAATTGAAGGGCTGTGCTGTATAGTTGCATAAATGAATTCATTAATTACTTTGTCGTTTCCCTGTCGTAAATCTGTGGTTTCCCTCCATGTTTACTATTAATAACTTAGCTACTGTTACAGCAAAGTTTTAGCCAGGGGTGAGGGCAGTCTGAGAGATAGTGGTGATTATTCTCTGCCAGGGTGTAATAAATTGTTGCTGTTTCTAAAATGCTAGCATCACTGCCTGGAGCCACAAGCTGTTTTTTTTTTTTTATTTATTTGTTTAAATTTGTAGATTAACTATATTGTACTGATCACTTTTGCTCAGTGCAACAAACCTACGTTCAGTAGATGCAGCCATTTCCACTGAAGCTTTATTCCTAACCAGCATAGTCATAGCCATACCCATTATTTGACTGTGTTAAAGGAACTACCTCTTTATTTAGGACCAAGGTAAGTTGCCTTAGGATAGCACCTCCAATAGTTAACTATTTTGCTACAAACATTTTATACCAAAATATAATATTCTTTTGTCATAAGAATGTATCAAGGAAAAGAAACATTTAATATCTTGTACTCTTAAGGACTTGTTAAAAAAGGAATATCACAAAGTAAATTCTGTACTAATAAGTCTTACAGCTCTAATATTCTACACTCTTAGACTAAATAGGTCAGCAAGCTTGTCATCCATCAGATGCTAGCCTAACGGCACTTGTAATACACAGGTCGAGTAGCAAATGCCTGATGCTCGCAAACAATGAACTGCATGTTGTCCCATCATAAACTACCTGCGAGAGATGCAGATTTTAAACTAAGAGGAATCACTCTCACAAAAAAAAAAAAGAAAAAAAAAGATGTGAGAGACCTTGGAACATGGTAGACAATTTTCTTTACTTTGATCTTGATGTTGTAACACTGGTCAAGAAATGCTTCTGTCTGGCACAGATGATTGCAAAGGGTATTTCCTTTAGATCCACATAAATCGTTACCCCCTTATATTCTCTACTGATGAGGCCCATCATCAAATACACTGTCCCTTTTGGAATGTATCTAATGAAACATATCAAGTAGTTGAAGAGATTCCAAAGTCAAGACTCCTGAAAAAAAGATCATAGGTCTAAAATACCTGAGCAACCAAGAGAGACTGGAAGCCTTGTTCTTGTATTCAGTGTCCTATCAACTCCTTAAGGGTGAGCTTTAGCTTATCTTACTGGCCATTAGAGAACAGGTAGTCCAGGACCTCTTATTTGTCCACAAATCAAACAGTCCAGTAATACCTACAACTAGAAATCTTAACCTGTTTCAGCAATGAAATAAATCACCATGTACAGACAGATTAGTAACACAACAATTACCCCTTCTCTGGAACAAACTTCCTCAAGAGATCAAGCTGTTTGACATGCTATTTTCCTTTAAGAAGAAATTAGACAATTAGATGGGGATTTATAAATTTATCACCAGTATGACTGGTCTATCAGTCCTTGAAGAAGGAGGTATGGTCTAATAGTGGGTACTGTCAAGGCATAAATAGTCACATTGTCTGTCCATTTGCCTTGTACAGTCTATGACGTTATAATTCTGTGATTCTATAAGTGAAATATTGAGCACCATAATATCCCAAATTACTGCCAAACTCCTGCAAGTGTAAAGGATTACAAGCTCTATATTAAACCTTCTACTCAGAGAATTCTGTACTACCAGATAAGCCACAGGAAAAGACAAGCATTGCGCATTGTGCAAGAGAGACATAATAGCCAACCAAGTGGATGTTATAGACTGATTAAAGGCATAAATATATAAAGCATAACATGTATGACATCGCTACAATTGTGATACATTTTCAAAACAAGCAATAAAAGACATACGTGTGTGTGTGTGTGTGTGTGTGTGTGTGTGTGTGTGTGTGTGTGTGTGTGTGTGTGTGTGTGTGTGTGTGTGTGTGTGTGCAAGAGCATGCAGACACATACACACACAGACACACACACACACACACACACACACATACACACGCACACACACACACACACACACACACACACACACACACACACACACACACACACACACACACACACACACACACACACACACGCACACACAGTCTGCTCCCCAGTTCAATACATGCTGCTGAGGTCCAATGCCCGTCAATAGCAATAACTGGTCTACTGCATAATGTACCAAAGATTGCAGTTCCAATGTCTCTTCTGCTTGCGCAGTCATTGAAAACTAAGCAGAAGTTGGAAATAAAGGCCAGTGTCTGTGGTAAAACTAAAACAAAGTACCACAAGCACTGGCTTTATAAGGAACTGAGTGGACCAAGATGGGGGCACCAACGTCACATCTCTGCTATAGCTACATGTGGATATTTACATACCACATTGAGAAGCAGCATTGTGGCTGGCTGTAGAGAAGTGTAGCATTTAATCAAGGCCAGGAAGAAAACTAAGGAGTGCCATAGCAGAGGAAGTGCTACCAATAAACATTAGCTTAATTACATTTAGGAAAGACTTTGAAAAAAAAAAATGACTGATTCATGGAGAGTGAAGGTAGAAATTAAATGAACTGTAAGTGTTTTGCAGTGGATGCTGCTGCCTGTGGATGCAGAAGACACACAAGAACATGGTGGGGGAATGGATACTTTTAATGCTGCTTTTTGTAACATTTTCAAATATAAATGAATTATTATTTCATACAGATCCCATACTAATGTAGTTTGTGATCTGTAGGTGAAGTACTTGAAGTGACAAGATAACAGAAGCAGTGGGTAATCACAATCCTCTCAGGAGTAAAAGGGACTCTATTGCTCAGACAAGGATGCTTGTCCAGGCTACATGGCAAGTGTATTTGTGTAGAAAGTAATAGGTTAAGAAGCCAAAGAAAGAAATTGGCAGCCTTGGCCCATTAAGAAGAACTGGAGAGTACAGCATGTACGGTGCATAATGGGAAAGGGGGGGCACGATATCCTGGAAAAGCTATTTGCAGTGGCCTTTATCTTGTAGCATTAGTACTGCTAAATCCAGAAGACAAATTTATTTTTAACATATATTTTTTTCCTTCGTGCCCTCTTGAGTCATTAAAGGTACCTGCAAAAGTCTGTGCTTCTGTGATCACAGGTAGTTACAAGCCATGTGCATTGGCATTTACGTTGTGACAGATGTTTGGACAGGTACAAAGAGAAGTGAGCATTACACTCAATGGTCAGCTTGATGAGTGTGGAATACAGTGGAATGATCACATCCCTGGACCTGGAAGCCATATCTTTAGTAATAAGTTATTCAATGAAAAAGATATGTGCTAAGTAGTGGAAACATGGAGACTGAAGGACAGTCCCCTCTATACAGAAGTTCCCAGGTCCCTAACCTCTTGAATAATTTTCAGGGGGGGTGTCATTAATGTGACAATTATAATTACAATGTTACTTCTTGCTAGCTGAATGGTACTATTATACATTTATTAGCATTCAGTTTTAGTCCATGGTTTTGACACCAGCTATTTGTTTGGGAAAGGCCATCTTGGAAGATCTTGATGCCCTTTGGGAAGTTTATAATGTCATCAGGTCTACAGTCATCTGCAAACTCGGTCAGATATAAACAATTACTGTAGCTTTGACATCCAAGAAGTAATTGCCAAAGAGCAGTGGCTCAGGAACTCAAACCTGGGGTAAACCACTAGTAGCATGTTTAGAGGGGTTAGAGTAGCCGACCATAATTTGCTGGGTTTTATTTGTGAGCCAGTTTGCTATCCAGTGAGTTAGATATGTATTAACATTTAGCTGGGATGGTTTATCTATGACACGAGTGTGGGATGTATTGATCATCTTTCTGATATATAGATATGCAGTGTGTACTGATTTGCCCTCATCCATTGCTTCAGAAATCTTTTTGCAGAAATCAACCAGGTTAAGTAGGTAGGATCTGCCCTTAACAAATCCAAAATCTCTTAAATCAGGAGTGTAAGAATAAGCAATCATACAAAGTTTGTGTCCAAAGTCACTCTGTATGGCTATGGAAAGGATCATTATGAAATTAATAAACAGGAGTATAGGTAACCTATAAACCATTGCCCCAAGTCAGTTCAGTTTTGTCAAGGGCAGATCCTGTCTAGTCAACCTGGTTGACTTCTTTGAGAAGGTTATTGAAGTGATGGATGAGTGAAAATCAGTACACATCATAGATCTATATCTCATTAAAACATTCAACACCATTCCACACTCCAGTATGTTAATAAACTCTTCCGGCTAAATATCAATCCATATGTAATTACATGGATAACAAAATGGCCCACAGATAGAACCCAGGAAATTAGGGAAGGTGGCTTAATTTCCTCCAAAATACCTGTCACCAAGATTTTCCCCAGGCATCTCTCCTTGAGCCACTGTTCTTCAGCATTTACTTCTCAGAGGTCAAAGTAAATGTTAAGGGCTTATGGCTGACCATGTTTGCTGATTACTTTGAACTATGTGCAATTATTAATTCTCCAAAGGACACCAAGATCCTACAAGAGGGCCTTTTTCAAACAAGTAGCTAAGGTCAAAACAATGGACTTAAACAAAATGCCAAAAAATGTATAGTGGTATATTTTGCCAAGCATGACATTCCCTCCAAATATCACATTGATGACATACTACTAAAAATCAGTCTAGCAGTTAGAGACCTGGGAACCTATGTAGACAGTGAACTGTTCTTCACTTTCCATGTATCCACTAGTATAAGAAAGTTCTTTTTCATTACACAGCATAGTAATATGGGTATGATGTTCAGTTTCAGACATGTGATCATTCCACTTTGCTCAACAAGTATTAGGCCGTTCATGGAGTATAATGCCCCCTTTGGTATGTACCTCTGCAAACACTTGACACAGCCTGACTGCCCACACTATTTTCTCACAAAGATCACTGTTCACCCTCCCACAAACATACAGAGATCACCCAGTGCCCTCTCAATCCTGACCTACCAACACCATACAGATTACTTTTTCTTCCCTTTTCTCACAGTTTGTCTTATGCTTCAGTTTTTTCCTGCATTTATTCATTCATTCAACAAATTTAGTAGGCAAGACTGTTCTCCAGTAACTGTGGAGGAAACAACCGCATTAAGCCATTGGGATCTTAGATGCTCTAAGGTGCATTTTATAGTTTTTATTTTTTTACATGACCTCTTCACCCAATGACGAACTAAACAAAAATCATAATTGAAGGAAGAAGTTCAGTCTTGCTCTTCAACTGTGGTTTTCCCTGAATCCTTTCAGCACACCTCAACTGGCTAAGTCTACACTATAATAACTGTAGTAGAAATAACTGCATTAAGCTTGGGATCCCAAGAGGTGTCTATATGGTCTGAGGTGAATTTTACTGTTTTTATATACAACCTTTTCATTCAATGATTGCTTGAATATAAATCATAAGGGAAGAAATTCAGTCTAGTTCAACTTTGTTTTTTTTTCCTGCATCCTTTAATGCAACCTAACTGACCAGTAATGCACTGTAATACAGTAACTAAATTAAGCTTGGGGGTCTAGGGGCCCCCTAAGCACCCAAAGCCAAGCGATATAAATGCTCTGAGGAATGTATTAGAGCTTTTTTCCAACCTTTTGATCCAGTGTTGTCCTGAAAAAATAATGTGTAAGGAAAGACATTCACTCTTACTGTTTTTATTTCCAAGATGAAAGACAGCCACCTTCTGCGTACCCCACTGATGTCAGGCTTGGACAAAAATAAATAGAACTTTTGTTGTCAGACATGTGTAAACAGAAAGCTTCTGTACCTTCTCCCAAAATATAGCCTCCTGTATATGCATCTGATGTTTGATTGTGAAGAAAATGAAAACAAAAAAAAATAATTGCAGTAAAGTTTCCATCTTGTTACCTTTAGACAGTATACTGCTTCTGTACAAGCTTAGTGATCCTCTCTGCACCACTGTAAAGTCTGCGAGTAAAGTTTAAGAAATAATTACCTCACTGTCCCCAGCCCAATACAAGATAGTGACCTCTAATGTTTGGGAAGAAAGTTAGAGAAATAATGACATTGTACCCAGCTCCCCATGCAAGCTACTGTGACTTTCTGAGCAGGGTGTGTTTTGACTTGGTGGAGTTCAGGGTAGAGGCCAATACTAAGCCCATGTAAAAATCTACTTATACAGCCTTGGTGTGTGGGGTATATCAGCTCCACACCAGAAGCTCTTAAGATCCGGGTAATCTGTGATGAAATTTATCCTTGCTTTTGAAAGAGATGACATTTTAAACTGCTCAAGTGACAAGAGGGTCAGTTACTTTCATCCAGACAATGCCCACGAAGCAGTTATAGCCACATGTATGTACAGTTCAAATATCAGATTGTCACAAAAGAGTATGGCCATGTAATGCATTTCACCTTTGCTCAAAAAACAGTTGCTACACATTAAAATATTTCATGTTACTTCACACAAATCACACTAGTTCTAGAAAGCCAGAAAAATAAGTAAATAATAGCATGCATCTAGTAATTTTCTACCACAGAGAGCCCAGGCAATTATACTTACTCTCTCTATACATATAAGGTGTCCAATCACAGTAAATAGTCCCTCTTACTTTTCACAAATGCACACTAGTCCTACAAAGCCAGATAGTCACTGCTTGCATCTCAGCAAATGACAAGAGGGTAAGTTGCATTCATCCAGCCAACCCCTCCCCAACCCAACAGTTATAGCCATGATGTCTGATGGCCATGTATTATATTTCACCATTGGTCCACGTAGCCAAGTTGCGCTCTATATTAAAGTATTCTAAGTTGCTCCACACACACATATCACAAAGCCAGAAATATTTCAGGAGATACCTGAATGATCACTGCCAGCATCACTGTAAAAAAAATAATAGTGATGCTTACCTCACTTTTTCTATCTTGCCTATTCCTCTCAACTGTCCAGAATGCTGTGGAATGCCCCTGAAGATTGCAGACAATTACAGTCAATCAATAAAACCAGATTTTATAGATTCATATTTCCTATTTATAAAAAGGAATGCATTGTGCTAATGAAAAACTTCATTCCTGTGAGTGCCATGACTTTGCACCTTCACTTAAAACAATGCATTTCATTGCTTTAAAAAAAATAAATACATTTGGAAAGAGTACCCCTGCAAACACTGGGACCTAGGCAGCTATCTGTTTGGCCTATGCATAAGGAAATCCCTGAGAATTAGTTAAGTGCCCTTGATATGGCAAATTTGCCCCTGATTATTTTTGGAATTGACCATGATTCTGTTGGTAAGAGATTGAGAGAGATTTTACAACTTTCAACACTATATGGTCGAACCCATATGTTCAAAGTTAGAAAACTTTGAAAACTTAAAAAAAATAAAATTAATAAAAAATGTACCTGATGGTTGTAAGCAGGGAGGCAAGCCCACCTGCACCCCCACCCCCCGCTCTTTAAATATACCAACTCTGAGATCGCACTACAGTGTAGTAAAGGCAGATCTTCCCTTTCCGCACTGTACTGCGTTGTAGTGTGGCTTCGGAGTTGGTATATTTAAAGAGCTGGGGTGGGGGTACACGGGGCTTGCCCCCCTGCTTACAACTGCCAGGTAATTTATTTATTTATTTATTTATTTTAAGTTTTCAAAGTTTTACAACTTCGAACATATGGGTTTGACCATATAGCGTTCGAAGTTGTAAAACTTCAACAACGTGATCTAGACCCTATGTAATACAACTGCAAAATAATTGTAGCTGAAGTTGTATTGAAAGAACAAGTGAAATAAAAAAAAAGTTATTTATTCTTTATTGCATGCTTGAATTTAAGCAAGTGTGCTGTCTTAGAAATGTGTGTTTATGGTGTAGGTGATTTAGTCAAACATTTTCAGTTTATGGGCAGAATGGAGCAGAAAATGCACCTGTATAGTATATTAGTTATATAATTGATAAAGTACTGCAACATTGACTCTGTGACTTCAGGAACTATTTTGGTTTCTGCTGTCTGGAATGTGAAAAGGGTAGTTTCTTATCTGTTGTTTGAGATCTTCAGTGGAACCTCTTTTTACCAAAACAACTGCTGTAAAACCCTTCTGGGTGTCACCTTTTTAAGATTCCACCATAGTAATTAGGTTTACCTTTATAAAGACGATAACCAGTAGGGCGAACAGCAATTTTTCAAAAGGTTGTTCGCAAATTTTACAAATGCCGAAAGAAAAAAAGGTTTGAATGTGCAATGAGTGAATGCACAGTGACATTCGCTCATTGCACATACGACATTGTGGGCGGATTGCACTATAGTGAGGATCGGAAAATGGTCCCTTTCCTCACTGTAGTGTGATCTCAGAGCTAGAATAGTAAAGTGGGGTGGGGTGAAGGGTGCAGCCCCCCCACATGGGAGGTGCAGGGGGGCTTGCCCCCCTGCTTTACACTTCCTTCTTTTTGCGTTCGATATTAATGTTCAAAAAACAGCGAATCTGCTTTTCAATTTGCTGTTTTTCGAACATTACGGACTGTCTGCATTTTCACTTTCGTGGTTACTAGTCGCTCATATGAGCATTCGCACCACTGTGAATCGCCTTTATAAAGGTAAACCTAGTAATTACTTTTTTGTAGGTTAGATTTCTCAAGAAAACAGATTTTACAGTGATTTTCATTTCTTTCTTTCTTTCTTTGCTTGTTTGTTTGTTTTAACAATGGCTCTACAGTGTCTCTGCTTATTGAGGTTTTACACAATTCTTTTGGTAATCAAGAAATCCATTCAAAAGTTTTACAAACAACAGATGAGAATATGTCAGTTCATTTTTCTCCCCAGACATATACCTATGTACCCAGCCATTGTATTTGGAGTAAAATTCTAAAAACAGACTGCATCACAGTATTTATTACATAGTGAATGTGTTACCCATTTCAAAAAAAACAATTGCAACTACCATAATATTATTTGCATGTGGTTTATCCATGCTATACTGAGATTCTACTTGCTAGTAAGTGCTACAGGTAGACATGAATTTTTATTATAATCAAGTATGTAAAGTTTATCTTTTCAGTTTTACACTCGATTTGTCCTGGTTATAAGTACAACCAGACAAACATACTTTTGCAGGCATAGATTACTTTTTTCCAGATGTTAACCCACAGAATTTATCAATGTGTAATATATGTATTGGTTGTTTTTCTTCCATTCCCTCCCACACTGCATATGAATTGAAACCCTAAAAGATGCAGTTTTACTTTGACATTTCAGCCGGAGATTATTATGTGACAATGAATTTCTTTTGGATACTGACCATAACAGTCTGATTTCAACTAATGTGTTTCTAGTTCATTTATTCTTTTTCAATCCTAAATGCAATGAATCCATCATAAGAGCCCACATAGCCGTATGAAATGTTTTCACCTGGGCTCTGTTACTTGACTGTGTGCCTCTCATTTGCAGAAGTGAAAATGTTTCATTCTAAGCATTAATGGTCTGCTCCTTGCTTTCTAGCCCTCAAAGGTGTTTCTGTTTCTTGTTGTAGTAATATTTATGCTTCTTGCAATCATAATAATGTGTGCATATATGTATTTGTAAAATGTAATATATACACATAGCTACATTTGCAACTAATAAATATATGTGAGTGGGGTCAATGTGCTTCTGCCTGTCATGGGTAATCATGTGTGTGTGTGCTTATATTTATAATAATGGCTATATTATCTATAGCTTATATCTATTTCACTCTCTCTCTCTCTCCTCTCTCTAAATATATATATATATATATATATATATATATATATATATATATATATATATATATTTATATGGTTCCCCTGAGGTTTGTCAAATGTTGTTTCCTCGACAAATGCAGGTGGTATGGGTTAATGTTAACAGTATGGATAGCTGGGCAATGCAGATTTTGATGGTGTGCAATATTAAGACAGGTGAGTGCAGCTGGAGGGGAGAGACTGTGCATCTGTATGTGAGTTAGACCTAAGTGAAGGATAGGTGTTGTATTTTTGTGTGCAAGGTTTTGTCCTTTATGGTTAGACTCAGGGTTAGGTTAGGGTATAGTGTTGTTTGAGTGTGTGTGTTTGTGAATGTTTGTGTGTCCAAGTGTGTCTTGTGTAGTGGCAATGTTGCAGGAAGGTTTTTATGATGTTAAGGTATAGGGTTATGGTGTGGGAAGGGGCAGTGTTATGGTTAGAGTTAGCACCTATGCCCTCTTTAGTAATGGGTGCTAACCCTAACCCTACACCTTATCTTCATAAAACTTTCTCACAACACTGCCACTATTCGGATAAATTTAAAGCTAGTGCTATAAGCCGCGGTGGTGCAGCGTTAGCATTGTTGCCTCACAGCAAGAGGTTCTCTCATTCGATTCTTGGCTGGTGTGTGGGAAGTGCCTTCTGTGTGTAGTCTGCATGTCCTTCCCGCGGTTGGGTGGCGTTCGAAAGACATGCGTAAATGGGCATGCCTTCGTTGAAGATTGGACGTCGAGCTGGCATCTCTACGTTCGTGAAAATCTACTGCCAATCATTAGCAGACCGGAGTTCCGCTGTAGCGACCCATAACCGGGAAAAGCCGAAAGACAAACAACAACAACAACAGCTGGGGGGGGGGGTGTTAGTGTTAATATCAGAGAATAAAGTTTCCTTTCTGTATATTATGTCATTAATTTTTTTTTTTTTCGGCATTGTGTATGTTCAAACTTTTTTGCCAGTGTTTTACACAATTGAACCATACATATATATATATATATATCCCCTTCTAAATTACGAATCCCACAACACCGGACTTCAGAATACTGAACCAAAAATAGCAAAGACTTACAATCTAGAACAACTGATTTTTACAGGGCAAGTGGAAATATATCCTTTTCCCTACTGTAGTGCAATCTCAGAGTTGGTGTATCTGTATATCTATCTATCTATATATATATATATATATATATATATATATATATATATATATATATGGGTCTACTACCGTAGATCAAAATTACACTATTTCGAAATACGATAGTAGTGTCCCAGTAATGCGAAAGGGCTCCACTAAGCAGTAGTTACGGACCTATTTCCTGTAATGTGGTGCGTTAGTCATGGACCTTAGGGTTAGGGCTTGGGTTAAGGATAGTGGATAGCTCTACTAGCTATCCACTATCCTTAACCCAAGCCCTAACCCTAAGGTCCCTCACTATCGCACCACAGTGCAGGAAATGTGCCATTCGACTTAGTGATATTCGCGAAAGTGTACTTTTGTTAAAGTGCACTTTCGCGTTAGTGGGACACTACTATCGTATTTCGAAATAGTGTCATTTCGGTCTATGGTAGTAGACCCATATATACACACTGATCTGCTGAAGTTAGTCTAAACTTCATAGATCAACACTAAAAACACTGACTGCAAATGGTATAAAAAAAAATTGATACAATAACTTACATGCTCCAAGACACAACATCAGACCATGGCAAAAGAAATCTACTGTTTTTGCATGGGACAAGTAAGTTTGCACCTCCACCCCCCCACTATTCATATATACTATTTTCAAGATTGGATAATCCCTAGGGAAAGGGCGTATTTCCCAACCCTGGGGATTGCCAGGTTTGTACTTCTGTTGATCATATGTTTTGTTGACCAAAGTATGTCAACAAAACAAATGCTGGCATTGGAGGTTTTGCTTATTATAAGCACTCAAAAATATATGCATACAGATATAGATATACATCTATATATATATATATATATATATATATATATATGTGTGTGTGTGTGTGTGTGTGTGTGTGTGTGTGTGTGTGTGCGTGTGTGTGTGTGCGTGTGTGTGTGTGTGTATGTGTGTGTGTATACATGCATGTTTTTTTTAAATTTCTCAAATCTTTTTGGTTTCTAACACCATAATAGGAATGGACCACATTCCTAAGTCAAAGTATGATTAAAGTTCATGAAATTAGTATTGTTTCAGTCTCTGATGTCAGCCAGAAGTGCTGTTCTCAGTACCCACAATGTGGCCAGTAATGACTCCTTCTGCAATTCAGGTCTAACAGCTTTTGTGTTATCTGATTGCTTCAAGGCTTGCTGATTTAAAAATAGTTTCTGTTTGTAAATTCTTCCATGCAATGTTGGAAACTCCTGGTATTCTAGCTGGAATGATTCTCAAACAATCTGGAAATATATTGCTAATTGATAAGTATATTTCGTGGCATTTTAACCTTTCAGAGTTCTGCATTGTCTTAATTTTGCTTGACTGACTTATTGTTTTCCTGAATTAATAATTTTATATATTTTTTGGCATTGTTTTATGTTTCTCATCTGTCCTGAAACTGTTTTTTCCCTCTCCCTTCCTATTCTTGTAGAGTTGTTATAGTTGGTGGCTTTGCAGTTGCCCGCCCCTACTGTAAATTTTATCTGGGACATCCCTCCCACTCTGGTGTTCACTCTACTTAATACAGAGAGAACATCTGAGAAGGCCAACCCACTTAGGTTCTTAACCTCTGCTCCTCCTTCCTTTCTTTTTTGCACTTTACTAAAAAAAAAAAAAAAAAAAAAAAGAAATTGCACTTTATTTTGCTTTTGCCTCTTCTTAAAAGTACTCAATTGTATTTATTCTGCTGCATTTATTACTGCTTGGTAGTAGCCTGATTAAATAGTTACTGTTATTCTAAGCCTTTCAGTTTAAGCACTTGGGCTTCAGACAAGTTTTACATTAGGAAGGTTTGTGGTCTGTACTGTTGTGGCAGGACAGGTAGCTTACATCCTTGTAAATTGGGAATTGCTGATTGAAGGCTCAGTGTCTGTTATTCTAAAAGTGTATTAGTTCTGTTTAAGCCCTTGGGCTTCAGGACAGTTATTTTACATTAAGAAGGTTTGTGATCTGCACTCTTGTGGGAGGAGATGTTAGATTCTGGCCTTCTGAGCTGGGAATTTCTGGTTAAAGGATTATTGTGCCTGCATATTTGAACTGTTTCATTCTGAAATTGGTGCGCCTTGTTTGCTGTAGCATAGCCTAGATTCAGGCATGCTGAATCTTGCTTTGTTTGTATAACTTGAGCACTAATCTAGGTGATCTTTTTTGGAGAAGGTTCCCCTGCACCCTGATGGTAGCAGTGTGCAGTTAGAACTTGTCCGATTGAAGACTGCTGGACCAGGGCTCAGTTTTGAGCTTTTTTACTGGTTAATTGGGTAATTTGTTTAAATCAGTTTGCTCATTTTCTATTGTTATATATGTAAAAAAAATGCACTTTATTCATCTGCTTTTACTGTATTTGTGTTTCTTCCTACTTTACTGCATTTATTCTGCTGCATTTATTACTGCTTGTTAGCAGCCTAATTCAATTGTAACTGTTATTCTAAGCCTTTGGTTGAAGCACTTGGGCTTCAGACCAGTTGTTTTACATTAAGAAGGTTTGTGGTCTGCACTGTTGTGGCAGAACAGGTAGCTTACATCCTTCTAAGTTGGGAGTTGCTGATTGAAAGCTTAGTGTCTGTTATTCTAAGAGTGTAGTAAGCACTTGGGCTTCGGACCAGTTATTTTACATTAAGAAGGTGTGGTCTGCACTCTTTTGGGAGGAGAGGGTAGATTCTGCCCTTCTGAGCTGGGAGTTTCTGGTTAAAGGCTTATTGTGCCTCCTTATTTGAACTGTTTCTTTCTGAAATTGGTACGCCTTGCTTGCTGTAGCATAGATTAAATTCAGACCTGCTGAATCTAGCTTTGGTTGTATAAACTGAGCACTAATCCAGACCACCTTTTTTTGGAGAAGGTTGCCCTGCACCCTAATGGCAGGAGTGTGCAGTTAGAACTTGTCTGATCGAAGACTGCTGGAACAGGGCTACGTTTTTAGCTTTTTATTGGTTAATTTATTTAAATCAGTTTGCTCATTTGCTACTGTTATATTAAAAAAATACACTTAGCTTAGCTAGGGTTAAACTATTCCTGGCACCATAAAATCTGCTCTTAAAAATTTTCCATAGAACTAGCCAGTTTTTTAGTTTTAGCACTCAGATCTGTTTCTTTGAGCTCAACACTTGTTCAGAACTCATTGTAAGCACTAGATAAGCTACAAATTACTACAGCACTCAACTTTCTTCACTTGTCTACAGGAAAACAGTTTTTAGTACTTAATAAATAAGCACCTATCCAGGCATGTCTAAGGGTCAGCTCCCGGTATTTTCTCCTGTCTACCTGATGAATCTTGGTATTTTGGGGCAATGCAGCAATTGCCTCATGTACACAGACAACCCTCTCCTCCTACCACCCAACACTACAACCTGTGAGAGATAAACTTATATAGCCAAACTGGAAGCAAAGCTCTCTTCACCCAAGACTAGACTAGACAGTCAAGAGGAGAAGGTAAACACTTGCACCTCACCACACTCATCACATAGTCCCTCAAAACCTACACCACCAAAACACACACATAGCAACACAAAACACACACCTACATTCTCTGAGGCTCTCAATAAAAATCTGCTCAAGCAACAGAGACCTCCAAAGCAGCAATGCATGCAACCTCGACCCCCCCCCAACACAACCCAAATGACACATAGCCCACAAACTCAACCACAGCCCATAATGCATAACAACGTACCCACCACTCTAGTCATAAGTGACTCTATAGTCAGGCACACTGATGTTCCATTCACCAGGCTAAACAAGGAGAAAGTCACTGTCAGCTGCCTGTTGGGTGCCAGGATCCACCACATAATGCATGCACTCATGTCACTCCACAACAAGTGCAAATATGACTCTGTCATTGTCCATGTTGGTCTAAATGACCTGAGACATACCTCCCTGGACTACATGAAAAGAGACATGGAGGAGCTCTCTGATCTTGTAGCCCAGGCAGGTATGACCCTAGCCCTGAGTAGCATCCTGCCATCACCTAGAATGACACCACAGTACAAGGACAAAATGATTGACTTCAACAATTGGCTAAGCTTCTGGTGTCATCCTAAGGGGATCCAGTATCTGTCTGCCTGGGATGACATGATCGACAGACCACGATGTTTTGCCAGAGATGGCCTGCACCTGTTGCCCTTGAGATTCAGGATACTGGCTAAGGCTACTGCCACCCCTATAGTGCCTTTTTTAGGCACGGTTCAAATGACAAATCCACCACCGTAAGAGGTAAAAGCAAGCAAAATCTGAGGGTAATGCTACTCATTGCTAGAAGTCTAAACCTCAAAATGAATTCACTCGAGGCACTCCTTAAAATGGAGAACATCGACATCTATGCAGTAACAGAGACCTGGTTCAAGGTTCCAGAGAGCACTCCTGCATTACCAGGCTATAATTCATACCACACCTTTTGGCCACCTAACCTGGACCGAAACACTAAAGGTGGAGTCTTATCCATATTCAGTAAGGATCTCCATATCTCCAGGCTAGTTGCTCAGCATAATGCATCCGAGATTATCCAAGTGCAATCAACTCTGGGCAAGACTGCAATCCAAACTTTGGCTTGGGAGGGTGGTCTAATGGTTAAGGTGTTTGCCTTACAAACACAAGGTGTAGGATTTGAGTCTCACAAGGGATAATTGGCTAGGCTTAAAATGGCTCACAAGGGCAGTTAGCTTAGTACTAATCTATGAACCTATGAACCTATAAACTATAACTTGCTACAGATCCCCCGCCATGCCCCAGGATTCTCACTCCTCATTTCTTGATACACTGGAAAATATTAGGGTACAACCCAACACCCTAATAATGAGCAATTTCAACTACCCCATCATTATCTGGGAAAACTACTCATGTACCAACTCTTTTGCTCAACATTTTCTGGAATTCATAAATTCCAACGCCTTGGATCAACTTATCCACACCCCCACCAGGGGCAGCAATATCCTAGACCTGGTCATTACCAACATGGGCGACCGGCATTCCACACCAGAGGTCAGTTCCTCATTGGTCAGATCCGACCACAAGCTAATCAGTCTTGACATCCACTTCCCACCCCCACCACCCATTAGGGAAACCACTGTAAAGAATTACTCCAAAGCCAACTTCACGCTTCTTAAGTTTAAGCTTCTTCTTGGTTGTAGATCTATACATGTAATCAGTTTCAAAGAGGCCCATACCTCCTTTGGAATGGGGAATATATAATCTTGGTATACACTGAATTTTATAAATTATTTGATGAGCATGAAGCATCCTTTTTGTTTCTCTTTCTAATCTATCCAACACCTTTAGGGGCCAGTCAATCACTCCAAAACTGTAAGTTAGGACAGGAAGAGAAAATTGGTTTATAGCTTGAATTTTGTTCCTAGATGTCAACACTGTTTTCAGGATTAATTTATGTCTTTTAAAATATTCCTTACTGAGTTTTATTTGCATTTGTTCATGTTTTATTGTTGATCCTTCATCAGTTCTCATTCACGTCCCAGACTGATATTTTCTTGGTGCTGAAACACTCCTGCTTTAAAGTCTGCTTTTGCAAATTTATCAAGGCCAAATGACATTTTTATATCATCTGAAAAAGTTTAGATGGTGATGTTGTATTGTACTGGCTCACCAGCTGTTTTGTATAGGAATGGGTGTGGCCAGAGTGATTGACAAGCCTAATACCACTCATGTGCTATGCAAATTATGCATGACTGGCATTCAGTGCAGATTTGCCAGTGACATCATGCATACATTAATTGCTGATGAACACATCTGACTTTTGCTTGCTTCTCCACGAAGAGGGATAGAGCATGAGGGTCTCTATTACAAGATTGAATGCTTAGGTTATCAACCACCTAAGCATCGAACTTGTAATATTGAAAGCAAAAAACAGCGAACAGCTGATTTAATGCAGGGAAAGATTTATCTTGGCCATTCACTGGATTTTGCCATTTCGTCTACTGTAGAGTGATCTCGGAGTTGGTATATTTAGTTAGGGGGAGTGTAGGGGCAAAGCTTCCCACTTAGTTTCAGTGTAAAGTTATTTTTTTTCCGTGGCTGACCGACATGTTTTTCTGTGCTGTTCAATGTTTTTGGGTTTTGATATTACAAGTTCGATGTTTAGGTGTTCGATCACCTAAGTATTCGATCTTGTAATATAGACGCAAGTATGAGAATGCATGTGATAGCAGGAATATTCTTTGTGTAGTCTTTGTTTACTGTCTTCCTCAATGTAGTAGAATCTCAGAGTTGTTATACTGCAGTAGTGGGGCATGTGTGGGGTGCAGCACCCACACAAGGGGGGTGCAGGGGGAC
Organism: Protopterus annectens; assembly: GCF_019279795.1. Lineage (NCBI taxonomy): Eukaryota > Metazoa > Chordata > Ceratodontiformes > Protopteridae > Protopterus > Protopterus annectens. Next base: position 1,001,058,603 of record NC_056729.1, read on the forward strand.
TTGCCCCCCTTCAGAAGCAAAGGGAAAGATGGAATTAGCTACTAAAATGGCTTCATAAAATATATTAAAGCTAGTGAATACCAAAGTCACTTGCATCTACAGTAAATACCCAGCCCATGACAGCAGACTCCTGATCTTTAAAACATGCATCTTTCCATATGAAACTGACAAAGGGCAATTCTAATAAGACGTATAACTCATATGACAATCCTTTTAAAAAAGATTAAGAAAAGTAAAGATCTCATTAGCTTTACCCAAGAGCATTAAGCACAGGAACTCACGCAAAACATTGTGCAAATCTCCAGTTTTTCATTTCTTTAACATTTACAAGTAAAGGACATGCGTGTCAGTTACAGAATTTCACTCAGCTTTGTTGTACTGTACTGGCTCACCAGCCATTTCACACAGAAATGGTGCCAAGTTAATAAGAAAAAAACCCACATGTCATATATGAGGCCTTGTTCACTTGAATATTCATGCAGCCGAGAACCACATGACAATGTTTATTCATAACTACTGTTTGAAGTCATCCTGTGGCTGTGTGTTGGGCAGTGTTTGGGTGGCGCTTGCAACTGCACATCTGGTGAGCCGGTACAATACAACATCACCGTTTTGACTACTTGCAGTTGTGCTTTCACTTGCCACTGTTTCATGATCGCTGTGATGTAGTTTATCAATGTAGGGTGTATCTTATACATTTTTAGGCACTCTTTTATCCATGAATGTAGGATACTGTCAAATGCTTTTTTGTAGTCAATCCATGCCATACTTAGACTCTTTCCCTTTTAGCAGTTTTCCACTTTGACTTTATTTAACAGAAAATGATCCCTTGTTGCATATGGCTTTCTTTTATTGCCCCTTTGTTCCATTGCCATATTTGAATTTTCTTCTAAATGACTATAAACTTTGTTGGCATCAACTCCAGTGTATCACTCCAAAGCAGCAATGAAACAGCAGTAGAAACTAAAAAATCAGAATGCAGTGTCTTCAGAAAACCAACACTTTATTCGAAATAAAAAAACATCCAGTTAGCGCTTTCATCTCTTAACTTACACTCACAGAGACTTCTTCAGACTGAGGTTCAATGCCCATTCTCCCCTTTTTTAAACTAAAATCAGTCACGTGATAAAACAGCAGCCCTCAATCACATGATCATAGTGTTCATACTTCACATAACAGATTATAAAACAATTTGCCCAAATTAATGCTTCAGCCTTTTTCTTTTTAGATACACAGTAAATTCCTCTCTATTATTGAGACCTGGTGGGAAACATGCATTTAGTTTTACTTGCCAGCAGTATTCTAGCCACCCAAGTTCTTCTTCTATATTCACTATATTAGTCATATGTGTTAGTGTTTCTAGTACTAAAAACTTAAAATTAACTTTACATTTTTTCTGTTTGTAATATTTACTCATAGCATTCCTATCATCTCCTACTTGGATAGCATAGTTGTGTTCATATATCCTTCTGTATAGTTCACGGGTGGTTCTCCCCACATAGAAGGAATTACATTCTAAGCAAATTATTAGATATACCACATTTTTAGCTTTACAGCTGAACACTCCTGGTATTTTCACTTTACTGTTCCCCACTAGCTCATTTCCTTTGGTGTATAAAATATTACATATATTGCAATTGAAGCACTTAATCATCCTAACTTTTCATTCCTCAACTTTAGGTGTATTAAATTTTGCTTGAAAATAGTTCTTGTAGCTTTTAGCTCTTTTTTGTACAAACCTTGGTTTGATTTCTATTTTCTTAATTATTTCTTCATTCATTCTAAATGATCCCCAGTTTTTACTTATAACATTTTCAACAGCGTTTGAATCAACACTATTTTGTGTAGCCCTTGCTGTACCATAATTATACCATCTTTATTTCTCCTTCATATTACTTTCCTATTTCTTTCTTCTACCTCGTCTTTTAATATTTTTTTCTGCTTCCTCTCTAGGATATCCTCTGTTTCCCATTTTTCTACAAAAATGGTTAGCTTCTTCCAAGAAATCAGTGTCTTTCTTTGTCAAATTGCTTATCCTTTTTAACTGTCCTTTTATTATATTAATCCTAGTTCTTTTGGGGTGCATGCTAGACAAATGCAGGTAGTATTGTTCTGTACTTCAATTCCAGTATATAGTTTATATAACATCAGAAGGCAAGTTATTGGTCTATAATTTTTAGGGTAGCTTGCAGGTTCACTCTTAAATAGGAGCATTGTTTTACCTATTGTTAGCCAGGTTGGTGTCTGTTTGGGGTGCGCATATAAATAGTTCTTACTCATGGCTAAATCTTCATGCAAAGATGTTAACACTTTTAACCAGCAGTTGGGTATTGCATCTGAGCCTTGGGTTTTCCAATTAGAGGCATTTCTTAACTTTATTTCAATCTCTCTGGCTGTTACTTCATCCCATTTCATATCATGTGCATTTGAACTTTTTATTCTTTCTTTTACTTCTTCTACCCATTTAGCACTTTTGTTATGTTCCACAGGATCTTCATAGTTATTTCTCCCAAATACAACTAATTCTTCTTTTTTGGTGGTGTTTCAATTCCTTTTACCTTGTTTCCCAATTCTCTTTAAAACTTTTTTGGGTCGTCAATAAATTGCTTATTTTGTACTTTTCCTTTACATTTATCTGTGTATCTTCTACGGTCTTCTACACGTGCTGATATTTTTAGTTTATTATTTGCGACAGTACATGATAAATCCTGATCCATTATAATACTGCACATTATTTTTATCACATCTATCTTTCTGAGCATTTTTGTTGATCTGCTCCCTCTTCTATACTCTTCTAACAGCAACACTTCTTATTTTAATTGCTTTATAGTTTTCTCTATTTGAAATTTCCATGATGGTATTCAATTTCTCCCCTTCCTTTCCCTTACTGCCCTATGCTCTTGTGGTCGAATTTCATCTGTTATTAATTTAGCTGCACGGTAATATATAGGTTCATAGGTGTGTACTAGGCTAATTGCCCTGGGGCCTTTACAAGCCTAGCCCATAGGATTACCCTGGCATCATGCCACCTGACATTAGTTTCTAGTGCCTCTGTCAAGTAGAGCCACTGGAATGATCCCCGGGGTGAATTTTCTATTTCCCAGCCACTCATCAAGATTTCTGTTGAAGAGGGTCAGTGAAGTGCTCTGTTTAACATGTATGGGAAGTTTATTCCATAGCATGGGCAGTCTCAGGGTTATGAACCTGTCCCTCCAGCACGTTCTGTTGATTGTGGTAATGAGGTTGAGGTCTCCGGAGCATGTGGTGCGGAGGGACTGGGATTTATTTAGATGTAGCATTTCTAACAGAGCTGGGTCAGATATGGCTTTGTAAGTCAAGCAGAGATCGCCTCTAAGTAGGCGATATGAGACAGAGAATAGTTGGAGTTTTTTGAGTCTGTCCATATAGGACAAGTGTTTAAGGCCTAGGATCCTCTTTGTGAAGTACTTTTGTGGCCCTCCAGCTGTTGCAGGTGTCTATTGAGGTACATGCCAAATGAGGCATTCTACTCGATTATTGGCCTAATGAGAGAAGAGTAGAGGGAGACAATGACCTCTTTCTTCCTGGATGCAAAACCCTTGGTAATGAGATGTGCCACATAGAAGGACTTTCTGACCACAGTGGCAGTGTGGTGGTTAAAAGAGAGGTTGCTGTCAACCTGTGTTCCCAGATCTCTTATAACGCCTTCTGTGTTCAGAGGACTACCATCGATGTGCTAGTTCATGGGAACTGGGTTTTTCCCAAAGGGGATGACGACACATTTTTTGGCATTGAGCTTAAGGCCATGGTTCTGACACAAGTCACTGACTCAGTGAGGCCTTTCTGTAGGATGTCAACATCACTTGGGGAGTTAATAATGGCTCCCAACTTGCAATCATCTGCAAATTTTGTCAGCCAGAGTCCCTTCGTGTTTGACTGGACATCTGAGAAGTAGATACCAAACAGGAGAGGACCTAGGACCAATCCCTGTGGGACTCCACTCGTGACTGGTTGGCAGTCTGACTTGGAGTCAGCTACTTTCACACTGTGGGTTCTGTCTGTGATCCAGTTTACAACCCACCTAGTGATATAGGGGTTGATGCCTAGCTTAGTCAGTTTTTCTATGATTCCTGAGTGGGGAGTGGTATCAAAGGCCTTGGCCAGATCAATTTGTGCTGTATGAACCACCTTGCCTTCATCCTCAGCTCTGGTGACTGACTCAAAGAAGTCGACCAAGTTGAGCAGGCATGATCTACCCTTCAGAAAACCAAACTGTGTGGGATCCAGAGTTTGGAGGTTCCCTATATCCTAGTTTATTAGGTCCATGGTGATGTGTTCCATAGCTTTGCATATCAGACTTGTCAGGCTAATGGGGCGATAGTTCCTAGGGTCTGTAGTCACTCCTCCTTTGTGGAGAGGGATGACTATAGCAGTGTACCATTTGGTAGGGACAAAGCCGGAGGTGAGGCTATGATTGAACAGGGCACAGAGGTGAAGTGCCAGTTCACTCTGTAGTTCATGTAGAACACAGCCACGAATATTGTCAGGTCCCATAGAAGTTGTATTCTTGGCCTTGGACAGTGCTGTTTTAACCTGTGCAGCAGTAATACTGGGTGCCTGGCAATCTACTGGTATTATGATTGGTCCTTGAGGGGGGGTAAAGTTGGCACTGAATCTGTCGGCCAGTATATTGGCAATATCTGTTGGCTCGGTATAGGAGGTACCATTGTGCAGTAGCTCAGAGCAAATCTGGTATTGCCATGGAGGTTCTTTACATAATTATAGAAGGCCTTGTGGTTTGTTGTCTTTACTATCTGCTGGATTTCTGTTTTCATATCTAGCTTTAGAGGATTTGATGAGGGGTCTCAACTTTTTGTTGAGGTTGATAAGGGAGTTTTTCCAGTCTTGGGATTTCACCTTATTCCGCACCAGTTTCCTCCTTCTGTTGTAGAGTTTGTTTATGACAGGGGACCACCACATTGGCTTCCTTTTTTTTTTGGAGGAGAGCATCTTGTTCTATTGGGTATGGCGAGATCCATGCATTTGTGTATGTGTTCATACAGTGCACTGGTGTATGATCCAGCAGTCATGCAACTATTCTCCATTTGCATGGGTGCCGTGAAGTTAACCACCTCTGTTCGTAGGAGCCCAAAGTTAGCTTTGGAGAAGTTTTTCATGGTTGTTACCTTTGTGGGGGGGGGGTGGATTTCCAAGGTGATTAGTTTGTGGTTGGATCTAACCACAGAGGAGTTGACTATTGGTGTAGAGCAATGGTCGCCCATGTTAGTAATGACAAGGTCAAGGATGTTGCTACCTCTAGTGGGGTTAAGAACAAGCTGGTCCAGGGTATTAGAATTAATGAATTCCAGGAAATGTTGGGCAAGTGTATTGGTACATGAGTAGTTTTCCCAGTTAATGGAGAAGTAGTTGAAGTCACCCAGTATGAGTGTGTTAGGTTGGACCCTAATATTCTTCAGGGTGCTTAGGAATGTGGAGTGAGTGTCTCAGGACATGGTTGGGGACCTATAACAGGCTACGACCTGAATCGCTGTCTTACCCAATGTTAGCTGCACCTGAAGTATCTCTGATGCCTTATGTTGGGCTACCAGTCTGGAGGTGTGCGCATCCTTTACAAAAATGGAAACACCACCGCCTTTGGAGCTTTGGTCCAAGTTCTGGGGCCAAAAGGTGTGGAATGAGTTATAGCCTGGTAGTGCAGGGGTGCTTTCTGCTGCCTTGAACCAGGTCTCTGCTACAGCACAAATGTTGATGTTCTCCATTTTAAGGAGTGCTGTGAGTGAGTGCATTTTTAGATTTAAACTTCTAGCATTGAGCAGCATGACCCTTAGATTGCATTTGTTTGTAGCTGTTACAGTGGTAACTTGGTCTTTGGAACACCACCTAAAAAAGGGACTATAGGGGTGGCAAGAGCCTTGGCCAGTATCCGGAAACCCAGGGATGACAGATGCAGGCCATCTCTGGCAAAGCATCGAGGTCTTTCAATCATGTCATCCCAGGCAGACAGATACTGGATCCCCGACAGACACTGGATTCCCTTAGAATGACTCCTGTTTACTTCTGTTATATCGCATGGATCTCCATGGACAGTCCTAATTACTGTGTTCATTTGTTTTATCAAACTTCTGACTTTCTGGGTTTTATTGACCTTCTGCAGTCTATTACTTTCATTGCTCTTAATACATCTATCTATCTATCTCTATTAAATCAAGCAACTCTTCTCTTAGCTCATTTTCTTCTAAACTGAGGTCACATTTTTTGTTTTCCATTTCCTGTGGGCATTGTATAGAAAGCTCTATAGCATCTTCCTGTGCCATGTTCTCTTCATTTTCACCCTGTGTCATCCATTGCTCTTTCATATGGGAACTCAGTGGCTTATCACTCCACAGCACTGACTGTGTCAGAGTTGCCACAGATTCCTGTTATTTTCCTTGCTGTATAGCTCCAACTGAACCTTTGTACTGGCTTCCTGTGGAAGGCTCCAAAGTATCTTCATATGCCAACTGATTAGATGCTTTCTGCTCCACTGGTTTCTCCTTAATTTGGGTGTCCATTGCTCTATCCTGTTGGTTGTTGTCTGAGTTTAATTTTTTACACTAAATCCTTCACATTGTAAGTACTCCATAACCTCAGTTTCTATTTCTTTAACTTCTCTGTTACTAATCCTTTTTTCTACTTTTCCTTTTTGTATTGTAAGATTTTCCATATCCAGATGTCTTTGTCTGTATTTGTCTTCAGATGTCTTTGGTGGTGCACTTTTTGCATTGGTTAGTTTTGCTTTTGCCTTTGCATGAATATTTCACCATATTAAATCTCTTTTTCTTTCCCATGTCCATATTTCTTCTTCAGATGTCTCCTGCTCCTCTTGTTTCTGCTTATTTTGGGGACTAGCTGTTCCATCATGCTGTGATATGGCATGTGTTAGACTGTCATATTGAATATTTCACTTTGTAAATATTCCATAACTTCAGCTTTTATTTTTTTTAACTTTTACTTGACTAATCTTTGTTTTACATTCCCTGTTTGTGATGTTATTTTTTTTTTATTGTAAACTTTTCCATATTTGGATGCCTTTGCCTATATTTCTCTTTGAATATCTTTGGGGCTGAGTTTTTGTGTTTATTAATTTGGCTTTCTCCTTTGCATAAATATTGCACCCTATCAAATCTCTGTTTCTTTTCATTGTCCATATTTCTTTTTTATACCCTTCAAACATTTCTAAATTTCGTTCTTTAAATTTTCTCACTTCCTCAGTCGCTTCTTTTTACGGCACAGAGTTTCTTGGTCTATAAAGTGTTTTTCACAGATCTGTTGTATTAATGAATACAAATATTTATTTGAAGCTTCTGACAGTTTTTCTTGTGGAAGTATTTTTCTTTCCTCTAATTTCTCTCTTAACCTTTTCATTTATCTTTTGTCAAAATATATTGGGCTTCTTGCACAATAGTGACAATACATAATTTCTTTCTTATCCTCTGTAGTCCACTCTGTCATCTGTATGGCTCTTTTTTGGCCTATCAGTTTTTGTTATTTTTGTGGGCTGCTACTTCCTTCTATAATGGGGGGGACGTCCTCCCCCTGGGCCTGGTCTAGCCCCATTGTAGGAATATTTCCATATCTTGAGGATTCTACACTGTCATTTTTTTTTCAGTCCTGGTACCAGTGCGCCTACTAGGATTGGGCACTTTTTTTATCCTGAGATGTGTACACCCAGCTATCTTCTTTACTTTGTAACCTTCTTCTGTCCATGATATATGCTATATAAAATACAGTCTATATATCAGTGTCGTCTTGGTGAGATTTTGTGAAAAACAGGGTCCACCTTGTGAAGGTACACACCAAGACCTAAGGATGAATTCAATTCCAGCAGTACTTCTCTCCTTTTGCTGATTTTATCATCTCTCCATTCGGACCAATGCCTGTATATATGTGTCAACTTGTGTATATATATCTATATATATATATATATATATATATATATATATATATATATGTGTGTGTGTGTGTGTGTGTGTGTGTGTGTGTGTGTGTGTGTGTGTGTGTGTGTGTGTGTATATATATATATATATATATATATATATATATATATATATATATATATACACATACATACATACATACACAGATAGATATGCCTGCTTGTGTCTACATTAAGGGATGAAGTGTTGCACATGGTACAAATATTGCTGCCAGGCCCTGGTCCATTGTTCTTCTTTATAACAAGTGAAAACATACATAAAGCTGAAAATGTTTCACTGATAATTGATGAATAAACTACCATCTGTTTGCAAATACTAATATTTCCTTAGCAATTAAATATGAATATGTGTAATTATGTAACTATCCAATCTTGGCCAGTGTCTACTTGGAAGCGCAGTGGAACAGTATTTCACAGGCCCAATCAGCACACAGGTCAGGAATTATTTTTGACCTAGAAGGGATGGTTGGTGAGGTAACATGATATATTTTCATGCAAAATTATGAATATATGCCATATTTTTGTTAGAAGGATTTCATATAGTACTTTGTCATATCACATAAAAGCTTACAAAATTTTGAAAAATTTCTCACTGGTACTTGGTCTAACAACCACATCCTTGCAGATATCTATACTTGCTTAGTAATAAAAATATTCATGCATACATACATACATACATACAGGTATGCACATATTTTGTGCAACACCTTTTTACAGGACATGTCTAGCACATGAATCAGAAATGGCATCTGAATCAAATAAGGTAGTAAGAGACACAGTGTGATTTCATGACAGATTATAATTATATGCAATATTAATATGACTGTTAATATCTTGACCCAGAAGGAGTTTATGTGGCACCTCATGGTATAAAAATGAAAACGTACATAATAATGGCTGACTTCTCAGTGATACCTCAGTGATACCTGGGGTCTAACTACAACCACTTTGCAGAAATTTGTATTTCTTTAGCAATTAAATATGCAAATATCTATAAATATCATATTTCTACAAATGTTAGACACAGCCCGCTTTGTAGCACCATTCTGGAACAGCATTTTACATTTCGCAGCATAGGTCAGAAATGGCTCCTAACCCAAATGAGGCGGTCAGTAAGAAACAACATTTGATTTTTTAAATGTCAAATTATGAATATACTTCAGATTAATTAATATTTATGTTAATAAACTGCACAAAGGAGTTATGTAATACTTTACAGTATCAAATGAAAGCTCGCAAAGTGTGGAAAAAAGATCTGCTACATGGTGTCTAACTACCATCACTTTACAGATATTTTGACTTTTTTAACAATAATAATGCAAATTAGTATAATATATTTATGCATATATCTATTTTAATAAATTGATCCAGAAGGAGTTTATATGGGGATTCATGACACCAAATCAAATCTTAAGCAATTCTGGAAAACCTTTCGGAGATACATGGTGTTTAACTATCATCACTTTGTAGAAGTATGTACTTCTTTAACAGATAAGTATTGCATAACTATCATATTTCTATAATTATGCCAAGTACTGTCCAGTTAGCTGTATTGTGGAACAGCATTCACATGTTAATTATCATGTAGGTTGGAAATGGCTGCTCACCCAAATGAGGCAGTCAGTAAGTTAGAAATCATGATTTATTTTCACACCAAATTGTAAATGCATGTCATATTAATGTTTTTGTTAATAACATGACCAAGAAAGAATTTATATCGTATTTCATGGCATTAAATGAAAACTTGCATGACACTGGAAAAGGTTTCACGAAAACTGCTGTCTGCCTATTCCTACTTTGCAAGTATTTATATTTGTTTCGCAATAAAATATGAATATATGGATAAATACCATATTTATGTAAATATGTCATATAGTCCCCCCCCAAGAAGTATTGTCAAACAGCACTGCAAGTTCCCAGTCAGGATACTAATCAGGAGTAGCTCCAGACTCAAATGGAGTACCTGTTACCAGAGAAAATGTGAATTTGTTTGTTGACATTATAAATATGTGACATATGCTATTAATTGTGTTACTAACTTAAACCAGAAAGAATATCAAATTAAAGCATACACAATACTAAAAAAAAGTTGCAGATGCCTGGTGTCTAACTAGCTCTGTTTTGCAGATATTGATATTTATTTGATTATTAAATGTGCAAATAGGCACAATATAGTTCTGTAAATGTCTCAAAAATGGAATGACATCAACAAAATTGCTTTGCAGCAAATTGAAGATCACACCTGCATGAACAAAATTTATATTGATAGTTGGAGTCTACTATTGTAAGAAAAAAATATCAACAGCTATGTTGATCTAATCAGACCAATACAATTTATTTTGCATAATTTAGTGCTCATTATAAAATCAGTGTTGTGTCCATCTGACAAATTAATATCACTACTGTGAAAAGGAGCATATGCTGAATAACTTTAGTTTTTATATTTTGTCAATTTTACATTTCTCAAGATACGTACATCTATTTATAGGCAGGTTTCAAAGCTGCATTTTTAGTAAATTAACTCAGGTGAAAGTTGTTCAGCCAGGATCTCTGCAGATGTCAGGTGGTGTGAAATTGCACTGATGCTAATGATTAATTAACCCATTAACACCTCTGCACTGTGGAATGTCACACCCTTTACAGAAAGCATATATTCTTACATTCCAGAGCATTTTTCGCAAAAAAAAAAATTAATTGCATAAGCCAAGCAAATGTAGATATCATGTAAACAGTAAATGCTGTTAAAATGTATAAATAAAAAGGGGCATGAAGGGGGTGGCTGACATCAGATTTATCTGCAATGGAATTTCTAGTTTTGACAGGATTATATGAAAAATTGTCATTTTTAACAACAAATATCTACAAAGTCTAACTTTACAAGATGTGTCCATTTCAAATAATAATAAATCTGGTTTCTGGAAGAAATCCTATGAGATTAAAAAAAAAAATACAAGAAATCTTCAAATTTCAGAGACAACTAAGTCATTCCAAGACAAACTCACAGGAATCTTCAGTCAAGAAGGAAATGCAAGCGTTCTTATTAAATGCACAAGATATTTCTGTAAAAATGGAAAACGTTGGATTTGAAATGAACTCTACAAAAATGACTGTAACAAATCAAAGATTTAATCAGAGACTTGGTGAATCAATAAAGGTCACAAATCTGCAACGTACAGACAGACTTAAATGACACAGAGAGAAGAAAGACGGAAGGTGTTAAGACAAAAGAGTATTTCATTAGAAAAACTCAATGATATGCAAAATAGGAATAAATAATTTAAGAATAGATATAAAACGTGAAAAGTATGAGGGTGATAACATGAGAAACAGTCTGTCTTCTGGGTTCCAAAAGCTTTTAAGTTACTAGAGGCTTTATCTTTCAGAAATTAGAGAGCTCATAGATCTTTAACTGCACTTTCTTCAAAAAAATCCATCAGGATCTATAATCTTCAAATTTATTTCCAGCATGCTTAGTTAAAGATGTGGTTACAAGTGAATTTGATCAGATATGATAATGACTATTTAACTCAAGGAAATAATACAAGGAAGGCTTATTTATCCTTGATAAAATAGCTGAAAAAGTATGGCATAAAACCCACCCACTGTTCTCTGCTTAATTAAAATATTCTTAGGAAATGACATGAAACATTTGACACATTGGAAATGCTATTACTTATGCCCAAACAAATAAATTACTTGAACAACCTAAATTCAGCAACATAACTTGCTACAATCATACATATGCAGATGATACATCTCTTATCTATTCTGCCTCTTCCCCCCAAGAACTTCAAGATAAAATGAAAAAATCATTTCAGGAAATTGAAACTTACCTATCTAACTACCAACTCATTCCTAACCCAAATAAGACTAAGTTAATGATTTTCACAAGCAAACCTTGTAAGCCCTACTCTCTACCTCCCTTTATTCAATCCGCTAATGGAACCAAAATTGAGCCTACAAATCAGACCAAACTCATAGGTTCATAGGTGTGGACTAGGCTAATGGCCCTGGAGTCTTTAAAAGCCTAGCCAAAAAAAATTGCCCTGGCGCCGTGACACCGGATGTTCGTTCATAGTGCCTCTATCTAGCAGGACAACTGGAATTATCCATGGGGTGAACTTTCTGTTACCCATCTACTCATCGAGATTTCTCTTGAAGAGGGCCATTGGGGTGCTCTGCTTGACATGAATAGGAAGGGTATTTCAGAGTATGAGCATTCTCTGGGTGATGAACCTGTCCCTCCAGCATGTACTGTTCATTGTGGTAATGAGGTTGTGATCTCTGGGGCATGTGGCACAGAGTGGAATTGCAATTTCTTTAGGTGTAGCATTTTAAGTAGGGCTGGGTCAGACATGTATTTGTAAGTCAAGCAGAGATCACCTCTAAGTAGATGATAAGAGACTGAGAACAGCTGAAGTTTCTTGAGTCTGTCCATGTTGGACATGTTTAAGGCCTAGGATCTTTTTCTGAGGTACTTTTGTGGCTTGTCCAGCTGTTGTATGTGTCTGGTCAGGTACATGCCAAATGGGGCATTATATTCGATGAATGGACTAATGAGGGATGAGTAGAGAGGGATGATGACCTTTTTCTTCCTCCTGGATGCAAAACCTTTAATTATGAGATGTGCCACATAGAAAGACTTTCTGACCACAGTGGCAATGTGGTGGTCGAAGGTGAGGTTACTGTCGACCTGGGTACCCAGATCTCTTATGGCCCCTTCAGTGTTCAGTGGGCTCCCATCGACATGGTAATTAGTGGGAACTGAGTTTTTTCCAAAGGGAATGATAATGCCTTTTTTGGTGTTAAGCTTAAGGCCATGTTTCCGACACCAGTCATTGGTCTCAGTGAGGCCCTTTTGTAGGACTCTGCATCACTTGGGGTGTTAATAATAACGCCTAGCTTGCAGTCGTCAGTGAACTTGGTCATCCAGAGTCCGTCTGTGTTGGCCTGGGCTTCTAAGAAGTAGATGCTAAACAGGAGAGAGCCCCAGGACTGAGTCCTGTGGGACTCCACTCGTGACTGGTCAGCAGTCTGACTTGGAGTCCACAACTTTCACTTTGTGGGTCTTGTCATAAAGCCAATTTCCAACCCACCTAGTGATATAAGGATTGATACCTTGTTTGGTGAGTTTATCAATGATAACCAAGTGGGGAATGGTATCAAAGGCCTTGGTCAGGTCAAGGTATGCTGTATGCAGTGCCTTACCCTCATCCATAGCCTTGGTGACTGCCTCAAAGAAGTCAACTAGGTTCAGCAGGCAGGATCTCCTCTTGAAAAAGCCAAACTGCATGGGGTCAAGAGTTTGGAGATTGCCTATATCTTTGTTAAGCAGGTCTATGATGATGTGCTCCATAGCTTTACATACTAGACTCATCAGGCTAATGGGGTGATAGTTCCCAGGGTCTGTAGTCACTCCCCCTTTATGGAGATGGATGTCTGTAGCCGTGTGCCATTCATTAGGGACAAAGCCTGAGGTAAGGCTGTGATTGAACAAGGCACACAGGTGTGGGGCCAGTTCATTTTTAGCTCATGTAGAATGCAGCCAGGGTTATTATCAGGTCCTATGGACACTGCATTCTTGGCTTTGGACAATGCAGCTTTTATCTGTGCTGCAGAAATGTTGGGCACCAGGCTTTCTTCTGGTATTGTGATAGGGCCTTTGGGTGGGGCAGAGGGGCAAAGTTGACACTGAATCTGTCGGCCAGTATGTTGGCTATATCTGGTAGCTCAGTACAGAAGGTACCATTGTACAATAACTCAGAACAAATCTGGGTATTGCCTTGGAGGTGTTACAATAGATGACAGGCTAAAATTTGATGGACATATTTCCCTAACAATAAAAAAAGTTCATGCCAAACTCAAAGCTCTCTACAGGGCCAAACCTTACCTAACACACCAATCCAGACTAGCCACAGCTAGATCTCAGCTTCTATCTACCTTTCTCTACTGCTCACACATTTTCACCAACTTACGCAAGGCCGACCTTAATAACCTAGAATCCTGCTATAACAAAATAGCAAACTTTGCCACCAATCATCCCCATAAAGCTCATCATTGTTCTGTTCAACAACTTAACTGTCTAGAATTTCCCAACCTATTAACATTAAACCAATTTACCTTCACCCACAAAATCATTCACAACCCCAGTAACTGCCCTGCACTTTCGACCCTAGTCCAACAATGTGTCAACTATAGGTCCCTTAGGTCTTCTGACAGGCTACTGCGAAAAATAACCCAGTCTCACAACTACCATGGTGACTCCCTCTATTCAAATAAAATAGCTAAGACCTGGAATGCTCTTCCTCAGCACATACAAAACATTCACAGCTATTCTTCTTTTAAAACAAAAATAAAAGAATATCTCAAAAACGACTGGCTCTGACCCTGTAGTTTTCCTGGATAATTCCTCTCTCCTAGTACTTCACAGTTCTCTTCAACACCTTTAAACAGCTCAAGCTATTCTCCAATATGTGAAATGATTGGTTTGCTCTCTGATAGATTTTTTTTAAGTACATCAATGATCAATTATCTCTGTATTATGCTATGCTCTATGTAGGTATGTAAATTTCTTTTGTTAGTTAATTTTGTTAACATATGTTTTTTCGATTGGTTTGGTCTCTGATAGTTTTTAAAATACTCATTTATCAATGTATCTGTACTTGCTATGCTCTATGTTTGCTATAAAAATAATTTACTTTTGTTAACATATGATTATTAATGGATAATTTATATCTTACTAATTGCATTTTCTGTTTTGTAGCTTTTCTCCCTGGGTCTCCTCTGAAAACAGGCTACTGGCCCAGACGGACACTACCCAGTTAACAAATGTAAATAAATATAAAAATAAAATAAAACACAGACGTGGAAAAAACTAAAGGACAAAAGAACATGATTACTTAATGTAGCAAGAGTTAATGTAATGTTTTAGCCTTAGTTAATAGACCTGACATATTGTTATCAAAACTTTTTTATTATTGTTGGCATTGTCAATCATATACGTGTCAAAAGGAGGAATACAAATATGTTTGAAATGATGCATAGATCAACTGCTCTGCAGAAAGGGTCAGAAAGGGTAAGAATGACTTGTTAACATTTTTATATAAAATGCCCAAAAGGTGAGTTTAAACTAGCTATTTAAGTTATCTTTCTCATTGTTCTGTAGATAAGAGTGGCGAGCAATCAATTTGCCATTCGTTCTTCGTGGGAGATTTGTTATGTATAAGGATTCTTGGATCCTGTTGGGGGATTTCATTTTTTTTCCAAACAGAAATATTTTTTTATATGTAACCTGCTGTTGGAGAAGCATTCCTGTGGAGTACAAGATTTGTAGCTTAGCATCATTTGAAGAAGCTCACTTACATTGTGAGCATGTAAGCCAAGGCATTTATTTGCAAAGCTTTGTAAATGAAATGAGAGGATGACATGATGTTAAATAGTTCAGAAGTTAACAAGGAATCAAGTAAACAAAATTACAAATGCAAAAGAATTAAGATAATGAAACCCTCTTCTGAAAGACTTGAGTACTTAAAATAAAAAAGGGAGAAGAAATACATAACATTCACTTGTAAAGGTAAGTTTTTATTAATATTGAATATATATTGTGTACAAATTGTATGTAGCAAGCATGTCAGGTATAAAACCCTTAGCATATTAGATGTTTGGAATCTTTAAAAACTGCTTGCTACAAAACAGACAGAGTAAACCTGTTTCTACTGCTTTGTCTTTTCAAGCTGTTACGTTTTTAGCTAAGCGATAACATGTTTTGTATTTTTATGTATCCCAGCTGTTGTAGCTTATTATGCAGTGTTTTTTTTTTTGTGATATCAAAAAAATAAAGGTAGGTTTTTTGGCATTCAGACATGTCACCTAAGCACTATAATTTACTGTTGTTGATGTTTTCTGCATTATGTACAACAGGATAATTTTAGCAGCCGATGGAGTGCACAGTACTCCAAGCAGGAAAAAATAATTACGATTATGACTGCGAAAATGAGCACTGATGGATAAAGGAATAATGCTGGGAAACATTATGCCTTGCTCACTGCTATGGCAAACTAAAGGTAGTCAGTGTTACTTAAGTTTAAGGTACACTTAGTAAACAATGTTAACTCGTATTTATTTTACGTTTGTTTACTGGGAAAGTCCGACTGGACAAAGGTCCTTTTTCAATGTAAACCCGGGGAGAAAAGTTCCAAGAGTAACAAAGACATACAATAGAGAAACAAATACAGCCAAGTGAGAAGCAAATACATACAAGATAGTGGTTTCAGACTCAATAAGTAGAGTATTCCACTGCCTGCACTAGTCTTGTTTCTGTATACTAGTGTATCCTTGTGAAGGCTATATTTCCCACAGCCCAGTAAACTGCATAGGACTCAGTTGTCTTTATGGTGGAACAACTTTGATGAGGAAACACTTTGAAAACTGTAGCGCTACTGCACAGAGCTTTGTGTGTTATAGTGTAGTGTGTAGAGATTTATTTGATTCATAAACAGCGCACACTAACTACCTATATAATAATGCACTAATGCATATACAACTAGAAATTATTATTATTTTTTGAAATGTTAATTTAAGATTTTACTTAGAAATACCATTGTTTTAATACTTTAAATGTTTTTCTCCATTCTTGTCTTATGCTTGTTTAATAATTGTGCCTTTTGCACCAATTTCTTGTCTGAAAAGAGTCTGTGGACCAGTTCACCTACCCAGTAAACAAATTGTAAACTAAATAAAATAAAAGTAAAGTGTATATATAGATAGAATATCATATCACTAGAGAGTTTTGAATACTTATATGCAATTAATTGAAACAGCTGTAATTTTTTTTGATGTGATAGATGAACACACTAGTATGATTTGCACTCAGGCTGCAATTTAGTCCTGAGTCCAGTCAGCAAAGGCATCAATCCTGGTTTAAACACAGTGCATTTATGACAATATCAAAGCTCAAAGAACAAAGCACAGATGAACATGTTAAAAAACGCAGCTCATAAATATATAAATACATATAAAAATATAGTAATGAAACAAGTGCATTCACACTAAAGGCAATTTTTAAATATAAACTACAATAATTAATTGCCTCTATTTAAATCTTAAAACTACATGACAAATATACTCCGATTATACCAGTGAATCCTTAGCAGTCTTAATGCCCATTATACAGGTCTCATACTGCAGTATTTATTCAAGCCCACAGTAACTGTAGCATTCAGTCTTATAATTCATTTATACTCTTACTTCTTCTGTCTCATTAATAATGTTGTTATTTTTGTTTTGCACATATAAAAACTGTTAAACTAAAAAATGAAATTTATGATTTTTACCATTACCTAAAAAATATTTTTCTAAAGCATTCTTAATATTAGATTTCCAAATATCATAAAACATGTTCACTTATTCATTCTTTTAATGACCCATTTACTTTGCCAATATAGAAATGTGAACATTCAATGCATAAGGCAAGGTATCAAATTCTTTGAATTGCAATCTGCATAAAACTGAAATGTATACTGAAAAGTTCCTTTTCTATCACTCCTTGTCATAAATATTTTTATAGAATTCTTTTTTTCTCTTTTTTCATTAAGTTACTTTAGTTTTTAAAAGAAGACTGAATGCTATAGGTAATATGGGCCTGAATGAATGTGGTAGCATAAAATCCATATGAAGAAATGGGCCTTCAGACACATAAGGCCGGATTTACGAAAGCTTGCATGGAGTGCAAGAAGAGTGTAGGAGCTCACGGAGGCAATATGTCTGCCGTGCGATCCAGGTACAGCCAGCAGGGGTGTGCACGAGAGCTGCTAAAGCTACTCTTGCACGGACAGCGTCATGGTATGCAAATTACCTCATTTGCTGCTGAAAGCTATGCAAATGAGGTAAATTTGCAATCCAGGAAACACTAACCTGTCCGTGGAAGATTAGTGTTATCTGCAGAAATGTACTCCGTTGGTAACGGAGTACAATTCTGCAAATAGCTAAACGGAGCTATGACAGTTCCAAATAAAGGATTGTTACAGTTGAGGAAGCATGCCAATGGCCAAATATAAGGCCATTAGCATTTGTAAATGTTTAAAATTATTAAGATCTAACTTTTCCCACCCAATCTCCGATGTTTAAGTGTAGCGCAGCACCGCGCAAACGTGTGGCGCTTTAAAAAAACAGAAAATTATTTAAAAATAGTCAAAAATTGTAATTTTCACTAAAAAGATTATCCTGCCATGCAGGTGAATGGTAGGCTGAAGACAACATGGCCACTGAGTAGTGGTTGCTAAGGGGGGGAAGCTCAGTGTGAGAGATGTAACCATGCATTAGTAGGCAATCCTATGCAAATGAGGATAAGGATAGTGAATCCCAATTTTCCCCAGCATGTGAGCCATGTCCCAAGAGTGTAAGTGTAGGAGTAGGTGAGTAGTAGAGTAGAATATAGGTAACATCATGAGGGGGTGTGTCAGAAAGGCTGTAAGCTTATTGGAGCACAGTGTCTTGTGTTTGCCCTGAGTTGCTCAGGATTGCAAGAGGCATGTCTACAGTTGTCCTTTTTGAAAACCAGAAACCAAAGGTGTATGCCGTGAATATATCTGAAATTTCTTGAAAACGTGCACATAGCGTGAGTGTGCATGTGCTCTCATGTGCGCTCATTTGCGCAGCGCTGCCCTGGGCGGAAACAGAAAGGGAAAAGGAAGGAAAAGAAGTAGTAGAAAGTTAACCAAGCAGAACTAGCAGAGCTGCCAGGTGAAATATATCAGAATCAGCCAATTACACAGGTAGCAGACTAGCTGAGCCCAGCCCAGCACTTTAAACTCTGCAAACAGCATTCTTCCCTGTTTTTTTCCCAAGAACTCTGCAACACTGCAGTATATAAAGAGGGAAAGCTTAAAAACTTTAAAGTCAGACAAAATGTTAGGGGCTGCTCTTGCTATCATAAACCAACATGTGTAAGGTGCTGAGGGTGGTGATGTTGTGAATACTGCTGAGCAACCCACAGCGAGGAGACGGAGAAGACTGTACAGACCCAGGATAACCTACCAGGGGCTACATGAGCTGGAGATAGTGGAGGGCTATAGGGTGGACAGAGACCTCCTGCAGCAAATTGTTGAGCTGTGCTGGCCATGCCTCACACACAGAACCAACAGAGGGGAACCCATCCCAGTGGATACCAAGGTATGTGTTGGCCTAAGAATACTAGCTACAGGTACCTTCCAGAGACCAACTGGTGATATGATGGGGATTCCACAGTCATCAGCATCCAGGGAACTGCACCAGTTCCTGGATGCCATGTCAGCACATGTCGGTGGGCACGTATATTTCCCCAATTCCCGTGAGGCATTGGTCAGCAATATGCATCTTTTCCACCAAATAGCAGAATACCCTGAGGTAGTGAGTGCAATAGACTGCACACACATACACATCAAAGCATAACCCGGTGAGCGGGGTAGGGTCTACATCAACCACAAGGGCTTCCCCTCCATCAACTGCCAGGTCGTGTGCGATGCCCAGGGCATAATAATGAATGTGTGTGCTGGCTACCCTGGAAGTTATCACATTTCCCACATCTGGCATCTGACACAGCTGTACCAGAGATTTGCCACTGGGGACATCCCTGATGGTCACCTAGTGGAGGATGCTGGATATGCACTGGAGCCGTGGCTGATGACACCCATCAGAAATGCACACACACCCGAACAAGAACTCCATAATGAGGCACATGCACAAACAAGAAACATAATTGAGCTTGTGTTTGGGATACTCAAGTCACGGTTCCGGTGCCTGGACACATTTGGTGGAGCCTTGCAGTACTCACCAACTACATGTACCCAAATTGTCATGGTATGTGCCATACTACACAATATGATCCTGCAGAAACAGCTGCAGCAGGAACAACATGGGGCAGGGCCAAACAGCCCCCCACCATTGCCAAGGCCTGCACAGGCACAGCATGACTCGGAGGAGGAACAACCTGAGCCTGCCCCAGTCGGCAGAAGGAGGTGTGCCCAGTATGCCCTGGCCTTGGCAAAGAGGCAACGCATAGCACATACACTGACTCAGGAGGAATCCTGGAAATGACACCTCTCTCTGACTCGCACATACAGTAAAAGGGATGCCGAACTTGATACTACCTGTTTTCAAACATGTATAGGGAGTGTAATATGTGCATCCGACATAGGCAGCCCTGCAGCACCACCTGAGGCATGAGTCCCTATTTTAAGCAATATAAAGCACTGCTAAGCAAATTTTACCAGTATTGAGCATATTTAAATACAATTGTGCGTAGCTGCGCACCACTCTAACCAGTGCAACATCGGGCAAAGTTGGGCAATGTTGGGCAAAGTCAGGCAAAGTCGAGCAAAGTCGGGTAAACATGCTCACACCTGCTTTACTGTTCCTTAACCAGTCAGGTCTGCCCAGCAGGAAAATAAAAAGCAGTGACAGAGTTCGAAACTCAGGATACTGTGCACTATAGTCACAGTACTGAACCACTAAGCCATGACAGCATTTCACTGGCACAGACACAACTTAAGTCACTCACACATACCAGTTGGGGGGATCACATACCTAACAGTCACAGCCAGCAGGACAATTGTAGACAAATGCAAACACAAACAAATGCTGTATCATGCCCTCTGAAGAGGCATATGAGTAACCTCCCCCTAGGCCTATGCAGACAGATAACAGCAGGCCAGGCAGTGTGATGTGGGTTGGGTAGGCTATGAAGTCACAAATTAATGTGCGTGTAATTGGAAGCTAAGGTCTGTAGTACAGTGGTATGCCTCAAGCCAGTACAATAGGCAACAGTACAGACTGAAATGGAGTACCTGACATAGCAGTGCAGGCCTAGCAAATGTGTATAAGTGTCAGGTGTACCCCACATCCTATGTACACCCACAGTAGTAACAATCAAGTGTGCCCCCCCCGGGTAGAAATGTACAAATAATAGCTGTCCCCCCTGTATGTAGAAATGTTGATAAGTCTATGCAAATTGACTTATGGAAGCCCTGCAGGCACAGCATGCTTCCTGTCGATGTACAACACAAAGGTGAGCCCTGAAGTAAAAAACAACTTGATTTTTCACACACATATAGTATATATGTCCATAGTGGGCATGCTCACACACTTAAATTTAGCAAATTTCATTCAGCAACATACTGAAAGGTCATACTGGGCATGTTCACACACAAACAAATTAAGCAAATGTCAGTCACAACATACTGAAAGGTCATACTGGGCATGCTCACACACTTAAACAAATGAAGCAAATGTCAGTCAACAACATACTGAAAGGTCATACTGGGCATGCTCACACATTTAGGCCATGTCTGAGTACAACAGTGGGCCGCACATATCTGGCAGTTGCAGTTCTTACTCCAGACACTTGTCACTATTCACCAATCCTGCCTTGCGCACACAGTGATATGAAAACAGACCCATATAATATATTGGACCCCTGTCATAATCAAACTATGTACTACAAGTACTTAAGTTGTTCAAAGAAAGTGAAAATGCAAAGATCAATAAATCTCCGATCAGTATCATCAAGAACAATGAGCACTCCTAACATTATACAAGCCATGTTCTGGCAAAAATATTGCCAAAGAGTCCATAGAGAACCATGAAGCTTTCTTTCGCTATGTCATAAATATCAATGTAAACTCATATATGTTGTGAGTCAGTGCAAAGTGTAAATGAATATATTTACATGACTGACATTGCCAACATCTTGTCAGACAGGTTCATACATATTTACCCCCCTCTCACTGACAAAAGGGCCCATTACCATACCTGGAGATTGTGAAAACCCAGAAGTCGCATATACAATGATTAAACAGCTCTATCCAAACCTAAAAACACGTCGTCTATGGGATGGCATGGTTTCCCTGGCTGTGTCATATGTGAACTCCAAAACAAACAGACCCTGCACCTGAACAGTCTGTTAAGACTCACCCTCTGTATAGGATATGAAACTGTTGAATGGGTTATAGCAACGTTTGGCACACTCCACAAGTGTTGGTGCACAACAGACCATGGGAACTATAGTCTTATAAGCCTAATAAGCCTGATCTGCAAGGCCATGGAGTTCATCATTATGGAACTCATAAACAGATCCATTGGGAGCCTACAAACACCCAACCCTACCCATTTTGATTTGGTCAGGGGCAGATCATGGTTCCTAAACCTGCTAGACAGTTTTCAAGGCAGTCACACAGGACAAGCATCAATGAAATGAGCTCCACATGGCCTACATAGACCTTGAAAAGCCCTTTTCCAACATCCCACACACATGTATCCACAAAATCAACAACCTGTGCATAAACACGTATGTTATCTGATGGATTGCCAACTGGGGCATAGATAGATCCCACAAGGTAAGAATTGTGGTCTCCTGTTCAAGCTGGTAACAACTGCTGTCCCCCATGGCTCAGTCCTGGGACCCCTCCTGTCTGGTGTATACCTTTCAGAAATACAGTCAAACACACAAGGGCTATGTTTAGCAAAGTTTGTGGATAACTGCAAAAAGGTTGTCATAATCGATGTTTGGGACAACAGAGACATCCTTCAAAAGGGTCTCAGTCAGACAGATGTGGTGACAAAATTATGGCCTCGAGCTAAAGTCATACAAATACCACATAGGTGCCAACACCCTAAATATGGAGGTAATAATAAGGGATTTATGGACACGTGGATAGTCATCTCTACTTCCAGAAACACATTCACAAAGTGGTTAGAAAATCATGCTATGTGTTCCCACAAATTGCCAAGGTCTTTGCATGTAGGTCAAAGGAGGTTCCCTCTACTCATCAGTCATCAGACCCATCAGAGAGTATCACGGCACACTTGCAATGAATCTGACTAGGCACCTTCAGCAGCTGGAAAGACAACTGAAGTACTTCAACAAGAGGATTACTGGCCTCAACCAGTTGTCCCATGCAACAAGACTGAATTTAACTCAATCTGTACTCTGTTGCATACTGTCTACTCAGGCGATCTCTGCCCAGCAGACAGGTCCACGTCCAATGCAGAACTGATGTACATGCGCTATCTGAAGTAAACCCAAGCTCACTGTGCCACATGCTCTAGGGATATCATCATCACAACAATAAACAGAACATGTTGGAGGGATATGTTACTAACTCACAGACTTCCCTTGCTTTGGATCAGGCTCCCATCCTACATTAAGCTGAGTCCCTAACTGACACTCTTCCAGAGGAGCCTTGATGAGTGTATGTGAAACTGAACTGTCACACCATGGATCACTTTATCAGCTCTACTACACAGAGGCCTAGGGAACTAACCCCATGTGTGGTGATAGCTACACACTCTGGCCATACTAATATATGCCTTCAGGCAGATAACCTATTACCTACCTATGTACCTATATATATATATATATATATATATATATATATATATATATATATATATATGTGTGTGTGTGTGTGTGTGTGTGTGTGTGTGTGTGTGTGTGTGTGTGTGTGTGTGTGTGTAGGGGAACACAGTATAATAAGCCAAAGATGGATGGGCAGAAATGTGTGTAAGAGAGTGACCATGACAAGGAGCCATCCAGGACTGTCCCACCCAGCACACATCCCAATGGCACAAAAGACATGAGGTGCACATCTCACCCACTGTACATAACAGCCACCAGTATCTGTAAGCATTACAGTGTATGTGGTCCATGTACCTGCTGTACAACATGACTGTACAATGAAGTACACATCTACTATCTGTAGACATGTACCTGTCACATAGGTTCATAGGTATGCAGTAGACTATCTTCCCGAAGGCATAAATTAGCCTAGGCAACTTGTGCAGCTTTCACCACCCCATCGGGTAGTCTCCCAAGCCCTAGTTCTAATAGTTAGTACCCTAAGCCCCTTTCTAGTGGGGCTGCTGATGTGATGCCTGGCGTGAATTGTCTGTTTCCCATCCACACATCAAGGTTCCTATTGAAGAGTGTCAGCGAGGGGCTCTGTCTGATGTACATTGGGACTCCACAGTAAGGCAAATGTCTGGGATGGTACTCTATCCCACCAGCATGTTGTATTCATTGTTGTGATGAGATTCATATCCCTGGAGTGTGTAGTGTGACTCAATTTTGTTATCCTTAGATGGAGCATGTTCAACAGTTATGTGTTGGACATGGCTCTGTATGTTAGGCAGAGTGAGCCTCTGAGTAGGTGGTACGCAACGGAGAACAGATTTAGTTTTACCAGTTGTGTTGCATAACACAACTGTTTGAGGCCAGTAATCCTCTTAGTGAGGTAGCTCTGTGGTCTCTACAGCTGCTGGATATGCTTAGTTGAGTACATCCAAAATGGTGCATTGTACTCGATGGGTCTGATGACTTAAGAGTAGAGGGCCACCTCTACCTCTTTTGATCTTGATGCAAACCCTTTGTTGATTAGGTGGGCCACATGGGATTTCCCAATCACTTTGGCAACATGAAAGTGTGATAAGAGACCTTGGGACACAGGTGGTCAGTAGACTCTCCTTTGATAATCACATCGCCATAGTAGTCAGGAAATCCTTCTGCGTGGCACACCTCATCACACAAGGTTTCTCATGCAGAAAAAAAGAGGTCATTGTTCCCCTCTACTCATCACTCATTAGATCCATTATAGAGTACAATGCCCGTTTTGGTATGTACCTCACAAGACATCTACAACAACTGGAAAGCCCACAGAAATACCTCACAAAGAGGATTAGTGGCCTCAAATACATGCCCTACACAGACCGTCTTAAAACACTCCAGCTTTACTCTGTTGCATATTGCCTACTCAGAGGTGATCTCTGCCTAACATACAAAGCTATGTCAAACACAGAGCTGTTGGACATGCTCCACTTAAAGAAATCCCAATCTCTCCGAGCTTCGGCCCCAAAACCCGGACCGAAATACAAAAGGAGGGGGTGTATCCATTTTCATAAAGGATACCCACACCTCCGGGTTAGTGGCACAGCACGAGGCCTTGGAGACCATCCAAGTGCAACTAACAGTGGGCAAAGCTGCTTATCAGATCGTAGCCTGCTACAGATCACCTACCTTGTCTCAGGACCCTCACTCAGCATTCCTGAGAACACTGGAAAGTATAAAGGTCCTACCAAACACCATGATATTAGGAGATTTCAACTACCTAAACATTGACTGGGAGAATTACTCAAGTACAAACTCCTTTGCCCAATGCTTCCTAGAGTTTATAAACTCAAACGCCCTGGAACAGCTGGTCACCATGCCCACTAGAGGTGACAACATACTGGACCTGATCATCACCAACATGGGGGATCAGTGTTCCACACCAGAGGTAAACCCCTCATTGGTAACATCAGATCATAAAGTAATCACACTAGACAGCCACATCCCGATCCCACCCTCATTAAAGGAAACCACTGTGAAAAACTTTTCAAAAGCAAACTTCACACTTCTCAAGACTGAAGTGGAAAGTTTCAAAGCCCCCTTGCTACAGGATAATGCTATCCAATCCGCAGAACCCTTTACAAGTGCATTATATGAGCAACTACACGGATGCATGGATTGAGCAATCCCAAGTAAAACCAAGACTCACTCCTGCAAAAAGAGGAAACCAGTCTGGTGGTCCTTGGCCATAAATAAGCTATACAACAGAAGGAGGAAACTACTACATGATAGAGAAAAATTCCAAAAAGGAAAGGCATCACTGATCATTATAAGCAAGAAACTACGATCATCCAAGGCCAGTTTCTAAAGAAAAATTGCCAAGGAATCTAAAGATAACCACAAAGCCATCTTTAGCTATATCAAACATTTAGGTGGCAACTCTCAGATATGCTTTGAGCTACTGCAAAATGGCAAAAAATACACTGAACCAACTGACATTGCCAACATCCTGGCGGACAAGTTTAGTGCAAACTTCAACCCCCCCACCCCCAAAAGGGCCTGTGTCCATCCCAAAAGAATGCAGAGCCACAGACATCACGGACATGCAGATAAAAACAGCCCTCTCCAAAGCTAAGAACACAGCATCAATGGGACCGGATGGTGTCCCAGACTGCGTCTTACACGGGCTCCAAATGGAACTAAACCCTCACCTAAATTCACTGTTCAGACTCAGCCTTACTACAGACTATGTACCCAAAGTATGGCATACAGCAACAGTCATCCCGCTCCACAAAGGTGGTGCCACAACAGAACCTGGGAACTATCGCCCTATAAGGCTGACCAGCCTGGTCTGCAAAGCTAAGGAGTGAATTATCATGGAACTCATAAACAGAGACATTGGAAACCTCCAGACACTGGACCCTACCCAATTTGGTTTTGTTAAAGGCAGATCCTGCCTCCTAAACCTAGTTGACTTCTTTGAAACAGTTACCAAGGCCATAGATGAAGGGAAGGTCATCCACACAGCCTACCTGGACCTCACTAAGGCCTTCGACACCATTCCCCACTCTGGCATCATAGACAAGCTTACCAGCTTGAACATTAATCCCTATGTCACGAGATGGGTGGCCAACTGGCTCACGGATAGAACACACATGGTCAGAGTTGCGGGTGCCACGTCCGACTCTAAACCAGTCACAGGTGGCATCCCACAGGTCTCGGTCCTGGGACCCCTCCTGTTCAGTATATACTTCTCTGAGGTACAGACAAGCACAGGAGGACTATGGCTGACCAAGTTCACAGATGACTGCAAACTGGGAGCCATAATCGACTCTGGCTGACACAGACATCCCCCAGAAGGGTCTTACAGAGACAGATACCTGGTGTCAAAACCATGGCCTAATGCTGAATGCCAAAAAATGCATAGTCATCCCCTTTGGAAAAAACAAAGTGCCCATGAATTACCACATAGGTGGTAATCCACTAGGTACGGAAAATGTAATTAGGGACCTGTGGACCCAGGTAGATCGTAACCTCTCCTTTGATAATCACATTGCCAAAGTGGTTAGATATTCCTTCTATGTAGCCCACCTAATCATGATAGGGTTCACCTCTAGATCAAGAGAGGTCATTGTGCCCCTCTACTCATCACTCATTAGCCCATAATAGAGTACAATGCCCCATTTGGTATGTACCTTAATTGGCACATGCAACAGCTGGTAAGACCGCAGAAGTACCTCACCAAGTGGATCATGGGCCTCAAAGAGATGCCCTATGCAGCTCGACTAAAGAAACTCCAGCTCTACTTGGTTGCTTACTGCCTGCTCAGAGGTGATCTATACCTGACGTATATGGCCATGTCCAACCTGGAATTAATGGACAAGCTCCACCTCAAGAAAAACAAATCTCTTAGAGCCACATGCTCCAGTGAATTAAACCTCAGCAAAGCAATAAACAGGATGTGCTGGAGGGATAGATTCCTGTCCCAGAGACTTCCCTCGCTCTGGAATAGAATCCCAGTTGATGTTAGGCAGAGCCCCTCACAGACTCTCTTCAAGAGAAATCTCGATGAGTGGATGGGAAATTGTAAATTTACCCCTGTGATCACTTCAGTGGCCCTGCTAGACAGAGGCCCAGGAAACTAATTTAAAAGGGAGGCAAAAGCCAACACATTCTGGCTAGGCTTATAAATGCCCTTGGGCAGATATCCTAGTACCTACCTATGAACCTATGAACCTACATGCTCTAGGGATCTAAACCTTGTCACCACAATAAACAGAACATGCCAGAGGGATAGATTCCTGTCCCAGAGACTTCACATACTCCAGAATAAACTACCTATCTATATCAAACAAAGCTCCTCATTAGCACTCTTCAAGAAAAATCTTGATGATTGGATGGGAAATAGGAAATTCACCCTGGGGATCACTTCTGTGTCTCTGCTCTACAGTGGCGCAGGAAAATACATTTCTTGAGTGGCAAAAGCCAGGTATCTTTTTGGCTGGGCTTGTATAGGCCCCAGGGCTGACAGCCTAGTACTTACCTATGAACCTATGAACCTTTGAGCCTTGCCTAAAAAAGGTAATATGGGGACAACAAGAGCCTTGGCCAGTATTCAGAAGCATAGGGGTGACAGGTGCAAACCATCTGTAGCAAAGCAACAAGGCTTGTCTATCATGTCATCACAAGCAGACAGAGACTGGATCCCCTTTGAATGACACCAAAAGCTCAGCCAATTGTTGAAGTTTACCATCTTTCTGTTATATTGCAGTATCATGTAGGTGAAGGTAAGATGCTACTCAAGGTTTGACTCTGTGTGTGCCAGCATGTGGTGCATCAACCCATATAAGATATGGTCATGGCCTATGCATACAATACACTCACAATACACCTAGTATGATAAGCCTGCTGAGGTTAGCAAATGTGAAAAAAACCTTTGTGCAGATTGTCAGCAAGTAATGCCTGTATTGCATCCTGTAACTCCATATTGTTTGCCGAAGTGTAAAGATGTACTTAGTTTGGATTAAGAAAACCACACTTGCCAACTGTGTGTGTGTGTGTGTGTGTGTGTGTGTGTGTGTGTGTGTGTGTGTGTGTGTGTGTGTGTGTGTGTGTGCATGTGTCTGTCTCTTCCTGGAGAGAGAGCAACTTTTTGGAGACTACTCACACCCCTTAAAAGTGGTATACTCATCTTTGCCGTCACATGATGTCACCATCCTACAAATATACCTGTGGAAGAAAAGAAACCCCAGTCTTGTGTATAGCATGCTGTGTAAATGCGTACTACTGTAATATCATAATGTAGTTTGGGAGTGGTTTGAATCCTGCACTTGCCAACTATGTGTGAGTGTGTGTCTCTCCCTGGGGAAGAGCAGCCTTTTTGGAGACTGCTCACACACCTTAAAAGTGGTATACTCATCTTTGTCAAGTCTGATGATGTCACTATCCTACAAATATACCTGTGGAAAGGTAAAAGTCCAGTAATGTGTATAGCACATCGTGTAAATGTGTATTGCTGTCATATCATAATGTAGTTAAGTAGGGGTCTGAATCCTGCACTTGCCAACTGTGAGTGTGTGTGTCTCCCTGGGGAGGAGCAACCTTTTTGCAGACTACTCAAACACCTTAAAAGTGGTCTACTCATCTTTGTCAAGTCTGATGATGTCACCATCCTACAAATATACCTGTGGAAAGATAAAATCCAGCTAATGTGTATAGCGTGTCGTGTAAATGCATACTGCTGTAGTATCATACTGTAGTTAGGAAAGCATTTGAATCTTGCACTTGCTGACTGTGTGTGTGCTCCAGGTGTGTGACACCATTGGTCATTGTGGAGTGGGTTTTGATTTTTCTAGTCTATGACATATCACAATGACAACTGTATGTGCATTACACATGTAAAGTAGCTGTGGGGCAAATCCATATACATACATGTGACCTCAAGTATTTAATAGGTGGGTACTCTGCTTTCTCCATGAATGCATCTGTTATCTTTGCCAGAGCATGCTGGCACTTTCCAGACCTTAGGTCACTTCTGTATGCTTGTGACAAGCTTAGCCACTGCAGTGATCCCTGGGCTATGTCTTCCGTTTCACATCCACTCATCATGGTTTCTATTGAAGAGTGTGAGTGAGGGTTTATGCTTGAGGTATATTTGAAACCTGTTCCAAAGCAAGCAAAGTCTGGCAAAGATGACTAATCATTATAGGTGTGCAACAACCTCTGTGGATCTGCATGCAAACCCTTTATTGCTTATGTGTTCCACAAAGGGATTTCCAAAACCCTTTGGTAATGTAATTATCAAAGGAGAGATGACTTAACACACGGCTCTTTGTATACATTAGTACCTGTTACACATTTTGGGGGCTACTACCTATGTGGTACTCTGAGGATACTTTGTTTTCTAAAAGTGGATAACTATACTTTCTTTGGCTTATAGCTTTACAGCATGAGTTTGTCACCAGGTATCTGTCTGTATGATACCCTTTTGGAGGATGTGTGCGTCATCTGGAGAATAAAGTATAGCCCACAGTATGCATTGTCATCAAATGTGGGCAGACATATCCCTACTGTATATGCCAAACAGGAGTGGTCCCAGGACTGAGTGCAGGTGAATACCACTTGTTACTGGCATAGAATAGTACATGGAGGATGCAAATGTTACTGTGTGTCCTACATCTGTGCATCAGTTGTCAGGCCATCATCTAACAATTGTTTATGGTCAGTCTGTTGAGGTTATGTATAATACCAGTATGTGGGATAGGTATGAATTGCTGGTGAGCTATAGCTTGGCTGTGTTGACCTCCCCTCCCTCACCTATAGCCTTGTTGACTGGCTTGAAGTCTACTAGGTGTAGGAGCCATGATCTGGCCTTTAGAGAACCTAAGTGGGTATGGTGCAGTGTTTGCAGGTTCATAATGTCTCTGTTAATGAGTTCCATAATGCTGTGCTCCATAGCATTCCAGATAACATTGGTCTGGCTTATAGGGTGAGAGTTTCCAGGACCTGTTGTAGTTCTACCCTTAATCAATATATGTTAACATTTGCACTGGGTGTGACGAGGGTGGACAGGTTTAAGAATAAGTATATTAGAGGGTCAAGCCAGGTTTGAAGGTTAGTAGACCATGCCAGATAGGCAGGATTAAGTTGGTTTGTACATGTGCTGAGGTGGGATGCAGAGTATATTGTGAAATAGATGCTAAGGGTAAAGCCGCCTGGTAACAGGAAAAGAGGAATGCCTAAGATGAGGTTTATGGCTGTGGTGAGAGAGGACATGCAGGTGGATGGTGTGATAGCGCAAGATGCAGAGAGCAGGAATAAATGATGTACTGTGGCGACCCCTAATGGGAGCATCCAAAAGGAGAAGAAGAAGACATTGTAGCTCAACCCTTGTGGACTGTGAACACCATTACCATGTGTCATTCCACAGGTATGTAACCTGTATAGAGGCTGCATCTGGACAGAGTGTTTAGGTGAGTGGTGACTTCATATGTCAGCTTGTGTATGACACAGCTATGGACACTTTCCAGTACCATTGCCACTGTGGTATGTACTTTTTTAAAGAGATGTTTTAACTAGAGTGTCTGTGAATCATCAGGTTTTACATACTTCAGATCTGGAAATGTGTCCCTTGTGTAATGACAGGGTGGTGAAATCCGCATTCAAATTGTCTGTCAAGGAATTGGTAATGTCAGTCAGATATGTGTACTTTGTGACCATTTACATTAACTGTGACCCAATCTGAGATTTTCCCTGTAGATTATGAACAACACTGAAGAAAGTTTTAGTGTTGTCTTTGGAATCTTTGCCATTTTGTATTTTGAAGCTTGCCTTGTATGTTTATTGAGGGATTGTGTTTTCCCAATGATACTGACCAGAGAGGTTAACCCTTCTTGGTATGTAACTCTTTTTTGGTACAACTTCACACCTTCTATTATATATTTAGTTTATGGCAGGGGTCCATGAGACTAATGTACTTTTACTGTATAAGTGAGAATTTCTTGTGTTTGTGGTAGCACAGTCCATGCAACCCTGTAGGTGAACAGCATGCATTAATAAAGGATTATGCAGTTGGGACAGTGTTAACCTTAGTAATGCAAACCAACGACAGATAACAACAACAGCATCACCCACAGCACAGTGTCAACCCGTGTCATACACACATGTGTACTCAAGTTCCAAAGTGTGTGTAGTACAATGCATACTGGCCACCAACAGAAAGTATGAAGTGTTAACACTGGCCAATACAGGGCATGTCACCCTGCCCATGTGTCCAATATGCACGTACATGCAGACAGTGCACCTCCACCATGTTCACAAATGTACACCTGCAGACCTGTGCTGCACACACCCCACACTTACTGTCGACTGTATAACACATGCTGACACAACTACACACATCAGCCAAGTAGCACATAGGCAAACAAAACACAACTGGAATAAACACTGGTGGAAACAATACAACATTACTAATTACAGCTTTAATGCATCATGCCTGCTCAGCTACACCTTCAAGGATATCATTACACTTTACTGCTGACAACATGCTACACATTCAACTATTGCTATACTTTATTAAAGTCACCCTGTGCATCAGCACCATGTTAGCCTGTTCCTGCATCAATGTTACAGATGACAGGAGGTGGCACAGGTTTCATCATATGCACAGGGTGTGTTGTTGGTTTGCCAGAGGCCAACACTGAGCCATACAATTGACATGTGTGTGTGAATGTGTGTGTGAGGGCCATGAGTACTGTTATGGGCCAATGTTGATGTAATGTGTGCGGGGTATGTGTTTGCCCTAGGTTTCTGGTTTATGTGTGTGTGTCTGCATGCACACAGTTCCACCATGTGGCTGCCATATATGGGGATTTGTGAGACAGCTACAGACTGTACCTAGCAGGCTATACAGATCACCGTCTCTGGCCATGGATACGGAACCTGTGCCTGGCAGGGGTGCTACAGACAGTATCAGGTACTAATCCAGACTGGGTACTATCCAAAGAGGTTGACATATGTCCACTGGATCCAGGTCCCTGCTGGGACTGGCCAGAGCCACGGGCACGTGGTCTTCTAGGATGGTCTCTGGACAGCCCCCCCATCATTGCTGGGGCTGGTACTGGCACTACCGGAGCGGCTGTGACTTGCTGGATGTCCACGGCAACCTCCAGCTGCTGATGTTGCTGGTATACATCCACGTCGACATCTCAACCATCCTGCACTGTCCTGACACATGGACATGACATTGTGGAGGATATCCAATGTCTCACCCCAACGTCTATCAATGACCTAAGTGTAATTACGTATGGCACCTGCTAGGTCATGGATACTGTCATTTACAGAGGTGTTATGAGCCCTCTGTGCCCTTAGTCCCTGTCTGGTGTACTGTCCCATTTGTGTCTGTGCCTCCATGACAGCCTGGAACATGCATGTGGTAGAAAGAGGTGTGGCATGTCTGCCAGGGGCATGATGGCCAGCAGTGCTCTGACAAGAACCCCTGGACATCTGCCTATGTGGTACAATTCCAGACATCTGGCTATGGCTGCTGTGTCCTGATACATGTGCCATAGATACCACACTGTCCTGGCCAGTGCCAACCGTACACTGTCCCTCAGCTAAGGGCAATGGTGATGATGGATGTACAGGCAGTATGTCTGTGTGCATGGTTGGGGTAAAGACTTGTGTACTGTCAATTGGTGGCTCAACAACAGACCCTGACAAACCTGCCTGTGCCTCAACACACCTATCCTCATGATCACTGTCTGTCTCAGTGACATCAGGTTCCCTGTTGTACTGAACCAGCCCCACCTCGGCACCTGTGAGAGAAAAACAGGAATCACACTTTAAGACCTGAACATGATGTCAGACGACATGCACACATGCACACATGCGCACATGCACACATGCGCACATGCACACTTGCACACTTGCACCCATGCACACATGCATGCATGCGCGCATGTGCACATGCATCCATGCACACATGCGCACATGCACACATGCACACATGCACACATGCACACATGCACGCATGCACACATGCACACATGCACACACACAAACATACACTCCTCCCTAAAGCAGACACACACAACACCAGCAATCTCAGA
The DNA here is from genome assembly GCF_019279795.1 of Protopterus annectens. Lineage (NCBI taxonomy): Eukaryota > Metazoa > Chordata > Ceratodontiformes > Protopteridae > Protopterus > Protopterus annectens. The sequence goes on from NC_056729.1 coordinate 1,001,092,042, forward strand.
ACATACACAATAGCAGGTGATGGTGGGGTACAGTATCACAAGCAAAACAGTCATATCACACATGTCAGCATGCAGGACATGTGTTGCTCAACAGCATGCAGTGCAAGTTTAGACAGTCCTTGTTACTAACAGTATACATGGCTTTGATGCATGTGTTTTGTTATTAGGTGATGGGCCTCCCCCTGGAACACAATGCATACATGGACACAACATTGCTGTGCAGGTATTCCAAACTCTGTAATGTGCTGTGCACCATAACAAACAGGTGTACATACCATGGCTGGATGTGTATTTGTGTGTCAGATAGGTAACCAATGCTGATTACAGCCTCTGTGTCTTTAGCAAATAATTGTAGACGCATTTTTAGCACATGCATGTTAAGTGTTCACACATCATCAGTGGTGCATGGATAATTGATGGAATACCATTCAGCCACATACCCAATGTACGGTACTTATGGTGAGTGTAGATCATATTGTGGACATGCCAGTGTCATCCATGACATGGCATGCTAAAACACAACTGCATATTTAAACACTACACATACCCAATGTGTGTCATATGACCTAGCCACTCAATAGCATCACAAGACATATATGTGTCAGTTGTGCAAATGGTGATTGGAATGCATACTGTTTAGAGGTGCATATGTGTGCACACATGCAACATTAAGGTGTATAGCAAGGTGTATAGCAATGAAAGCTATGTGTAGTACTGTGGTTACAATAACTGGATGGGGTATAGTACCATAGGCCATCATCATGAAGCATCATGTGGTCACACAAGGCTACAAATGTTTCCCAAACCAGCACTACTCATGCTGTACCGGAACTGTACTACCATGGCTACATTCACCATTTCACAACCAGTTGTTACATGAGTTTGTAAGGAGGCCAATAAGGAGCATTCCCTGACATGAATGTGTAGTGTGTTGCAGAGTGTATAAATGCCCCATGATAGGCCTCTACCCCTCAGGCATATTATGTGTAATGTGTGGATGAGATTTTGGATACTGGAGTGTGTCTTTACAGAGGGTTTGGGAATCCTTTATGTGTAGCATGTTAAAATGTTCTGTGTATGACATAAATGTGTATGTTATGTGGATGTTGAGTATCAACTGTGCCTATCCAATGGTCACTACAGTCTAGCCACATTTGTTTGAGATGGTCTGGGTATTGCATGTGTTTGAGGCAGTTAATCACATTAGTGAGATGTGCGTGATCTTACACCAAACATGCACAGCATGCATTATGGGTAGGTGTGTAACATGTGTACATGGCCTACACCTTAGCTATGACATGCACTTTTTATTTACAATAATAAATGTATAACACACTCACCAGCATCTGCCCGCTGCCTTGATGTCACCCAGAGGGACCTACATAGAGATGAGACAGTTTGTCAGTGGCCATAACTGTGGCATTGCTACTATGTGTTTGCACTCTTACAGTACAACAACAGTTTACATTCACAGGGCTACAGATTATGCTCCAAATGATCGGTATTGCACAACAATAGGCTCCACATCTTTTAACGACACACTCCACATCTTACATATGCATGATCTACCAGTACAGATAACAGTAGTCTACAGATATGCCATGTTACCTGCATGCTCCATGTGTGCTTGCTGGGTAGCTCCAACCTCCATCATGGTGTTTGTCAGCTGCTGTTGTTGTTGGGCAGGTGCCACCGGGCTCAGGAGCAGCTTCTCCACTCTGGTGAAGGGGGGGTGGATATTAACACCACCTCCTGTTGCAAGCTGTTGTCTCCACACATCAGCAGCATGCTGACGACATGTCTGAGAAGATCACTGCAGTGGTGGTATACCTGCTCATATGTCCGGTTATGCAGGCCTACTTCATTTACCCTGCAGACAACATCTTGCCACATTGCAGTATGCTCCTGCTGGTCCTGGCTGGTTCATGAGAACATGAGACTGTAGTGCTGAATCATACTGGTAGTAATTATGTCATCTTCAGCACTACTGTAACTGGGGTTCCTGCGATGTGCCATGATCCCTAGAAGACATAAATCCAAAAATATGTCTGAGCAAGTCATATGGCACATTTAACATTATACAGTACAGATATAGGTTCATAGGTTCATAGGTTGGTACTAGGCTATCAGCCCTAGGGCCTATGCAAGCCTAGCCATAACAATTCCCTGGATATTTCTTCCTACAATATTTAATTCTTCAGGCCCCTGTCTAGCAGGGTGACTGACATGATCCCTGGGGTGAATTTCCTATCTCCCATCCAATCATCAAAGTTCCTTTTGAAGAGGGCCAATGAGGCGCTCTGCTTGATATGTGTGGGCAGTCTATTCCAGAGTATGGGGAGTCTCTGGGTCAGGAACCTATCCCTCCAGCATGTTTTGTTCATTGTGATGACAAGGTTTAGATCCCTGGAGCGTGTGACTCTGACGGATTGGGATTGCTTTAAGTGGAGCATGTCCAACAGCTCAGGGTTTGACATGGCCTTGTATGTTAAGCAGAGATCACCTCTGAGTAGACAATATGCCGCAGAGTATAGCTGGAGTTTTTTTAGATGGTCAGTATATGGCATCTGCTTTAGGCCTGTGATTCTTTTAGTGAGGTATTTCTGTGGCCTTTCCAGCTGTTGCAGATGTCTTGTGAGGTACATACCAAATGGGGCATTATACTCTATAATGGGTCTAATGAGGGATGAGTACAGTGGGACAATGACCTCCTTTTTTCTGGATGAAAAGCCCTTAGTGATGAGGTGTGCCACATAGAAGGATTTCCTGACTGTTGTGGCAATGTGGTTATCGAAAGTGAGACCACTGTCCACCTGTGTCCCTAAGTCTCTCATCACACTTTCGATGTTTAGTGTCCTGCCACCTATGTGGTAATTCATGGGTACATGTTTTTTTCCAAAGGGATAACTATACATTTCTTGGTATTAAGCTTGAGCCCATGGCTCTGGCACCAGGCATCTGTTTCTGTAAGGCCCTTTTGTAGAATATCCACATCATTTGGGGATTCAGTAATGGCTCCCAGTTTGCAGTCATCTGCAAATGTTGTTAGCCAGAGTCCCTTAGTGTTGGCCTGTACTTCAGAGAAGTAGATACCAAACAAGAGTGGTCCCAGGACTGAACCCTGAGGTACTCCACTTGTCACTTGTTTGGAGCTGGATTTGGAGTCGGCTACTTTTACTGTCTGGGTTCTGTCAGTAAGCCAGTTAGCAACCCATCGAGTGATGTAGGGATTTATGCCCAGCTTAGTAAGTTTATCTATGATTCCAGAGTGGGTGATGGTGTCAAAGGCCTTGGCGAGGTCCAGATAGGCTGTGTGGACTGCCTTACCCTCGTCCACAGCTCTGGAGACTGATTCAAAGAAGTCAATCAGATTCAGGAGACAAGATTGGCCCTTCACAAACCCAAACTGGGTGGGGTCCAGTGTTTGAAGGTTGCCAATGTCTTTGTTTATAAGTACCATGATAATGCGTTCCATGCCCTTGCAAATCAGGCTTGTCAGACTGATGGGACAGTAGTTCCTGGGATCCAAGGTGGATCCTCCCTTGTGGAGTGGGATAACTGTAACTGTGCGCCACTCAGTGGGCACGAAGCCTGAGGTGAGGCTATGATTAAACATGACACTTAGGTGAGGTGCCAGTTCATTTTGCAGTTCATGTAGTACACAGCCTGGGATGTCATCTGGTCCCATGGATGCTGTATTCTTAGCTTTGGAGAGTGCGGTTTCTACCTGTGTGGCCATGATTATTGGAATTTGGCAATCTTTTGGTATTGAGATGGGCCCTTTAGGGGGTGAAAGCGGGGTGAAGCTGGCACTAAATCAATCTGCCAGGATATTGGCAATATCTTTGGGATCAGTATATTTAATGCCATTCTGTTGTAACTCAGAGCAGATCTGAGCATTGCCATTTAGATTCTTGACATAACTATAGAATGCCTTGTGGTTGTCTTTGGAATCTTTGGCAATTTTATTTTTGTAACTAGCTTTTGAGGATTTTCTGAGGATCTCAGCTTCTTACTGAGGCTGGTGAGGGAGTTTTTTGCATCGTGGGATTTTCCTCTTTTTTTCAACAGTTTCTTCCTTCTGTTGTATAGTTTGTTTATAGCAGGGGAACACCAGATCGGCTTCCTTTTTTTGGAGAAGAGCATCTTGGTTCCATTTGGGATGGCACGATTCATGCACGAGTGGATGTGCTCGTACAGTGCCTTAGTGTAGGATTCTGCTGTCGAACTTCCAGATCCCGTCTGCGTGGGTGTTGTGAAGTTTGTCACTTCTGACTTCAGTAGCTTGAAGTTGGTTTTGGAGAAGTTTTTTAAGGAGGTTTCCTTACTGGGGGGTGGGATGTGGATGTCAAGGGTGCTTTGCTTATGGTCAGACCTGACCAATGAGGGGGTGACCACTGGTGTGGAGCATCTATCTCCCATGTTGGTAATGACCAGGTTTAGGATATTGGAGCCCCTGGTGGGACAATGGATTAGTTGATCCAGGGCATTGGAATTTATGAATTCCAAGAACCGTTGGGAAAAGGAGTTGGTACCTGAGTAGTTTTCCCAATTAATGGCAGGGTAGTTGAAATCACCCAGTATTAGGGTGTTTGGTTGTATCTTAATATTTTCCAGTATGATTAGAAAGGTGTAGTGGGAATCTTGGGGCATGGTTGGGGATCTGTAGCAAGCTACAATTTAGATTGCAGTCTACCTAGTGTTAGTTGCACCTGGAGAATTTCAGATGCATTGTGTTGGGCAACTAGCCTGGAGGTGTGAATATCCTTGGTGAATATGGACACTCCTCCACCTTTAGTGTTTCTGTCCTGGTTTTGTGGCCAGAAAGTGTGGTAAGAATTGTAGCCTGATATTGCAGGGGTGCTCTCTGGAGCCTTGAACCAGGTCTCAATTACTGCACAGATATCAATGTTCTCCATTTTTAGGAGTGCCTCGAGAGAGTGCATTTTGAGGTTTAGACTTCTAGCATTGAGTAGCATTACCTTCAGATTTTGCCTGCTTCTATCTGTTACTGTCACTGAACTGCCATGTATAGCAACCTATTAGCTAACCGAGAGTGAAACACTTTAACTGCCACTTATCACTGCTCACCCCACAACTGCTTGGAAGTGCCTGGCTCACTCTCAGTCTAATGAACCATGTTCTGCACAGCAACAAAATAAAATCACTATATAAGACTATACAAGAGTACCTGGCACACTGTATGCAACATGATGCACCACCTAGCCACAGCAGATATACATCAAGCTGATATGTAAAGAAATATATCATCCATCACAATGAGTGTAAGGTCCAGTAAATGTATTACTATTATACCACACAAATTGTTAATGGCAAACCCGATTCCAAAATATGTGCACAACTGGGAATATAGGTCGCATACTGCTGTAGTACACTATGAATGTTGCTAGATACGCAGTTATATATTTTACCACACATATGTCAAAGGACATGTTACAGACATACCCACACACACATCAGACATAATTACAAGACACAAAGGTATGACAACCCAGATAAGCTTTCAGTGTGTACTATACAGTACGGTGTGTCAGTACTTACACAACCTTAATCTTGACAAATGTAATCTGTGATGAATACAGGGACCACATAAAACAGTGGATGCAAGCAATGTGGACATACACCATACTTTGCTGCACAGACCCAGAGCTTCAAGTAGTACTACAGTACACACAGGATTTGGATTCAACATCAGTGCCAATTAATAATCATAGCTGTAGTGCTTTAGCCTCCAATGACACACCCTAGTTAAAACCAAGGGACTTAATCACACTGTATGCAATAGCATTTTTTTCTGCCTAGCAACAGAATACACAGCTTTTGCTAGGATCAAAGCAAGGACCCACAATACCATGACATAAACAGTTTCCCACTAAGCTATCCCACAGATACATATCTTTGACGTATTCACAAATGCATTGACAATTACAATTAGTCAACAGTACAGAGAATCTATTTCAACAAGTAGATGTAGGTGTGTATGAGTATATATATATATATATATATATATATATATATATATATATATATATACACATACACCCATCCATTGGTGTACATATACATATATATATGTAGGCACATATACATTTCACCTTTCATAGTGAGAATATAAATTATACAAAGGATGTGAGGTGTACAGTAATGTAATAAAATTGCACAGTCTTGGGATAAATGCTTTGAAGGTGTTTACAGCCCAGGTAGCTTTAGCAGGCCTCACTGACTTCAACATTGCAAACTGAACAAACCACCCACAGTGTTTAACCACCACATGTCATATACCAGCACTGTATGCTGTCTTGTTTGTCACACTCTAAAACCTATATACAAATATGCACATACTTACCTTCACCAACATATATATCTCCACCCTTCACAAACAGTTGCAATATGTCCCCTGCTCTATGCACATATACAGATGTGAATATTTATGACACATATATATTTCTCCATATGTGTGTGGCATACACACACAAGGTCCACACTGTTGTAAGTCCCTAGACCTCACAGCTGAACTGTTGGGCCTTGCTGCAACACAAACAGGTGTCACATATGAACACGCACTAACATTAGGGGGCTATATATGGTTACAAATGCTAGATAAGCATACTAGACTGCTACAGTAGTTGCCAATGCTAAGCTACACTTTAATATGACTATCATGCATGTGTTGTTTTGTCACGCCCATGTTTATATAATGTCAGCGCTAATCCTCCCAACAGCCATTGGCCACACTACTGTACAGAACACAGATAACATGGATCAGATCTTTGACATTTAATGCTGAGCTACACATTTCACAGGTATGTCCTACTGCTCACAGGTACACACTGTATTGTCCATAGCAGTAGTTAAGCAGAACATCTATGCATAAATAAGTACTGCTGCCACATATGAACGGTTCACATTATGTAGACTATTCTTCAATAATATCTACTACATGCCAGTAAATACATATGTGTCACATACCTTTCCTTTGTATGATTTGGTAATATTTCTTTTTCCTTTTCTCTCTCTCTCTCTCTCTGTCTTTCTCTCTCTGCCAGTCTCTGCAATAGAGTGATTGAGTTTGTTGGCAGAGATTGCATCCTGCTTTTGTAGGTATTTGCACATGAGCATGTGATGGCATCTGCACCAATTAGTGGCCACCATTTGCTAATTGCATGCAGCCTACTGTGTAGTAATTGCAATAATCACTGTCATAGCAACCCAGTACTATAAATTGTTAACTCAGGTAGGCATGGCCCTTTCAGCTTTCCAAGATGGAGATCATCCTTGTTTGCTGTGGACATCATTGTTTAAGACATAAGGTTGGTATAGTTCTTATATCAGAAGCCAGGGGTGTAGCCAGAGATTTACATTTTGTATTCAGACCTAATGTTGCTGCTTCCAGCACCCACTTGTCAGTGTAGAAATGTACTCACCCCTCAAAATGCTACCCCAAGATACATGGAAAGATGTACTTTCTTTTCAACTTTTACAATTAACTTCCATACAAAGCTAGTTATTGAAATGTATTCCTTTGGCACAAGATTTGTTTGTGAAGTGCTATACTGTGAATATTCATTTACTCAGTTCTAAACAGTTTGTGCTTTTTTAGTGTTGACATTAGCACAAGCTGCTCAGAAAAACTGGCCACATGTCAGTACTGTGAGTATGCTTACCTACATCCTCGGTAGACCCTGCACACACAGGTATATTCTATATTTGGGTAGGGGTGCAGAAATACAGAGAGCATAAGTATTATTGTGTATATTTTATCTTGCTGGACTTACAGGGTTGCTGTGCACATGTTAGTTTATCAAGATAAGTAGTCTGTCTGCGTAACTCCCAACTGTGGACCTATCCACATGGTATACAGAGAATAGCCTGTTATTTTTTGTCTGTGCACCACACAGGTCTTTTCAGCAATAGAACAATGGCATTGTTACAGTTGGTTGCTACCAGTACATGGCTACATCCATTTGTATTTCAGTGTTGTATTCCTACATAAGGGTATGCCTCCGAAACTCCTTACAAAGCTATTTGCACAGTGTGTAACAGCAGAAAGGCTGATATGCCTCTGTGTTTCTGCCTGTGCCAGACCTCTCAAACACTCAGGTCCATATTTGAACAGACTCAGGGAAAAGTAAAGAAAAATTCAGGGACACTTTTAAAATGTTAGTGCCATTAAGTTGAAACATTGAGAGAATCAGAGCATATGAATTAATACACCTTTTCTGAAGTAACAGAAGTGCATAACTCTTAATTATTGTCATTATTCATTAAGTGTAATTCACCACCTTTCTGGCCAAATTCAGTAGTTTTAGGAGGGATTCAGAGGGACAGAGCTAAAATTTGTGTCAAAATCAGGGACATCCCTGAAAATTAGGGACAGTTGGGAGGTATGGCCTCTGCCCTAAACAGATATGCCAGTGTTTGTCTTGCTGTGATACTGTGTGGGGTTGTAAAGTGATGGATTATTTCCTGCTAGAATTGCTTCTTCTCTTATCACAGTCATGTAATGTAATCCCACAACAACTGTTGGTAAAGATCCACAGAACAAGTTGTGTGGTATGGCATTCCTATTTTTCCTTTACATTCACTCATTCTGATGCATGATATATTTATTTCAGCACCAACTCGTTGTATATCTACCATGGCTTAGTGGTACTTCATGTTGTGTAGTGTGTACAAGGTCCGGGGTTCAAGACTGACAGAGATGTTTTATTTTGCAAAGCAGAACAAGGGCCCTCACATACAGAGTGACTAAAGCACTTTTAAGCAGTTATAAGTGGGTTTGCGCAGGTTTGCACGATGCTTAGCAATGCTTAGCTAAATGCAAACAAGCGCACACACGCGCAAACCCGCTAACTACTGCTTAATAGTGCTTACTCCCACTAACCCCCACACTCATTTCTTTGAAAGAAAAGGAAAATGGGGAGATAGGAAAGTGGTGAAAAAGAGGTACAAAGAGGGAAAGACAGTATGTAAATTAGCTCGGGATGTGCAGGATGGGTGTAGGGAAAGTCCATAGCTGCCCATTTCTTTAACAGCAACAGCTGTGCATATGGAATACATTTGGAGGTAGATATGAAACCTTCAACCCCTGAGAGAGGGGTGAGGACAACAAAGTATGTTGTAATGCCAATTAAATTACATTTTATGTGTCCAGTGGACATCTGTGCAAAATGGGCAGCTCTGTATAGGGCGTAATTTTTTTTTTGGGAGCAGATTGCCCTTTTTTTCAGGTGAGAGTGGAATGTGGGGTAGGGGAAGTAGGTATATTTGGGGATGTAGGTTGGGGAAGTAAACAGACAAGACAAACAAGATGGATGCAGGGGCGGTATATGACACATGTGGTGGGTGAACACCTTTGACGGGGAGGAATGTCTGGAAATCGCAAGCCCATGAGCCCACAGATGGAAACAGTGGGACTGAGGTCCCCACCCATGGACAGTCACCACTGCACCTTCACAGCCCAGAGGGTGGCTGTGCTGGGGGCTGTGTAAGAGGGGCAGGCAGACCCAGGAGTTGCACCACTTGTGCCTCAAGCTGGTGTAGAGGTTCTGCAACAGAACGTTCAATCTCTCTACGCACCACAGCCTGGACCATTCGGGGGGGGTAGGTGGCCCTCCTCCACCCACGCTTGCATGGGAGGCCAAGCCCCATCCCCTGCAGCTCTTCCACCTGAAGGTGGCCAACGGAGGAGGAGGTCCCAGGCTGGGCACCGGGCCTGCTGGTGCCATGTGCCATGACCAGCTGAGGTGGGACAGGTGGGTCCGCTGGGACCGGCCTTCCCATACGAACTATGTTTTGGAGGGTTTAATAAAGATATGGGTTAGTAACAGTCAACAGCATTCCCAATTAGTTATAACAGCATGCAGAAGTATTCCCATTAACCCAACACACCAGATTTTCAACAGTTGAAAAGCAAGCATAACACATGCATATATAGAACAATAATGGACATTACAACAGCATGCAGGTTGAATTGATGGCAAAAGGCCACCAATACTGTGGTATTTTAACAGGGCACATGCATAGAAATAAATGCAAATATTTATAAACCAACAGGACATATGTACCAACAAATGTTTTGAGATTAGAAATACCGATTGAGGTGTGGAATTGCATTTTTTATGAACATACAGTAGGGTGGAAAAAGACAGCTCAATTAACAAATTATATATCCTTCTCATTTTCACTACATTCCTATTAACTGCAGTTATATGTCCCTTACATGCATTATTACACTACCCAATGTCCTTATATTGTGCAATTGGATTTTGCTAGATCATTATATACATGAACTGTATCTTACATACAAACTGTCCAAGATGCAGATGTTACTGCTACATATTTTGGGAGTCACTCACACACACTACTGCTAAGATGGTACACTGACAGCTCTTCTTTCATATAATTATCTAGATACATTCAGGTAAAAATATCAGTTATATGTTAACAGCTCCCTACATTTCTGGCAGCACACTGACATTTCTGTGGAACACAATACCAAGCTACTCATGTGCCAGATTAACCTGTACATGCTGGGCATGAACCAGCAGTTGAGGGCTGTAAATATGCATAAAAGCTACTGGCACTCCCTTCATCCACGTTATATGGGCCTACCCAAGTGTGGGTTAACACTGCTTAATACAACAGTACTATTTGTAAAATGCAACAGTACAACAACATATCAAAGAAAATGACACAGACGCACTCCAGGAATTATACATTTATTAAAGGATTATTACACCTTTATTTATTGGGTTAAAACACTTTTTGAAGGCTCTCTCATTTATTTTATATAACAGTACATGCAGAATAATTACTAACCTACCTGATGATGCAGCCTTTGCAACCTATCTTCATGGGCTTGCTGATTCATAGCCCAGACACCTGCAGCTGTGAAGTAAATGCAGTGATATCGAGACATACCTATCCATAGTATAGACAAGCATAGCAATTCTTAGCTACTTAATACAATGGTTACTTACTCAGTACTGGGGCATTAGGCATCGCACGGGACTCCTGGATCCACAGGTCCAGTTGATGCTCCTTATGTTACTTCAGGTCAGAATAATGGTGCCTGACCTGCTCACCAGTATGAGGAATGCCAGTGGCACTAGTGAGATCACGAGCAAGACTGTTCCAGGCCTCCGTTTTATATTGGGTGCCCTGGTACTGGCCCTGCAGGAATCTTTCTTCATGATTGTGGACAAGGAGCCAAACCATTACTTTGGTCTCCTCAATGCCCCAGCGTTGCACTCGAAATGGAGTGCCTTCTCCAACACCGGCCATGCTGACTGCAGAAGGGAGCTACAACCAGTTATGGCAAGTATTCCTGCCTGTGAAGCTTAAATATGCCTCATTTCCTGCACTTATTTGTGATTGGCCAGTTTTGAAAAAACTCAGCTGTAGGCACACCTGCTTAGCTGATGCTGGCAATGTTTAATATTCCTTTGATAGATATGTGGCTGTTGAAAGTGCATGGTTATGAAATGCTGTCATGGCTTAGTGGTTATGTACTGTGACTATAGTGCACCATTTCCTGAGTTTGAGCCCTGTCACTGATTTTTATTTTCCTACTGGCCAGACCTGAATGGTTAAGGTACAGTAAAGGAGGTGTGGCCATGTTTAGCCAACTTTGCCCAACTTTGCCCAACATTGCCCAACGTTGTTGCCTGACATTGCCCGACGTTGTGCTGGTCAGCGCGGTGTGCAGCTATGTGCAAACACGTATTTGCTCTGGTTAGTGCGGTGTGCAGCTTCGCGCAAATACATTGCACTTGTTAACATGGTGCTCAGCTATGAGCAATTGGTTTTAAATATGCTAAATACTGCTAAAATGTGCTTAGCAGTGCTTTATATTGCTTAAAATAAGTTACTCATGCCTCAGAATGCATAACCATTTCACCTTCATATATATATAATTTGTTCACTACTACATATAACATTTGAATGCTTTTTACAAAACTTTTACATGATAAATGTCAGGAAATATTTTTATATACAGGTTTCCAACAGAAAATGGA
>NC_056729.1:1001109082-1001111582 GCF_019279795.1 Protopterus annectens
ACTCAACTTATCCAGACACCCACCCGCATTGACAAAAATACAAACAAGGAATCCATACTAGACTGGATCCTTACAAACAACTCATCTACTGCCCAGTATTATAGTACAGTACCAACTGGTCTTAGTGACCATTTACCCACATTCATATTAAGACAGCACCTCAAAACCACTAAAACAACCACCTTGCGTGAAATCTGTAATTCAAAATATTTCATACCTGAGCATTTCATTAATGCACTAAGGTATTGCATCTGGGCTCCCCTAGCAACCTTCACATTAGACAAGGCAGTGGAGTACTTCAGTTCCACCTTTTTAAACATATTACATCAGATGGCCCCCATTACAGACAATTCGAATAAAAACCAACCCAGCCCCATGGCTCTCTAAAAACACAAGAACCCTTCTCAAACTTAGGGATAAAGCTTGGGATGCATGGCATCACAATAAGACCGATCAAAACAGGCAGATTTTCCTCAAACTATGTAATAAAGCAAAAAAAACAGATAAGGCAAGATAAGAAAAATCACTACACAGAGCTACAAGTAAAACATACCACTAACCCCCAAAAATTATGGGCAGCTGTCAACCAAGTATTGCATCCAGGCAAACCCACTACCCCTCCCCCCAATGTCAGAGGAGATAATATAGAGATAGCTACCCAATTTAACGACTACTAAACTTCTTCCATCCTTAGCCTAACTAGTAACAGCCAGCCTTGCACTCTCCCACAACCAATCAGCAACCCAAACTCATATCTTCCATTCACTGTTAGACCAGTTCCTACCAACACAATATAAAGGCGCATCACTAAACTACAACCCACCACTTTGGCAATTGACAAACTCCCTGCAGAGTACCTCAAAATTGCTGCTAGTGCTATAGCTTATCCCATCTCAATACTTATCAGCTGGTCAATCAATGAGCATACACTTCCAGCCCTTTGGAAAACCTCCTGCATAATACCCTTACACAAAGGTGGTTCCTCAACAGAAGTTACCAAATACTGCCCCATAGCAATCTTATCCCTCCTATCAAAAATCCTTAAAAAATGTATCCATTCTCAGCCGACGATACATTTACTTACAAATAGTCTCCTCACCAGCACTCAATATGGCTTTTACCCATTCCATAGCACCGCCGCAGCACTCATATCCTTCACCTGATTGACTTCTTTGAATCAGTGTCCAGAGCTGTGGACAAGGGTAAGGCAGACCACACAGCCTATCTGGACCTCGCCAAGGCCTTCAACACCATCCCCTTCTCAATAATCATAGATAAACTTACTAAGCTTGGCATTAATCCCTACATCACTCGATGGGTTGCCAACTGGCTTACTGACAGAACCCACACAGTAAAAGTAGCTGACTCCAAATCCAGCTCCAGACAAGCAACAAGTGGAGTACCTCAGGGTTCAGTCCTGGGACCGCTCTTGTTTACCATCTACTTCTCTGAAGTACAGGCCAACACTAAAGGACTCTGGCTAACAAAGTTCGCAGATGACTGCAAACTGGAAGCCATTATTGAATTCCCAAATGATGTGGATATTCTACAAAAGGGCCTTACAGAAACAGATGCTTGGTGCCAGAGCCATGGGCTCAAGCTCAATGCCAAGAAATATACAGGTATCCCTTTTGGGTAAAATATGTACCCATGAATTACCACATAGGTGGCAGTACACTAAACACGAATGTGTGATAAGAGACTTAGGGACAGAGGTGGACAGTGGTCTCACCTTCGATAACCACATCGCCACAACAGTCAGGAAATCCTTCTATGTGGCACACCTCATCACTAAGGGCTTTTCATTCAGAAATAAGGAGGTCATTGTCCCACTGTACTCATCCCTCATTAGACCCATTATAGAATACAAAGTCCCATTTGGTATGTACCTCTCAAGACATCTGCAACAACTGGAAAGGCCGCAGAAATACCTCATTAAAAGAATCACAGGCCTAAAGCAGATGACCTATGCTGACTATCTAAAGAAACTCCAGCTATACTCTGTCACATATCGTCTACTCAGAGGCGATCTCTGCTTAACATACAAGGCCATGTCAAACCCAGAGCTGTTGGACATGCTACACTTAAAGAAATCCCAATCCCTCAGAGCCACAAGTTCCAGGGATCTAAACCTTGTCATCACAATGAACAAAACATGCTGGAGGGATAGGTTCCTGACCCAGAGATTTCCCAGACTCTGGAATAGACTGCCCATGCATGTCAAGCAGTGCGCCTCTTTGGCCCTCTTCAAAAGGAACCTTCACGATTGGATGAGAGATAGGAAATTCACCCTGAGGATCATGTCAGTCACCCTGCTAGACAGGGGCCCAGGGAATCAATATTGTGGGAATAAATAGCCAGGGAATTGTTATGGATAGGCTTGTATAGGCCCTAGGGCCAGTAGCCTCATACCAACCTATGAACCTATGAACCAACACTGTCAATCAATATAGGAACCAAGGAAACCTAGTGTCTGCCACCTTCCTTGACCTGTCCAAAG
>NC_056729.1:1001116582-1001134082 GCF_019279795.1 Protopterus annectens
ACTGTAGGGACCCAAGGACTGATACCTCTCTCCAACTCGCACAGACAGTAAAAGGGATGCCAATTATGATACTACCTGAGCTTTACCATGTACAGGGAGTGTACTATGTGCATCCAACATAGTCAGCCCTCCAGCACTGTCCTCAGTACTAGCCCAGCAACAAGGTAAGTCACTCTTCCTTTCAATAACTGAATAGAGTAATATGTTCTCATACTTGTATGTATGATATGGATGCAAGCATGCAAGGGAATTGGGTGGCTGAATGGGAAAGCAGCAGCCAGCTATATGGGACAGCAGTAAATTCATAACAAATGCTGATGTCAACATACTAGGCAGCACTACACAAGGTGACATCCATCACTGTAGTACATGTGATGGCCCAAAGAACTGTGTGTGTCAATAGGTCACACACATGGATGTCAGTGGGTGTCACATATCCAACAGCAGCCTCACCCAGCAGGACAGGTGTAGATGACCATGAAGAAAGGCTGGGCTAAGGCCCCCAAATGATGGCCATGGTGAACAGCCCCCCACCAGACCTACACAGACACACTACAACAGGTCTGGCAGTTGCATTCCAGTTCTGAAGGGTAAGAAGTCCGAAACTGAAATATATGCTATTAAGATCTAACATGTGTACTACACTGATATGCCTCCTGTCAGCATGATAGGTCACAATACAATATGAAATGGAAGCCAACAGAGTAAACGCACCAGTATAGTCATTTCAAATGTTAAATTCTGCAGGTGTGGAAAACAAAAAATTGCAAAGAAAGCAGCCCCACAAAATCCGATATCCTACGACTGTAATGTATCCAATAAGTGAAGGTTTTCACAAATGCAGTAGCTCTATTTTAAAACATTAGAACTTTTATTTGTACGCAAGCACTTTCGGAAGGCTTTGTATCCTTCCTTCTTCAGACAAAACACTTCATTGTAAATTGGCTCTCCCTTAAATAAGGTCATAATTAATTAATTAATGACATCACAAGTAAGAACCATCTTAAAAAATTGTTAAATCAACATTATATATAATTATAAAGTGCATAAGTATAATTTATATGACAGTCAAAAAGGTAAAGGCGTCAAGACAATTCTCAATAACATATGTTATCTAAACTATTAGTTTTACACTATATTAAAAACGTGAAATACTTTACTTATACATTTTTACAACCTTGCTAAGCATGTCTACCTAAAACTTCAAACAAAATACTTATAATCTGCAATACAAGTCAATCTAAATTGTGTTATTCACCATTAAAAACATACAATAATCTGGTTTTAATGTTAAAATAATAATGGATGGAAGCAACAAAAAAGGACTTAATAACAAATACCCTTCAGATTCCGTTCTATAGGAATAGGTCATCCTACATAATTAATTATAAAAACTTGGTTTCAAGACGATGTTTATGCTCAAACTTGTAATAGGTATACATGGATGTAATACTAATATCGGAACTCAAATGTTGTCCGTTCATTTAATAAAAAATAGTGAAAGTGTGGTCATTTTGAATCTATTATCTTCTATGTTATTCTGCAGGTGTGCATTGCCCCCCACAATCCCATGTAGAAATGCAGTAACAGATGGCCTGCAGCACTCTCAAATGGCCTAGAGTCCTTTGGCAAAGGCCCATGCCTCACCCAAAGTGCCAATGTATGGAATGTCAGGGGGTCCCAACTAACAACCTAGCAATAAACAGAAAAAAATTGCAAGGCCATGTTAACAAATGCCAGGAGCATGCCTCCCCATGTCTTACTGCAAGGACTGTGGATCAGGCCATAAATACTACTGGGATAAAGTTTCAGCTGCAGGGATATCTCCAAGATATTGCTTACATAATGTTAGGTGGAGGAGAAAATAACAGAGGGGGGGGGTGCAGAAGCATGGATGTCATGGAGTGTGTGAAGTCTGAAACTCTAATGTCTGCCCATACTACTCCTGACTGCAAACCATGAATGAATAGCCACAAAACTGCTTGTAAACTACAATGTGAAGGTAAACTGACCAGATATATGAATCCTGCCTCTGGATAACCTGCGTGTATCTGTACAGCTGAGAGGTATGGCCCCAGCAGGATATGGCCATTCCTTGAAGTTGAGAAAAGCACAAGGAGGGAAACCCCAGCCAACATACTATCAAGGTGCTGCACTATTGACACAGAACCAGCAGTCTATTGTCTGTAGCTACCTCTCCACAATGGCAGGTGTGTGCCAGAATGTGTAATCTATATGCCTCAGAATATTAGTCTCAGCTGCATTCATCTCGTATTTCCTGATAAATAACTGTGAGCAAAGAATGATAACTGTCAGTAGTCGATGACATGACACATCACAGTGTAAAACAGTACATATGTCAGAATATCTATGATACAACCAAACATGTCACACAAGCAGCACAGACAGCAATAGTTACAGTGTCCCCTGTATGTTAAGCCCAATGTGTCTCCATATTGGCAACCTATGTACAGTTATCCTGCAGAAACAGTTTGCTAGGTGTAGCTGTAGCACACAAAACCCTGAACTGGAGTACAACCCTCCCTGGAATGGATGCACACACTCAATATAGAAGGCCATACTGGGCATGGTCCTACACCTAGAGAAATAAAGCTCATGTCTCACAACACAGTGGACTACAGTTATTGGTTATTCGCAGCTATCTGTGTACACACACCACATTGATACATCACACACACACACACACACACACACACACACACACACACACACACTGGATAGGAATACACACACATATCTAAGGCAAACATAATATAATATGTCAGACATACACACACAGAGATGTGGGGAAGAGAAAGACAGACAGTGACAGAGAGAATCCCATTATGAGGCCTGTCCCACCCACTACACATCCCATTGGCCTATATCACATGATGTGCTGATGTCATTCACTGTAGAAATACCTTTGGTTAGCCCTCATTCTTATAGTGTCACTGGTGCTTGTGATAACTGTGTAACACTAAAGTACAAATAGGTATCCATGTAGCAGTTGTAAACTTAGTCCTGTCAAATGTAAAGTTGTGCATGAGTGTGTGTGTGTTTCTAGATGAATGTGGTTGAGGCCATTCAAACTCACTAAATCTCCTGTATCCCTCCTTCAGCACCACTGCTGATGTCACTCACCTTCAAAGATACCTTTGGATAGCTCCCCATCATATAAGCTCCATGGCACTCGCAATACCTGTGTGATACTATAGTGCAGCAAAATAGTTAGGTAAGAGTTCCAATCCTGGCAACTGTGTAAATGTGAGTCTTTGTGTGAGAGAGTGTGTGCATCATTGTAGAGACCTGCTTTTGTGGTCATTCACACTTACAATACTTTCCTTACCCCTCCTTTAGCACTGCTGCTGATGTGACTCACCTTCAAATATACCTTTGGACAGCTCTCTAGCATATAAGCTCCGTGGTGCATGCGGTAACTGCATAATACTGTAATGTAGCAAACTAGTTAGGTAGGAGTTCCAATCCTGATCCTGGCAACTGTGTAAATGTGTTTGTGTGAGAGAGTGTGTGTATCCTTGTAGAGACCTGATTTTGTGGTCACTCACACTTAAAACACTTCCTCCCCCCTCCTTTAGCACTGCTGCTGATGTGATTCACCTTCAAAGATACCTTTGCACAGCTTTCCTACCTGTAAGCTCCATGGTGTGTGTGATAAATGCAGAACACTGTAGCAGCAATAACTACATAGGTATGGGTTTGAATCTCATTCCTGGCAAGTCTCTCTGTGTGTGTACATATGTATGTCTGTACCTCAAAGATTTTGGCCCCATGTACAGCCAGTACACATCTCAGTGCCTGTCTTTAGCAGTCCTTCAGATATCATCCACCTTAAAAGTACCTGTTGGCAACCCTAAACCATGTAAGGTCAGTAGTGCATGTAGTAAATGTGTAACCATAATGGTCCAAAAAGGTAGTTAGATAGAGGTTTGAACCTTACCCCTTGCAAATGTAAATGTGTGTGCAGGGTAAAATATTTTTTGAATCTCTCACCCACTACATCACAAAATGCCAGTATTTACAATGGCTGGTGATGTTCCTCACCTTAGAAGTACCTTGAGACAACATCCATCCAATAAGCTCCATAGCAAATGCGATAAATGTGATACACTGTAGTAGCAATACATAGCTAGGTAGGAGTTTGAAACCCAGTACTGGAAAGTGTGTGTGTGTGTGTCATCAGTATCCTTTGTGGGGATTGGTGTGATCCATTGGGGGGTGGGTTTTGCTAAATTATTATGTTGAGGACATAGTATACACCGGAGAGGATGGTGTAGACTATCCACAGCCCAAAATATGACAGTATGGATTAGTGAACAATATAGGCAACCCTTCTATAACTCAGAGACCACTTTACACCTATGTATCATATACAAACACACTTGGCTAGGCAACAACAACTATATTGGCAATTCCCCTGCATATTGCCTCACAGATAGTACCCAAGGTGTGATTGCAGTGGACTACATCCCTGTTGACCACAACAGTGCCACTGACATCAGAAAGTACTTTGATGTGTTACATCTCTTGACTGAGTGTGTGTTATCCAACAAGTAAAAGGACATGGCACCTTGTTCCAACCCCTCAGTAGCCCAATCAATGTGCACAGTGGCCCTTTTGCCATGTTCCCCACTGGACACCTGCAACAACTGTAGAGTCTGCAAATGCACCCCACAAAGGGAATACCATGCCTTATACACATGCCCTGTATGGACAGACGCCACTAACTCCACTGAATACCCGTATCATACTGTCAATGTAGGTGCAGTCACTACCTCAGTTACATAGCCAGGTCTCACCAAATGAGGTCAGGAATGCTACATCAGAAGATACCAATCTGTCCACACAACATGTCCCAGAGACCTCAAGCACACTTCTACATGTCAAAGAATATGCATGTGGGACATGTGCACAACCCAGACACTGTCCATGTTATGGAATATAGATCACGTACATGGCAAGCAGTGCACATAACTGGCCACCCACAATAGAAACCTGGATGAGTGGATGGGGAATACAATACCCACCCCTGGCGACCACTCCAGTGATTATACTCCTTTGCCACACTGGAGACTATTGTCATGTGGCCTGATGCCAAGATATTCCCTTGGGCTAGCCTTGTAGAGCCTTCAGGCCCATTCACCTACTATACACCTATGAAGCAATGAACCTATGGATCTTAGTACTGGTAAATATGTGTGTGTGTGTGTGTGTGTGTGTGTGTGTGTGTGTGTGTGTGTGTGTGTGTGTGTGTGTGTGTGTGTGTGTGTGTGTGTGTGTGTGTGTGTGTGTGTGTGTGTGTGTGTGTGTGTGTGTGTGTGTGTGTGTGTGTGTGTGCGTGTGTGTGTGTGTGTGTGTGAATAGTAGTCCCAGTGTGTTTGGTTGATGAATATCCCATGTGGCTGTGGTTATTAGCAATCGGAAGTGTGCCCAAACCAGAACATGTACTATTCTCCATTCTACAAAAGATGTTGTACATATACCTATATACAACCCTCAGCCTTGCAATCTGTGAGGCATATGCAATCACTGTGTTACAGACTGGGAATTACCATGCACATACTGTACCCTGTCTATGACATGGTGGATGTGTCACCACACTGCCATACCCTATGGCCTTGCTGCAGGGCCACATCCTGGTGACACAGACACCTAGATTGGACATGGGATACAGCATGTGAGAACACAGTCACTCAGCACTTCACTTTTGGGGGGAGAGAGGGGTGAAGCTGGCACTGAATGTGTTGCCAAGACTGACGCCAATATCTGTTGTCAAGGGTAGGTATTAGCTTTGTGCAGTAACTCATAGCACTTGTGTTTAATGTTGTGGAGGTTGTTGATGTAAGTATCAAGGCTGTTGTTACTGTTGTCAGTGTCTGCTGCATCTCTGCTGCCATAGATGCCTGTCAGAGACTCCATGATTGATCCAAAGTTGTGTTTGAGGCTAATAAGGGAGTTCAACAGTCATGGGACACCACCTTTTCCTGCAACAGTGTCCTCCTTCTGATGTACACTTCAGTAATGACAGGGGACTATCACACTGTCTCCCAGTGTTTGGAGGACAGTGTCTGGGTTCTCTTGGCTCTGGCTAGTACCATGTATTCATGTACCTGTTTGTACAGTGCCTATGTGTATGATTCCACAGTCATGCAACTAAATCCCATTGCCATGGGTTCAGTGAAGACATCCACCCCTGTTTTCATGACTACAAAGTCAGCTTTGGAGAGTTTCTGCCTGGTGGCTATCTTTGTGGGGGTGTGGCTGACATGTTGAGTTCCATGTTGATTACAGCCTGTGTGAATCTCACCATGCAGGAACTGGCATCTGGGGATAAGCAACAGTCCCTTATTTAAGTGGTCAACAAAGGTCAAGGTTGTTGCATCCTCTACCATGGGTCAGTATGAGCTGGTCTAGGACAATGGGAATGATGAATCCCAGAAGTGTTGGGCCACTGTACTAGTGATTGGCTACATTCCGCATGTGATGGATGGGTAGTTGAAGACTCATACTATGTCAGTGTTGCATTGGACCATCAGAGATGGCAGGGTGTTAAGGAATGTGCATTAACAGTCTAGGGACATAGATGTGGACCCATAGCAGGCTGTGTTCTGGATAGCACCATTACCCCAAGGCAGTTTTACTGGAAGTATCTCCAATGCATTATGATGGGATGCTAGTCTGGAGGTGTTCTATCCATAATGAATATGGAGACACCACCTGTGGAGGTGTGGTTTGGTCCATGTTTAGGGGCTAACAGCTGTGGAATGGGTCATAGCCTAATACTGCAGGTGTGATTTCTGCTGCTGTGAACCACCTCTCCATTACAGCTGACATGTGTCTTCCACTCCAACAACTGCTATGAGCGACTGCATCCTGACAGTAAGATGTCCACTGTTGAGCAGCATGACCCTCAGATTGCATACATGTGTAGCTGTTATGGTGGTAATAATATTAGGAACTCTCCCTAATAAGGCACCATAGGGGTGGCAAGACATATAGCCAGTACCTGGCAACCCAGCAGTGACAGATTTAAATCATCCATGGCAGGTCATTGGGTTCTGGCAATCATGCCATCCCAGGCTGAGAGGTCCCTGGATCTCCTGAGAAAGGCACATAACACGTAAGCCAATGTTGCAGTCAACCATCTGCTGATAGTACCACAGCATCATTTTGGGTGACAGTGGTACACTGCCCAGGGCTACTGTCACATCTGCCTGAGCCACATAATCAGAGAGTTCAACCATGTATCCTGTCATGTATTCCAGGGAGGTGTGTCCCAATTCATTCACACCCACATGGATACGGAGTTATACTCATAATTGTTGTGTAGTGACATGACTGGCTGTGTCATGTGTTAGATGCTGGCATGTGATTCATATTTGGCTGTTACCTGCTTAATATTCAAGCTAGTGAGTGGGATGTGTGTGCCTAACTATTGAGTTACCCATGATCACTGTATTGTGCAAGGTGGTTAGCCTTAGAGACTTAGATTAGGGGCACACTGTGTAGGTTAAATATGTGTCCCTTGGCATGTGCCATGTTGCGGTGTCTGCCTTGCTGGTCTGTGCTGTTTGGGTAGATATCCATTGAGTGCCATTGCTTTTCACTGTATGTCATGGCTGCAAAGTGGGTGTCATGGTGAGCTACATGTTCCACATAGTGTGGTGTAAGTGTTGATCTTATCATCCTGACCTGCTAGTCCATTATTTGCTAGAGAGTGCATATGCCCACATTGGGTAATGTATGGGTAACCCTCACAGGTCTGAGCATTTGGAGTTTAGAAGGGAGGGTTGTCTGTGTACATGCGGCAGTTGCAACAGTGCACCAGAATGGACATGTGCACCAGGTCAATGGGTGAAAGCACAGTTAACCACCCTTTAAACATACCAGGAGGGTTGGACATAACTAGTAAGTACTGGGCAACATTTGTGATGAACGAGTACTTCTGATGGCTAACAAGTGCACCATACATCATGATAAAACAACCTGGTGAAGTGCCAAGCCATAATGTTAGCTGAAGTACAAGACAGAAAGAACTAGCATGATGTATGGGTGGAACAGAAGACAGACTGCCACCTGTAATACTTTACCACAGCTGTGCAGTTATCAGCAGCTTTGGCCATATGAAAACTCAGTAAACTCTGTAGCACATGCAGTAACTCCATAACACTATAGTAGACATACCTAGAGAGGCAGGAGTTCTAATCCCAATACTGTCAGGTGTGTGTGTGTGTGTGTGTGTGTGTGTGTGTGTGTGTGTGTGTGTGTGTGTGTGTGTGTGTGTGTGTGTGTGTGTGTGTGTGTGTGAATCAAGTACTATCTGGTTCATGCCATTTTTGACCTGTGCACTATCCTTTACACTTCTCTTCACTCCAATTTAGTAGACCTGTTAATGTCATCCACCTCAGAAGTACCTTTGGTTGAGTTGTAAATGTATAAGCTATGTAACACATCTCATAACTGCGTAGCACTAAAGTAGGAATATATAGATAGGCAGGAGTTCTAATCCCCATACTGGCAAGTATGTGTGCATGAATCATGTATTATCTGGCTCATACCATTTTGACCTGTGCACTACCCTTTCCACTTCCATTCACTCCAATTTAGTAGACCTGTTGATGTCATCCACCTCAGAAGGACCTTTGGTTGAGTTGGAAATGTATAAGCTCTGTGGCACATTGCATTAATGTGTAGCACTAAAGTAGGAATACCAAGATAGGCAGGAATTCTAATCTTAATACTGGCATATTTGTGTGTGTGTGTGTGTGTGTGTGTGTGTGTGTGTGTGTGTGTGTGTGTGTGTGTGTGTGTGTGTGTGTGTGTCATGTAGTATCTGGCTCATACCATGTTTGAACTGTGTACTACCCTTTACACTTCCCTTCACTCCAATTTAGTAGACCTGTTGATGTCATCCACCTCAGAAGCACCTTTGGTTGAGTTGTAAATGTATAAGCTCTGTGGTGCGTCTCATAACTGCATAGCACTCAAGTAGGAATATCTAGATAGGCAGGAGTTCTGATCCCAAAACTAGGAAGTGTGTGTGTGTGTGTGTGTGTGTGTGTGTGTGTGTGTGTGTGTGTGTGTGTGTGTGTGTGTGTGTGTGTGTGAATCATGTAGTATCTGGCGCATACCATTTTTGAACTGTGTACTACCCTTTACACTTCCCTTCACTCCAATTTAGTAGACCTGTTGATGTCATCCACCTCAGAAGTACCTTTGGCTGAGTTGTAAATGTATGTATAAGCTCGGTGGTGCATCTCATAACTGCATAGCACTCAAGTAGGAATACCTAGATAGGCAGGAGTTCTAATCCCAAAACTGGGAAGTGTGTGTGTGTGTGTGTGTGTGTGTGTGTGTGTGTGTGTGTGTGTGTGTGTGTGTGTGTGTGTGTGTGTGTGTGTGTGAATCATGTAGTATCTGGCTCATACCATTTTTGAACTGTGTACTACCCTTTACACTTCCCTTCACTCCAGTTTAGTAGACCTGTTGATGTCATCCACCTCAGAAGTACCTTTGGTTGAGTTGTAAATGTATAAGCTCTGTGGTGCATCTCATAACTGCATAGAACTCAAGTAGGAATATCTAGATAGGCAATAGTTCTAATCTCAAAACTGGGAACTGTGTGTGTGTGTGTGTGTGTGTGTGTGTGTGTGTGTGTGTGTGTGTGTGTGTGTGTGTGTGTGTGTGTGTGTGTCTGTGTGTGTGAATCATGTAGTATCTGGCTCATACCATTTTTTAACTGTGTACTACCCTTTACACTTCCCTTCACTCCAATTTAGTAGACCTGTTGATGTCATCCATCTCAGAAGTACCTTTGGTTGAGTTGTAAATGTATAATCTCTGTGGAGTGTCTCATAACTGCATAGCACTCAACTAGGAATATCTAGATAGGCAGGAGTTCTAATCCAAAAACTGGGATGTGTATGTGAGTGTGTGTGAATCATGTAGTATCTGGCTCATACCATTTTTGAACTGTGTACTACCCTTTACACTTCCCTTCAATCCAATTTAGTAGACCTGTTGATGACATCCTCCTCAGAAGTACCTATTGTTGAGTTGTAAATGTATAAGCTCTGTGGTGAGTCTCATAACTGCATAGGACTCAAGCAGGAATACCTGGATAAACAGGAGTTCTAATTCCAATATTGGCAAGTGTGTGTGAATCATGTACTATGTGGCTCATATCATTTTTGACCTGTGTACTACCCTTTACATTTCCCTTCACTCCAGTTTAGTAGACCTGTTGATGTCATCCACCTCAGAAGGACCTTTGGTTGAATTAGAAATGTATAAGCTCTGTGGCACATTGCATAACTGTGTAGCACTAAAGTAGGAATACCTAGATAGGCAGGGATTCTAATCTCAATACTGGCAAGTGTGTGTGTGTGTGTGTGTGTGTGTGTGTGTGTGTGTGTGTGTGTGTGTGTGTGTGTGTGTGTGTGTGTGTGTGTGTGTGTGAATCATGTAGTATCTGGCTCATACCATTTTGAACTGTGTACTACCCTTTACACTTCCCTTCACTCCAATTTAGTAGACCTGTTGATGTCATCCACCTCAGAAGTACCTTGGTTGAGTTGTAAATGTATAAGCTCTGTGGTGCATCTCATAACTGCATAGAACTCAAGTAGGAATATCTAGATAGGCAATAGTTCTAATCTCAAAACTGGGAACTGTGTGTGTGTGTGTGTGTGTGTGTGTGTGTGTGTGTGTGTGTGTGTGTGTGTGAATCATGTAGTATCTGGCTCATGCCATTTTTTAACTGTGTACTACCCTTTACACTACCCTTCACTCCAAGTTAGTAGACCTATTGATGTCATCCATCTCAGAAGTACCTTTGGTTGAGTTGTAAATGTATAAGCTCTGTGGAGCGTCTCATAACTGCATAGCACTCAACTAGGAATATCTAGATAGGCAGGAGTTCTAATCCCAAAACTGGGATGTGTATGTGAGTGTGTGTGAATCATGTAGTATCTGGCTCATACCATTTTTGAACTGTGTACTACCCTTTACACTTCCCTTCAATCCAATTTAGTAGACCTGTTGATGGCATCCTCCTCAGAAGTACCTATTGTTGAGTTGTAAATGTATAAGCTCTGTGGTGAGTCTCATAACTGCATAGCACTCAAGCAGGAATACCTGGATAAACAGGAGTTCTAATCCCAATATTGGCAAGTGTGTGTGAATCATGTACTATGTGGCTCATATCATTTTTGACCTGTGTACTACCCTTTACATTTCCCTTCACTCCAGTTTAGTAGACCTGTTGATGTCATCCACCTCAGGAGGACCTTTGGTTGAATTGGAAATGTATAAGCTCTGTGGCACATTGCATAACTGTGTAGCACTAAAGTAGGAATACCTAGATAGGCAGGGATTATAATCTCAATACTGGCAAGTGTGTGTGTGTGTGTGTGTGTGTGTGTGTGTGTGTGTGTGTGTGTGTGTGTGTGTGTGTGTGTGTGAATCATGTAGTATCTGGCTCATACCATTTTGAACTGTGTACTACCCTTTACACTTCCCTTCACTCCAATTTAGTAGACCTGTTGATGTCATCCACCTCAGAAGTACCTTGGTTGAGTTGTAAATGTATAAGCTCTGTGGTGCATCTCATAACTGCATAGCACTCAAGTAGGACTATCTAGATAGGCAGGAGTTCTAATCCCAAAACTGGGAAGTGTGTGTGTGTGTGTGTGTGTGTGTGTGTGTGTGTGTGTGTGTGTGTGTGTGTGTGTGTGTGTGTGTGTGTGTGTGTGTGTGTGTGTGTGTGTGTGTTTGTCATGTAGTATCTGGCTCATACCATTTTTGAACTGTGTACTACCCTTTACACTTCCCTTCACTCCAATTTAGTAGACCTGTTGATGTCATCCACCTCAGAAGTACCTTTGGTTGAGTTGTAAATGTATAAACTCTGTGGTGCGTCTCATAACTGCATATCATTCAAATAGGAATATCTAGATAGGCAGGTGTTCTAATCCCAAAACTGGGAAGTGTGTGTGCGTGTGTGTCAATCATGTAGTATCTGGCACATACCATTTTGAACTGTGCACTACCCTTTACACTTCCCTTCACTCCAACTTAGTAGACCTGTTGATGTCATTCACTTCAGAAGGACCTTTGGTTGAGTTGGAAATGTATACGCCCTCTGGCAAGTTTAATAACTGTGTAGCACTAAAGTAAGAATACCTAGATAGGCAGGAGTTCTAATACTAATGCTGGCAAATGTTTGTGTGTGTGTGTGTGTGTGTGTGTGTGTGTGTGTGAGGATCATCTCATGTGTGGCTTATACCATTTTGATGTGTATACCATACATGGCTGGTGACCACCTCCTACTGCCATTACTTTATACAGTGTACAGACAGCATCTGCTTCACTTGCAGCAGGTTAAACCATCGTACAGTCCTCTGTACAGATGTGTCTGGAATATCCATATGGTTGAAACCTATACGTGGTCGGAAGTAGTCTGTGTACCTTACCAATGCCCATATATGTAATATTATAGCCAAATAGACCACAGTGAGTATACTGACACATATGGCAGCATGAGGTGTCATACCTGACTGAAACATCATGCTGATAGTAGGTCTGCCACCCTCACAGGTGGCCTGCTGTGTAGGTGCAATACATGAGTACAGATGCTTGCTTTTACAAATGAACTGTACCTGTTATGGGTCACATTAAAGGCGGGAACAGGTGTGGACTGTTATATTGTGGTCCTAATTAGTATGTAACAGGAACACCTTGCATCTTAAGAGGCTGTGTACAGAATTTATTTTCACTGTATACCAGTAATGTGTCATGCATGACTTTACCTTAGGACATTTGTCCAGCACAATTTGGTGGCCTCTGTCCAGACGTCTTGGCACTGACAAGTTGTGAGTTATGCTACAGGAATGTTAAATTCACATCAGATAGGCCTCAGTGTTGACCACTCTGGTGCAATACAGTTAACCCCAGCACAAGTGAACTTGCACAACAAGCAATATAACTATTACATAAAGCAATATAGCTATTTCTGATGGTTGTGTGCATGGTAAATTGTATGCGCTTCACATGCCTGGGGTATTGCCAGGCAACAACAGAACAATGTACTACCCACCAGCTACAGGTTGCTGTCCGATATGCAGACCAGAGGGTCCTAGGTAGTTGGGAGAGGGGGTTATTTTCAGCAGACACACATGTGGCCTTGGTACAGGATGGATGCATCATGTCTGCACAGCTACAGTACTAATCGCAATAATAGACAATGTCCTGTCCTCACCATAGATGTGCACCTCTGTGCATTACAAAACCCCATCCACATCTGCAATCGGACCTGACACATGCATGTAGATACAATACAGATACATGTATGTCTGATACATTAGTGTACTAATCCTCACTGGGCCCTTACCTGCACACTCCTAATCCCGTGCATGTGTGTAAACCACCTCCACAATGCTTCCCCCAGCATTATGGCTTGTGCGTTTGGCGTGTGGCCCAAGTGTGGTGAGGAGCTCCTCAGTGGCTGTCAGTGGGGGCTGGATGGCTGGGCCCCCACCTATGTCTAGCCGGTCCCTTGCTACAACAGCAGCCCATTTTTGGGCATGGCATTTGAGGTAGGTGGCCCAATGCTGCACTTGCTAATAAGTTCTGCTGTGCAGTACAGCATCATTTACCCTGTAGACTACACTGTTCCACAGGATAGTCCTCTCCTGCACATCTTCTGCTCTCCATCCACATGACAGGGCATAATGTCCAATCACATATTGGGTGATGATGTCTGTTTCCCCAACAGAGAATGCTGGTAGGCGAGCACTCTGCATGTTACCTGGAAGACATGAAGAGGAAAAGGTCACAGGACCTTATACAGTTGTCAAAATGCACAACAGTGGATATTACTTGCAAATAATCCAGACTACCCCAGAAACCTCCACGTTATCATGGCTATAGCAGCTTGCATTACATGCCTGTCCCTGAGCTATCTTATTCCCCCCAATGTTGGAAACTTGATTGCATAATCCTCTATCATCCATTCATTTCTGTGTAGAGGGTTGACAGTGGTCATCATTCATGTGGATGGTGTGTGTATGGTGGCAGGTCTGTGTTTGACTATGGTGTGTGATGGAGCTCTGAGCACATGCCTGAGTTCATGTAGGAGGCAGACTCTGATGTTAGTATGCTCATGGAGGAGATATGGTGTTATTGCCATTAGTAGGCAGTATGTACATGCTCACCACTGCTGTGGGGAGGAGTGTGGTTAATGTGCATATCTCCACGTACGACTAGGGTGGACAGGGTGGCAATGTTCCCACTTAACCTGTGTGATGCAGGTTGCCTATATCCACAGCATGTATGTTTGAGATGTTCTTTACCCCCAGTACAGGGTGAATTGTGCTGTTTCATCTGAGACTTACAACATATGTGGAGACACAGTTGCAATTTTCCTTGGTGGTGTGGATATGTCCGATTCATAGTCATAGTCAGCCTTTCAGGACATCACCCGTGAACTTACCTGCTTGCTCAGATATAGGTGGACTTGCTTGAAAGTTGTTGCCTGCACCTATGTGTCCCTGTACAGCCAATGCAACAACCTATTATGTGGTTTGTGTATTGCTGCTGTCCACCAAAGGGGATTACTCTACCTTGGTGGAGGCTGGATATACAGGTCAGGTACTGCTGTGTCCATAAAGCTACAGTGGACATAAAGGCTACACACCCCTGATACACTGCCTGCTATTTGTGCGATTGAAACATGACACCACAATAACTCATTTCATAACAATTCCCACCTGTAGTGTGACCTATAGCTTGTATAATTCAATTGAAAACATAACAATCTGGTCTGTGAAAACATATGGAAATAATACTCAGTACAATAAGCCAGTTGAATGAGTGTGCACACCCCTAAACTTGTGTATGCACCTCTTGAGATGGTTACAGCTTTCATCCGTCTTTGTCTGGACTCTAACATCACATCACATCTTCACTTGGCAATAGTTGCTCACCTTCCTAGAAACACCTTTGATTGTACTGCAATGGAATTGGACAGGTTAGGGGTCACATTCAAGATGAGAAACATTATGAAATGATCTTCTGTGGTCTGATTGTCATACAGCACACAAACCTGGCATTCCAAAAGGGGTTTGTGCACTTGTGATATCCACTGTATATAGGTGCTGATATAGCTGGTAGTGGCAGGCATGGACAGAGACTCATAACACAGGTGGACACTTCTCTGATTAATACCTGATAATCATGCCAACTCCAGTACCCACATCAGTGTCAGGGCAATGCAACCACCAATAGCTGTACACATATATGTCTGTTGTATGCACTGACACTGATATAACACACATGTGCAACATGCACAACCTATTTACCTGACTGCTTGAAAACCATGTGATTAGTTTTGTGCCTTCCAGCTGAACATATGCATACATACATGTGCTCAGGGGATACCTGGTGTACATTTCTATTGAATGTAAGTATGACACACTGTATTTACAGTCTTGCTGCTCATACTTCTCAACCTGTTACAGCAGTACATCTGGACAATGGCACACATAAATTGGTGTCAAAAGGAACATCACCATTGATACTGTATTAATATAGCTGCACCATACATTAGTACATTGATTGCACAGTAGGGTTTGACATCACTGTGATAACCTGGAAGATGTCCAACAGTCATAACTAGGCTACCATGTTGTAATGCCATTGCTCATAGACCTGCCAATGATTTGGGTGACATAACACAGGTATATGTGTATGTGACTACAGATATCAGTCACAAATGTGCTTATTGTCCAACAGAAAACTGTACAGTTGAATGTTATTAAGTCAATATATCACATGCAGTTCAACACACATGTCTGCAACAGTACTCTACTATACTCATGTCCTCTATAGGTGTCTTAGCTTTACAAGGCAAACATGTCTTCCTTATAATCACATGTAACTTGGATATGGAAAACATCCCATTAACTGGCCTAGCAGTGGCACAGTCACAACTATTTGACAGACACCCCTGTAGTTGTAATACATGAGCTGTCCTTTCACAGGGTCAGGCTCATGAGCTGTGTTCTCACCTCACAACCTCTCTGAACATCACATCTGGACAATGCCTAAAATGATGGGGGGATAAATAGGCTCTTACTTTAAATATACCTGCTACAAACATAGGACAATTTTAGAATGATACATTTAGCATTACAGTGAATATTCTTAAGGATGTGGAGTCTCAAACTCAAATGTTTGTCATTACCTGATTACTTCAATCCTGAGCTATTTGCCAGTAAACTACAGATCTCAGAAGGAACAGACAAAAATACATGATGGTAAAATGTGGACATTCTATGAGGTCCTGTATAGTTGAGAGGTATGTCTGTGATATCTCCCACTGCAGAGAGGGCCAAATGCTATGGCTATAACTGCTGTTTAGCAGGACATTAGTACAGCATGTCTTGTTGGGATATACATTCCTCCAAACCATATTTCCCATTATTACAGACCAAGTACAAGATTCAATTACTTGCTTGCATGTTCCACTTACTTTTTTCTTTCTTCTCTTTTCCACTTCATTTCTCATTTGTTGTTTCTCTCTCTCTCTCTCCCTGTGCACTGCAGGGATAGAGCTGGTTTGAATAGGTGGCAGCATAGCTTTTGTATGTGATGCTAATGACCAGGTGATTGCCTGTGCACCTGTTGGGGTTCTCCACTTCCTAACTGCATGCAGAGTAGCTGTGTAGTTCTTCCTATAGCCAATGTCATGGCAACACACTCCTATAAATGAGTATTCCATGTGGGCGTTGGCCCTTTCCCTTACTTGTGAGGAAGACATCCTGGAGTTGTGTGGGCTACTACCGCTTACAACAAGACTTGTGGAGATAAGCCAACTAAATGGTGAGGAAGGTTCAGGAGTTAGGAGCAGAATGTGAGTATTGCTGTTATATGTTTGGAATACTGCTTGTTTAACAGGGTTTGACTGCACATGCTACTTCTGCATGGGTTTCAGTTTGACAAAGTTCTGTCTCTGCATTGCTCTCAACTGTAGGGTCATCCACATAATAGCCACAGGTTAGCCTGTTATGTATGGGCTGTTCCCAAGACAGGTGTTGTCCTTGGCAAATCAATAGCATACTCTGGTGGTTGCATATGTAGATGGTAACATCTTTTTTTTCTGACTTTATATCCTGCAGAAAAGATATGTTACAGCAAACCTTGTAACACCAGCAACCTTGTAACACCAGCAACTTTCTCAGTGTATAAAAGAATATTTCATGTATGGCCGTGTATTTGGGCTTCTGTCCACCAATTATATCAGGCTTTGTCCAGATGCCATACAGTAGTAGGTGAATAGGTATACTGGTGTATCATTATTTAGTGCTATAATTCCTACTGGGAAACATGTTGAAGTCTGTACATTCAAGAGATAGTTGTACAGGGAATGCTCTTAGATGACCTTGTAACATATTTTTTGTGGAGGACAGAAACACATGTT
>NC_056729.1:1001136582-1001141582 GCF_019279795.1 Protopterus annectens
TGGGGAATGCAGTCAGTAAATACTCACATCTATTGGTATTACCAATGTCATATTCCTCATAAAGGATGTTACAGCAAACCCAGTGACATCTGCAACTGTCTCAATGTATGACAGCAGTATGTCCAATCTACCCCTGTATTTGTGCCTTTGTTCCCACCTAGTGATATAGGGGTTGATGCCATGCTTAGTGAGTGGGGGATGTTATTAAAGGCAAGATAAGTGTAGGCTGTAGGTGCCACCTTGCCTTCATCCACAGCTCAGGTGACTGACGGCAAGAGGTTGACCAAGTTGAATGAGCAGGTATGACCTACCCTTCACAAAGGTAAACTGTGTGGGATCCTGAGTCTGCAGATTCCCATATCCCTGTTTATTAGGTGCATAATGATACAATCAATAGCTTCATGTAACAGACGTGTCAGGCAGTTGGGGCAGTATTTCCCAGGTTCTGTAATTACACTTCATTTGGGGGGGGAGGGGTGACTGTAGCAGTGCACAATTCAGTATGGACAAAGCCTGAGGTGAGGCTGTGCTTGAATAGAGCACACAGGTAAGGTGCCAGGTCACTCTGTAGTTCATGTAGAACACAGCCAGGGATATTCTAAGGTCCCATAGGGGTTGTATTTGTGGCCTTGGGTAGTGATGTTGCAACATGTGTGCAGTAATACTGGGTGCCTGGTGGTGTACTGATATTGTGATTGGTCCTTTGGGGGAGAGTGAGGGGTACTGTTTGCATTCAATATGCCAGGCAGTATATTGGCATTATTTGTTGGCTCAGTCCGGGAAGTATCATTGTCTTGTTGCTCAGAATAATTCTTGGTATAGCAATGGAGATTCTTTACATAACTGTATCAGGCCTTGTTGTTGTCTTTGCTATGTGGTCTAAGTCTGTTCTCACAGCTAACTTTGTATTATTTGATGAGGGATCTCAACTATTCATTGAGGGTGATAAGGGTTTATTTCCTGTCTTGGGACTTCACCTTATTCCACATCGGTTCCCTCCTTCTGTTGTACAGTTTCTTTATGGCAGGGGACCACCAGATCAGCTTCCTTTTTTTGGAGGTGAGGGTCCTGGTTGTATTGGGTAAGGTGGTATCCATGAACTTGTGTAAGTGTTCATAGGGCATTGTTGTTTGATTCAGCTGCTTGTATGAGGCCATAGTTAGCTTTGGAAAGGCTTTTCATGGTGGTTACCTGTGCAGTGGGAGTAGGATGACTGTTGATTTCCAAAGGTGATTACTTTGTGTTTAGATATCACAAGTAAGGTGTTGACTATTGGTGTAGAGCAACAGTCGCCCATGTTAGGAAGGACCAGGTTGATATGATGGGCATGTGCATCGGTACATAAGTAGCTTTCCCACTTAATGGTTGGGTAGTTGAAGTCAACCAGTATGAGAGTGTTAGGCTAGACACTAATATTCTCCATGGTGTTTATGGACATGGAGTGTGAGTCATGGGAAATGTATGGGGACCTATCACAGGCTACAACCTGAACCACTGTCTTACCCAATGTCAGCTATGGTTGCAGGATCTGTAATGCATAATGTTGGTCTACCACTCTGGAGGTGTGTGCATCCTTTATGAATATAAATATACCACCACCTTTGGAGCTTCACTCATTGTTCTGTAGCCAAAAGTTGTGGAATTACTTATAGGCTGGTACAGCAGGGGTACTTCCTGCTGCCTTTATCCAGGTCTCTGTTACAGCACATATGTCATTGTTCCCCATTTTAAGGAATACTTCCAGTGAGTGAGTTTCCAGATTTAGAATTCCAGTGTGCAGCAGCATGACCCTCTGATTGCCATGTTTTTGTAGCTGTCATATATTTCTGTATATTTCTGTATACATATATTTATATATATATATATATATATATATATATATATATATATATATATATATATATATATATGTATGTATATAGTAACTTTTCTATATATATGCATGTATGCATATATGTGGATACGAATATGGATGCATCTCTCTCTCTCTCTCTCTCTGTATATATATATATATATATATATATATATATATATATATATATAAATAAAATAAAAATAAAAAAATAAGTGTATCATGTATATATTTGTCCACATATATGCATCTCCATACATATATACATGTATATAGACTACCTGACTGATTCTACAGACCCCTTTCCCTGCTGTTGGATGACTGTACTAACTGATATGTTTGGGATGTCATCACTATTTTGTAGGGCTCAGATGGTGTAATGGTACATTGCTTTGATCATAGTTTACAAGGCCCCGGGTCCAGAACTTGGCAGACATTATTATTTTGTTGCAAGTCAGTGGAGGAAGGGATAAGGGCAATAATTACAAGAGGTCCCTAAGTTTGGACCCCTTCAACCCAATTTTCATTGCCTTTGGTCAGATTTTTTGCAGTGAGAGGTTCACAGTGTGGATCCGATGTCTGAATGCACTATATATATATATATATATATATATATATATATATATATATATATATATATATACATACATATGCGTATATATATATATATATATATATATATATATATATATATATATACATATACATATATAAATATATGTTACCTACTGTTGAATGACTGTGCTGCATGATATGTTGGTAAAAACATCAGACATATCTATAGCTCAGATGGCTTATTGGTAAATTGCTGTGGCTATGGTGTGCAGGGTTCTGGGTTCAAGACTTGCAAGGGCTGATTATTTTGTTGCTGGGCAGAACAAGAGCTGTTGGATACAGAGTGATTAAGGGACTTTTAAGCAGTTGTAAGTGGGCTTGTATGGGTTTGTGCAGTGGTAAGCATGCTAACATCCATTTTAATATTTGTTGAACAATACAACATATGTCTCAACAGTAGGTTTTGTGTAAAACATACCCATTGATTTGTGTGTTTAGATTATTGTTGCAGATATGGTCGGGGGTTCAGAGAGACGTCAGTTAATAACTTGTATATCCTTGCAGTACACACAGCTTTAATGATCATTGCTCTAATCATTACTCTACAGGTATTATTACAATAACCTATGGCTTTAGTTTGGCCAGTAGTATGTTTATACACTGTGTATAATTCAACCGTCTTATAGCTACTTTCTACTTCTCTTACCTGAAAGACATGTGGGGGGAATGTTTGTTAACACTACCTGACTGTTTCTACACATATTCCCAAAATCCTTGTTAAAATTATGCATACAACTTACTACCACTCCCAGGATTCAAACCATGGCTGTGTCTGCTAAAAAAAAAAAACAACAATTTGTATATCATCAAAGTGAGCTACTGAGAAACTATTGTTTTTTTTCCTTCAATGTTTTCTGTCTAAGTCTCTCTTGGTTGTAGAATCTTCTTCTTCTTTCAACTTTTCCCGGTTAGGGGTTACCACAGCGGATCACCTATCCACTCATGATTGGCAGGAGAGTTTTATGGTGTCAAGTTGCCAGCCCAGCACCCAACCTTCCACAGAAGGCATGCACACTCACGCACTCATGCCTAGGGCCAATTTAGTGTGGCTAATCCACTTACAGCATGTCTTTGGGAGGAAACCGGAGCACCCAGAGGAAACCCACATGAACATAGGGAGGAGATGCAGACTCTGCACAAAAGGCACCCCAGCTGAGGCTTGAACCAGAGAACCTTTTGCTGTGAGGCACCAACGCTAACCGCTGCACCACCATGGCTGTCCTCTCTTGGTTGTACAATCTGACCTTGTAATTACAACATTCTTATACGGACATTCTAGACATATTTTTATGAAGCACAGTGTGGGAAACAGTGGTTAACACAACATTACTATTCAGATATCAGATTTTGGTGAATGCAACATGTCAGGCCATACCATATCAAAGTAAACACAACCAGTCCAGGATTTAGCAGTTACACTTTTATTTAAATATGACCTATGTGGGACTATTACTGTCATATTGTCTGGTTTATTCAGTACAAATCATACATATTTTTATACTGCCAGGTGACATTTTACTCCTTTATATTTATTTGGTATGACTACTAAAAGCAGGATTGTTACTCACCAGCCTCGTGATGCAGCCTTTGCAACTTGCTGGCATGGGCTTCCTGGTTTACAGCCTGCCAAGCTGGAGCTGTCATGAAAATAGAGAAACATTTATGCATACCTATCCATCACATACACAGGCTGTACTTTGGTATAAGCAGTTATTGCTATGAATACTTACACACTGCTGGGACATCTCCCCTCTGTCTTGCTTCTTGGACCCACTGTTCCAAGAGCTCCCTCTTCCTCTGTTTGAAGTTGGCATAGTAGTGCCAGACCTGCTCACCAGCTCAAGGGATAACAGTGGCATTGGTGGGATCATGGGCAAGACTTTCCCAAGTTTATGCTTTATATTGGGAGCCCTGGTACTAGTTCTGCAGCAGTCTCATGTCATGTTTTTTTACCAGGAATCCTACAATGACACTGGACTTCTGTATGCCCCAGTGCTGCACCCAAAAGTGCATGCCCTCTCCAAGACCTGCCATACTGCCTACAGTGGAAAGCTACAACCAGTTATGAGCTGTATTCCCGCCTGCAGGGTTTAAATATGGCAGATTTCCCGCTCTTTGTGATGATTGGACTGTTTTGAAAATGTTGAGCTAAGCTAAGCTATGGGCAAACCTGCTTAGCTAAGGTTGGCTGTGGTTAGAGGGGCAGGTTCAGTATTGCTTACCAATGGGCAAATCCACTTAGCTGGTCTATTCATTGCTTACTATTCATATGTACACAATGCTTACACCCAGTCAGCATAACTGTGCAATGCTTAGCATTGCCTATGTTTTATTATATTGGACTACTACTCATATGCGATTGATTCATCATTCTTTACATTATATAGATTTATTTACCTTCCCTGACATTCCCCAATGTGCTGTAATTAATTTATTCTTGTGCGACTATACTGTATGGGGCACATTTGTTTATATGGGGGTTTCACTACTCTATTACACTGACACCTCAAGTCTGGGCCTAATACACTACTCT
>NC_056729.1:1001146582-1001294657 GCF_019279795.1 Protopterus annectens
AAGTACTGTGGAACATTTTACTGATAATCGTAATCCACTGCTTCATGGAATAACAATGAACCATGGACATATGGCAGAAAAATGTCAGGAGAATATTATTGTTTCACATATATTAAGGCAACCTAAAGGTACTGTGGAACAGTTCTTTGATATCAGGAATTTTACAAATGATGCTAACAAGAATATGTCACAGGCTCAAATAACTTCTTTCAAATTAATGACTGGTTACATAAGTCACAGTCTTATGTGAATGCTTCACAGGCAAGATATTCTGACCAAACTTTAGAAGTCAGTATTAACTTATTTGAAAAGGAAATTTTAAAATTAAGGAGAGTGCAATTTGATAATATGTTTTTTAGAAGAGCATGAAAAATAAAAAGAGTACCCAAAGAGCTGAGGTACTCAACGTTTCCCAATGGCATATACCTGGAGTCTTATTTGTATAAAGACCCGGTTAAGTTATTTGATAGAGCTTTTGATGAAATATATATTGTTAAAACAATTGATAACTTTATGGAAAAGGTACAAGTTTTAAATGATACAATTTAAAATATATATTGTTTGAGTCTTACAAGAAAAATAATATGAAGCAGTGTTGTCTAATGTGGATAGACATTCTGTTGTTATTAGGAAAAATAAAAATAAAAAAGATGCTTAGGTATGTGAAATAATATAATGACTGCACAGAGCATATCTTGTATCTGGTAGTCATAGTCAGGGTATGGAATTGAATAATAATCATGGAGAAAGGGGGGTATTTTTTTGGAGTTAAATAATGAAATAATGAAAATGTGGTTGAAAAGGTGAATTGTTTTGTAATCTGGTAGATGCTAGCAGGAAGGGGAACAATAATACAGGCTTGCAGTTTAATTTTAATGACCCTTTAGAGTATCCATTGCTTTGCTGGGGAGGGTGAAGCAGCAGATTATTACCTCCCCCCATGTTTCTAAGCCCAAAACAGAAGGGGATATGTAAACAACAGAGAAGGAGGAAAGGATGAAGAAAAAGATAATTATGACCCCTGTGCTTGGCAATAACATTAATCAACAGATTATCACAGAACATGGTGAGAAGTAGATTTAGCTGAAGAATTATTTACCCATATATTTGACTATAACATTATTATTTATTTTTTATTTTACTTGTTCTCTGAGGTAGAGCGCTGATCTTCATGAACCTTTTTCAGACTCAGCCTGGTAGTGGTGTCGGATTAATCTTGATATTCAATTTAATGAAAAAAGAAGATTACCCCATCAAGATTTTGATCAATTCAAACAAAAGAGTACATATGTTCCATTACTAACCCATTAGTGCAGGCTTTTCACAGTGCCTGTGAGAGTGATATTTTGAAATATGCAATGGGGTATGTTAAGAATAGACAACATAACCTGAACACAAATGAAAGGCATCTTTTAAACGTATTGCTTATGGACAAACCAGTTTGAATTATAAAACCTGAAAAGGGAGAGGGAGTTGTATATGATATTATGGACTACATAGGAGAAACATCTAATATTTTACAGGATACCACAACCTATGTTTTAATGTCTAGAAACAAAATCAATGTACCATATAAAGCTTGTATTTATACTTGGAGGAATGTCTTTTGCAAAATGTAATTACCAGTTCTTCGTATAATTTCTTGAGAATCAGCAGTCCCATTATCCCAATGAATTTTGGCATAACTAAGGTCCATAAAAGTATAACTAAGCCACCCTTCAGACCTATAGCTTCACAAGGACATCAACCATATTCATTAGTTATATTTACTGATATGTTATTAAAACAACTTTATTACAGAGGACAACACATATTTTAAAAGATTTCTGTTTTTTTTTGGGTAGAATTCAATCAGAATTGTGGAGTAGCAAATATGTTTTTTTTTAACTACTGATGTAGAGGACCTTTTTATTTATATTCCCAAAGTTGAAGATTTGGATATGTTTAATGATTCACTTGTTTTAACCACTGGTGAGATGCAGTTGTTAATGATGTTTATGGATTTTTTATCAAACTATTTTATATACTTTGAGGGTGAGGTTTATAAGCAGATTAAGGGCATAGCTATGGATATTACTTACTTGGAAAAAGAAGTCTTTTTTCCTCAAAATTTTGTATCTTCTGCAAAGTTTATTTACAGTTTCTTGATTATATTTTTATTATTTGGGAAAGTTCTCAACACATGATGATGGGGTTTTTTGGAATATTTAAATGCTATAAAACCTTTTTAAAATTTACCCATATATTTAACTATAAAATTATTATTTTTTTTTTATTTTACTTGTTGTCTGAGGTAGAGTACTGATCTTCATGAACCTTTTTCAGATTCAGCCTGGTAGTAGTGTCTGATTAATTTTGATATTCAATTTAATGAAAAATGAAGATTACCCCATCAAGATTTTGATCAGTTTAAACAAAATAGTACAAATGCCCCATTACTAACCCATTAGTGCAGGCTTTTCACCGTGCCTGTGAGAGTGATATTTAGAAATATGCAACGGGGTATGTTAAGAATAGACAGCATATTCTGATCACAAAAAAAGGCATATTTTAAATGTATTGCTTATGGACAAAACAGTTTGAATTATAAAACCTGAAAAGGAGAGGGAGTTGTATATGATACTATGGACTACCAAGGAGAAACATATAATATTTTACAGGATACCACAACCTATGTTTTAATGTCCAGAGACAAAATCAATGTACCATATAAAGCTTAACTGCTCATTAATCCTCCAAGCCAACTGCCACATAACAATGTGCAATATTAATTATTTCAATACCACTATTTTTAAAGGGAGAGGGATTTTGAATTTACTATTTATAGAAAACCTTCAGTTTCTAATGTTTATTTGCATTACAATAGCTTTCATCCTTTCTGTAAGATCAGGTTTCATTTAAATGTATTTTGTTAGACAAAAATACAGTATTCTTTTTGCATAACTCTAGGAATGCAGCCATATTAAAGCTGGTCTTCACGGTGTGTCTACATGTTCAGTAAATGCATTTTCAATCACTGAAAATAACCTTCAATCAAAAATACTTATAAGAGCAGAATGTGCAGTACATTGAGTCCAAACACATTTTGTTTGTATACTACAAGGCTTGGGAGCCAAGGTTAAATAAGTGTGTAGAAATGTACAGGGTTTTAGTATTGAGGGAGATAGTTCAGACACAGTTAGTTAGTTTGGACTGATATGTAGAAAATCAGTGCAATGCAGTCCTCAAAAGTTGGGTACAGACACTCAAGAGTGAATGCAGAAGTTGGGTCAAATATCTAGCATTCCAGAATTTTAATGATCTTATTTAGGAGGACAGGAATATGAGTGCAGAAACTAAGGACATAATTATCAGCACTGTTATTGGAGACAGTAATCACATTCTGAGTACAGAATTTATGGACAGTATAATGAGGGCAGACAGTACAAACATTAAGATTTGATACATATATTGTTGAAATCTACTTCTACTGTACATGATAAAACATTCTTAACCAAACTACAATGTATGCAGACTTTATTCTGGAAGGTACAAGAATATTTGGCCCATAAAAGAGAGACTGGCACCTGTCCAGCACAAGTTTGTGTGCTTAACAGACAAAGGCATTTATTCCAGTCTCATTCCAGTTTCTTTCACTTATTTCCAGTCCATACTAGTATTGTACATTCGTATCAATTCTTACAATGGTGAGCTACCATTGATGAGGGGGACAATAGCTAAAGTAAGTCCCAAAACCCCATAGCAACCTTGCAAATCTATCAGCAGTCAGACTATATTTATCTTACAGAGCAGCAGTATTTCTTCAAAACATTACTTCAGAAAATTTACAGTAAAATCTCAAAGAACTTCAAAAGAACAGCAGTACTTCAGAAAATCTACAGCAAAGTCTCAAATAACTTCAGACTCTCCAAGAAACCAGTATAAAGCACATTGCCCAGTTGACAGCAACATATCAGAAAACTTCACCATCTCCAAAGCAGATGACAGACTTTAAAGTTTGCAGTATGACATCACAGAGCCAAGAAAAATCCTTACAAGATGGAGTTTGAAAAAGCTGTGAGATGCCAGGCCGCCTTCTAAAAGCAACTCCAACTTTCTTTACATAGGCATTTGAATTTATTACAATGCATTTTCTAGTTAAATCAGACAGTAAATCTCAGAAAAATTTAAATGTATCACTAAATGTAAATTTTATAGATATGTCAAACATTACTTCTACAGTAAAGGCACCAGTAAATGTTTTGTTAAAAGTTAAAAAAAATGGGAAAAGCAGTGTAAAAAAAAAACTATGTTCCAGAAATGTTCATTTAAATTTCAGTGTTGCTAGTTCAGGAATGTTAAATCTTTCTAGACACTTGCGTCTTTCGGCTTTTCCCGGTTAGGGGGTCGCCACAGCAGAACTCCGGTCCGCTAATGATTGGCAGTAGATTTTTACGTGCCGAGTTGCCAGCTCTGACGCATAACCTTCAACGAAGGTACGACCATTCACACACTTTCTAGACACTAAAGGGTTAAAAATCAGGAGCACTGTAATGTCTCATAATCATGAGTTGATTCAATTGCTAGCATGGGCATGGCTTCAGACTTAAATACAAATTCTAGTTTACAGTCTTCAGAAATCAGTGTAAATGTTACAGCACAAGCAAGTCAAAATACAGAGTTATGTTGCAGTACTACAGATACAAACATAAACTCAGTCAGTGTATGTAACATGCAGATTTCCAGACCAAACAAGATTACATTTGCAATGTCTCAAGTTGACATGATTTCAAATACAGATGTTCAGAATCTAATAAATTCTATTTTATTGTTTTCAGAAAACAGTGTAAATATTGCACTGAGGGGGGAATAAGAGGGAGCAGAGTGCAGATTTTGATCAGTTTGATAAAATAAACACAAGAATAAATGATATACATACTTCAGGGAAAAATAAAGAAGAAATGCATATCTTAGCTCAAACAATGTTATCACTAGTGTTTCATGGCAAAATAAAGAAGAAGCACATATCATAGCTCAAGTCAGTGTTGTTGCTAGTTCTATAAAGAAGTATTTTCAGCTTATCTATAAATGGTGTGGCAGTCCAGTACCAAACCAGATTATTCATCTGTCATTGTTTAAGGTTGTGAAAAGTAACAATATTTCATTGTTTACAGAAAAAGAAATTATGAAATAATGTACTGATTAATGCAGACACATCAATTTCAGTTACAAATAGACCTCTACCAGAGGACACAAGCACAGCTATGTCAGGATTTGAAGAGGCAAAGGTTACAGCAGTGAGCAGTTCTGAGTGTAACAGGTCCATACTAAGTATGGACATGTCATCAGAGTTACACATTGTTTTAGACTTTAGTAACAAAATTTTATGGAAAAAAATGATAGAGAATGTACATTAGTGCACACAGATGACACTTGTAAGAATTTGTGTGCAGAAGATTGTGCAAATGTACAGAATTTGAAAAATTGGTTAGGACAAGAACATGCAGATTCATATGTTAAAGATAAAATTGATTCCACTTCAGTTGCCATGGCTGAATTGCTGACAGTCTAGTTACCACATTTTCAGAAACGGTATCTTTCTTTGACAAAAAACATCTTTATTAAATTACCATGGATGCCATTGGCAATCACACATTTATATAAATGAAAACAAACCATATTGATATAACTTTAGTTGGAAACGTTATATATCACTTATAATCTATCCAGTCATTGACTGTTAAACATTACATAGCTTATTCAAATCCTGCCTACTTTTAAACCTCGTTCCTCCTCTGCATCTATTGTTCCCACAATTCCCATATTTTTCTATGTAATTTGCTCCTACCCTTTTCTAAATATTTCAATTCCAGATACTTTATCTCTGTTAATATATTCACAACTTCTAATACAGTTGGTTTACACTTTGATTTCAATTTTCTTGTAGCTGCTTTTTTGGCAGCCACCATTAGAGTCAGCAAGGCCTTACTATGTCTAGGCAATCTGATTCTGTATCATAACTAAAAAAATAATTTCTTTAGTTACACCAATTTGCTCACCCAGTATTTCTGACAGAGTACTCTGCAAGGGAACTTTAAAGTCTGCCAATTCATTACACTCCCAGAAAACATGTTCCAAATTATCTCTTTCTTCTCCATCACACTTCCAACATTGACTGTCTACCTGAGGAAAAATTATTTGGAGTCTACCTGGGGTATAAAAATACCTATGTAAATACTTCCAAGAAAAGATCCTAAATCTTCTAGACTTTGTTGCATATTTGGGAGACATACATATATCTCCTCACTGTTTCTTTAAGAATTGCTTATCCATTCTCTCTCCCCAATCCTTTCTATCCTCATCTGATTGGTTCTTATAGTTAACATGCAATCGTTTGCATGCAGTATTATTTATTCGTTTTTTAACAGTAGCTTATGTTCTAGATTCTACTAAAATCTCTACCAGTGCTGGTCTTTTGCTTAGGATCCCCATATTTCTTTCAGTTTGCCTAAACTCTGATCTCAATCCTTGATAGGGAAGGCAATCTCTAGCCTGCAGTCCAAATACATTCTTGGCCTCTTCCCATTCTATTATCTTTCCCTCTCTAATTATTTGTCCCCAATACCTTGGTTCTTTTTTGTCAGTTTTCTCCAATAATTTCCAGACCCTCTTGCCTATTATCTGTATCCATAATTGCAGTCATCCCTATCAACAGAATCCCCTTTCTCCATTCACATGTTGGCTTTGTTCTTAGAATATTTTCTGCTTCTTTATGAATATAATATTCGGTATAGCTATTTTTATTCTCCTTAATGATCTGCATCCAAAATCCCAGTTTTCCTTGTTTCTTCAGCTTTCCCTCTATTTTATCATCATCATCATCCATTTCCACTTTGAATTATAGGTTTCTGCTTGTGTTATGTATAGGATCCTTAACTGTGTAGCTCTGAAATGCTCCTTCATATCAGGTAATCCCAAACCACATTGTTCTATTGAAAGAAGCAGCTTATTCCACTTGACACTTGTTGTCTTTCC
This sequence comes from Protopterus annectens, assembly GCF_019279795.1. Lineage (NCBI taxonomy): Eukaryota > Metazoa > Chordata > Ceratodontiformes > Protopteridae > Protopterus > Protopterus annectens. Next base: position 1,001,153,597 of record NC_056729.1, read on the forward strand.
CTGCTAGATAAAATCCTTCAGCTCTTTATTAGTGGCTATCCAGATCTTCTCCTCTGGTTGGTAAAAAACATGCCCGATATGTGTATAAAACTAAAGGGACTAGAAACATTTTAACTGCTTGTATTTTGCCATCCATATCCATATAACAGAGCTTCCAATGTCTCAGTTTTTGTATTATCTTTTTAGTCTTTTCCCACATATCCTTAGCTGCCACACCAAACTACTTTTTAATCCATATTTCTAAGCACTTAATTTTGGTTCATATGTGTTTACTAGGCTAACGGCCACAAGGGCCTTTTTAAACCTAGCCATGAATCCCAAATCTCTGACAAGTTCTGATACCCTTGATAATTGTAAGCAGGGGCTTGGGAGATGATACAGTTACAATCTAGGGCCTGGGAGATGAATCATTTACAGGTTCCCTGTGTCCATTAGAGTCATAGGTGCCAAACCTGGGACAAATTTCCTGTTCCCCATCCAGTTGTCCAGGTTGCACTTGAATTGGACTAAGGAGGAACTCTGCTTCACATGGATGGGGAGCCTTTTCCAGAGACAGGTTAATCTCTGGGATATATATACCTGTCTTTCCAACAGGTCCCATTTATATCACAGGCAAGGTTTAAGACTTTAGAATAGGTAATTCTGGTGCTGCTTGTTTTGTGGATATGTAGGACATCCATCAGAGTGGGGTCTGAGAATGCCCTTATGTCAGGCAAAGATCTCCCCTCAAAAGCCTATAGGAGACAGAATACAGGGATATTGCCTTGAGGTGGTCTGCATAGGACATTTTATTTAAGCCCTGTATTCTTTTAGTGAGGAACCTCTGTTGACATTCCAATTGTTGGATATGCCTGGTTAGGTACATACCAAAGGGGGCATTGTACTCAATGATAGGTCTGATAAATGCAGAATACAGTGGAACAATGACTTCCTTGGACTTAGATGCCATACCTTTGTTTATAAGTTGCACAACATAGAATGAATTCCTCACCACTGTAGACACATGATGGCCAATGGCTAGACTACTCTCTATATGTGTTCCTAAGTCCCTGACTACTGGACACCTCTAAGGGGTGTGTTGTCAGTATGATAGTTACCCAGGGTGGATGACTTCCCAAGGATACTATTATTTATTTTATTTATTTATTTTATTTGATGTTTGTTTACTGGGGTGGTCTGACTGGGTTTACAGAACCCATTTTCAGCAGATGCCCAGGGAGAAAAGCTCTACATACAGTACAATAAAGAATACAGTAAAATCCAATGCAGTACAAATCACATTAGACATACTATACAAAATAAGTTGAAAGAACAAACTATGTTACACAGTGTTACAATATATATATATATATATATATATATATATATATATATATATATATATATATATATATATATATATACACACATATGTATATATACTATACATCTAGACGATTCTATATAGTTAAAAACATTATAGACATACTCTCACTATACATGATGTAGTGTCCAAAAAAATTATGCATTTCTTGGCATTTAGTTCTAGTCCATGGCTCTGACATCAGTTGTTTCTCTGTGTCAGCCCCTCCTGGAGAACATTTGTGACAGTGTGGAATTCAATGACAGCTCCTAATTTGCAATTGCCTGCAAATTTATTAAGCCAGAGACCACTGACATTGTCCTTGATTTCAGAGAAATAAATGCCAAAAAGGAGCGGTCCAAGGACTGATCCCTGAGGGGCTCCACTTGTGACTGGCCTCTTTGTAGAGGTGAACTCCCCAATTCTAACTTCCTGGGTCCTGCCTGTGAGCCAGTTGGCTATCCACCAGGTAACATATGGGTTTGTACCTAACCTCCTGAGTTTGTCAACAATGGCTGAGTGAGGTATTGTGTCAAATGTCTTGGCCAGGTCAAGGTAGGCAGTATGAACTGCCCTCATCTATTGCTTTAGTGACCTTCTCAAAAAAGTCCACCAGGTTGAGTAGGCATGATCTGCCCTTGATGAAACCAAACTGGGTTGTGTCCAGTGTCTTGAGGTTTACTATGTCACTATTGATCATTTCCATGATAATTCTTTCCATGGCTTTACATATAAGACAAGTGAGCCTTATGGGTCTGTAGTTTCTAGGGTCTGTAGATAGCCCACTTTTGTGCAGCGGGATGACTGTTGCTGTTCTCCATTTGTGAGACATGAAGCCTATTTAGAGGCTATAGTTAAATAGCAATTTCAGAGGCCATGATAGGTCATGTTTCATGCTATTTAGTAGGCATCCAGGGATATTGTCTGGGCCCATTGATACAACATTCTTGGCCTTAGAGAGGTCATTAAGAACCTGTTCCTAGTGATAGCATGGGGAGTTATATTTGATCATATTTCCTGAGGGAAGGTTGGGGGGAGAGAGGGGTAAAGTTGGAGCTGAATTTATCGGCCAGTAGGTTTGCTATATCTTCTGGTTCACTATAGGTGACTCCATTTACAATGAGCTCTGCACACAACTGTGTGTTACCTTTAAGGTTGTGGACATAGCTAAAGAAGGCCTTGTGGTTTTCTTTGGCCTGGAGGCCAAATTCACCTCAATATTTGACCATGGTAGATTTTATTTGTCCTCTGAGATGTTTGTTTAGTTTGATAAGTGTGCTTTTATCCTGCTGGGTGCTGCACCTCCTAATTTTTGCCATGATTTTCTTTTTCCTGTTATACAGCTTATTGATTTTTTGATTCCACCACAGTGGCTTGTTTTTTGAGTTAGTTCTGTACTTCTTCCTGGGGGGTACAGCTGCCTCTATGCAGCTATTAACATGCTTGTACAGGGTTTCTGTGAACAGTTCTGCATAGGAAGCAGTGTTCTCAGGGTTTATGGGGGCTTGAAATTTTGCTAGGTTATCACTTAACAGCAGGAGGTTAGCCTTAGAGTAGTTCCTGAATATTCCAGGATTAGCTGGGGGTCCAGGTTTTATTTTTACTTCAAAAGAGACCATTTTGTGGTCTGACCTTACCAGGGAAGATGCTACAGTAGGGAATGTGCAGCACTTTCCCATATTAGTGAGGACCATATCTAGTATGGCTGCACCCCTGGTTGGTGTATTGACTATCTAGTTCAGGGAGTTTGTGTTTGCAAAATCCAGGAATCTCTGTACCTGTACATTTGGTATTATATAGGATTCCCAGTGAATAGTGGGGTAATTAAAGTTGCCCATGAATATGGTATTGGGTTGGATGGTTAATGTTTCTAATAAGTTTAAATACATGGTATGGGTTTCATGGGTCATAGAGGGAGACCTATAACAGGCAAGGAAGGGATATTGGATTTTGCCTGTGGTGATTGGATATGGAGCAACTCAAGCAAATTCTCCTGTTTGACCAGCCTTGATGTATATTTATTTTTTATGTAAATAGATACACCTCCACCTTTAATCCCTGTCTGTGTAGTAGCTGGTCTAAATGTGTGGAAAGCATTATAACCTTGCTCTGCTGGTGTGCTCTCCATGGCTTTAAGCCATGTCTCAGTGACTGCACAGACATCAGCATTCTCTAGGGTGAAGCGAGCTTCTAGGGAGTAGAGTTTTTTGTTTAGATTCCTAGCATTGAGCAGTAATACCTTCATCATCTCCCCATAAATATGCATATTGCTGAACCAATTCGTGTGTGGGTGCATATTTTACAGCAATTCCTTTGTTTTATCTTCATTAATTTTGTATCCCAAAAAAGTATGAAGCTGTCTGAAAATGTTCCATAACTCTGACATGTCCTTTTCTGGTTTTATAAGGTATAACATAATATCATCTACAAATAGATCCTGCTTGTCTTGACTGCCATACCAATTATATCCTTGAAATTCTGAGTTTCTTATTTTCTTTGCCAGTGGTTATAAATATAATGGAAATAACAAAGGGGAAAGAGGACACCCTGCCTGGTTCCTCTGCTCAAACAGAAATTAACAGAGAAGAACCCACCCACTTTAATTTTCACTTCAGATCCCTCATATATCCTCCTAATCAGCCTTATTATTTTATAAAGGAATGCAAATGCTTCCATTAGCCTGCTTATAAAGTCCCAGTTTACATTGTTAAATGCTTTTTGTGCATCAAGACCCACCAACAACAGTGGTATTTTCTTACATTCTGCTTCCCTCTGGATCATCAGTTTCACCTCCGATCCCTCATATATTCTCCTAAATAACCTTATTATTGAGTCAGGGTGCAAATGTTTCAACTGCCCTACTCATTAAATCCCAGCTTATATTGTCAAATGTTTGCTCTGCATCAACACCCAGTAACAATAGTGGTATTTTCTTACATTCTGCTTCCCTCTAGATTGCCAGTGTTCTATTAATGTTGTAAAATAGTTGCCTCCCTTCCACAAAACCACATAATCCATATATATATATATATATATATATATATATATATATATATATATATATATATATATATATATATATATATATATATCAATTTTGGTATCACCTTTGCCATTCTTTTAACCATTATACACATAAGCACTTTATAATCATGGTTTATGATTGAAATGGGCCTGTATGAAGCTGGATTACAGCCACCAACCATTTCTTCCAGGATGTTTGTGCTTCTGCTTCTCTTAAAATAGTGCTAAACAAAACCTTCCAGATCTTTATCAATTTTCCCTCCTAGCTTCCAAACTTCCACAGACATATTATCTATTCCTGTGGATTTTCCTGTGGGTTTGTTATACATCAGCATTTTATCTCATTTCCTCCTATTATAACTGTTAGTAACTGAGCCACATCTACCTCTAACCTTGGCATATTTAATTTTTCCATAAACATTTCCATTTGTACCTTTTCTTGATTTCCATATTTCACTGCTTTATACAGGCTTTCATAAAATTTCCAATATATTTCTAATACCTCTACAGGATCTCTTATCTTCCTTGCTATAGGCTCCCTAAGCTTGGCAACAACCATTTCTACTTTCTGTTGCCTGAGTTGTTGTGCTAAAAGTTTTTGTGCTCTGGAGTTATTATCAAAAACAGTTGCTTAACAGCAATATTTCTAAACTCATGCATATTCTTGAGGTAATCCCTTACTTTCTGTTTAGCATTCGGCAATTGCTCCTCTTTTTCTTCTGTGATACTTTATAATCTGTCAATCCCACTAAATAATTCTTGTTACGTCTTAACCATATCTCTCTTTCTTTTATTTCCACCCTATTTTTAAATTCCACTTTAATTTTATCCCACTCTGTAGCTATATTTTCAGAAGAAATTTATATCTTCTGTAATAACTCTCGAATAATTCTCACTACCCATTCCTTAAATTCCTCTCTTTTCAACAGATAGGTGAGAAAGTGTCAGTGTCTCCTTTTTATTTCATTACCCTGCATTTTGATTTTAGTTATTATTGGTGCATTATCTAAAATAGTTATTGGATGCATATCAAAACTTTCAGTTAAATGCACATGTTCCTGTGAAATGTAAGTTCTGTCTAGCCTAGCCCAGATTTTGTATCTTGGGGAATAATATGTAAATTCACTCCAAACTCCTACTACTGAATTCACATCTTCCATGCCAAATATTTTCATACATTTCTTCAAATTCTACCCCCTTTGTTATATTTTCAAGTCTGGGCTCCCCAGACACATATTCTCTGCTGCAAATCAAATTTTAGTCCCATGTATATGTAATATTCCCTGCTGAAAGCTGATTATTTCTCACAGAATTTTCTTAAGCTCCATTATTGCAGTTTTAGGTGAAATATAATATATATATATATATGCTAATGTAATCCTCCTCCCTTGACAGTAACCTCTTAGTACTATAAATCTACTATTATTATCTTTTTTATTTTCTTCTATCATTATTGGAGCTCCTCTTGCAATTAATATAAGTACTCCTCTTTTCCTTTGTCCCAAGTATTTCACTGAATAACCGTCCGGAAGACCTTTATCAAATTCACATGTTCAGTTCTTTCCAAACGTGTCTGCTGTAGCATAACTATTTGCACTCTACTTTTTTAATATAGTTCACTACTCTTTCTTTTTTGTTTATATCTGTGAGATAATTTAACATTTAAAGATAATATACAAAGTGTCATTATGATAAAAAGTTATTATTCCCACCTTTTATATGTAACAGCTTTTTTGCTAAGTATCTAGTTCCAGCTTTTGTGTTACATGCATGCAAAGTTTGGCGGGTTGATCTTTTATATAGTTGTTTCTTGTCATAGCCATCTGAGCCCATGTTGTATCTTACAAAACTTTCTGTTTTATTGAAAGCCCCCAAAGAAAAAAAACAAACACACCTCCAATACACCCCTAAAACATATTAACGTAATGCTAACACACAAAACTATGCACATCTTCAAATATTGAAGTTTTACCCTCCTAATAGGAACAATTGTACCAAACTGACAGCCACACTCATAGACTTGGGTTAACCTAAAAGGGAGGTAATCTATGCTAAAATGAATGGTACAGCCTGTGTTTCTACTAAGTGCTGTCTGGTTTTGTTGTATTTTGATTGTGCTCCCATACTGGGAAAACACTTGAATGCTTTCAAAAATATTATCTCCCTAGCCATTGTTAAAAGAAATTTTTTGTTTTTATTGTTCTTTAAAAAGATCTTCGCCATGAAGATATGAGAATCAGATACAGAATTGTTTCTATAAGCATTTATTTATTTGGTAGAGGAAAGCATATTATATTCAATGTTCTTTTTTATTTATTTGCTTTCTCTTGAAAATTGTTACTAGATCAAGTCAGAAGCCTTAATCCAGACATTCCTCTATGCAAGACTGAGAAAACGCATATAAATGTTTCTTGTATCATGCTCTTTTGACCAGACTTTTCTTCTTTTTTTACATTGTAATGCCTACATTTCTTAAAAATGAACAAGAAGAAAGAAAAGAAGGGAAAACAGGGTCAGCTGTTAACTTTAGCATCCCTATTACGCTTGAAAAATAACTGAGAAAATGTTGCTTTGTAGCATGCAGATTATATCATGCATTATAAAAATACTACTGTTGAGAACATAATTTTGTTTTACTTACAAATAACTCTCTCACTCCTCTTCCCCTCTAAGTGCTCTTCTAAACATTAATGACATAGAGTAGGGCATATGCTTTAGAGTCCCCTACAAGTTTAACAACTCCAATATGTCCAGGTTTTTCTTGTTCTTTCAAGTTGTTGGTTTTATTCATGTTTATCCTCATATCCCAAATCCAGTCTTTGCTTCATTTCCAACATACTGTCAGTTTTAGTCAATTATTGTGCTTTTTTCTGTCTTTCAAGCATTTTCCATTTAAACATTGGGAAAGGTTTCACTGGCACAGTCTCTCTGTAGTCTTTATTACCAGAAAAACATGAAGCAGAATCTCTTGTTTCACAGCTCACTTTTTGTGGGACAGACATTTGTATTTCCTCCTTAGCATGTTCTGTATCAAGAAATGATTTTGTCCCTCCAACAGAGTATTCTGAAGATAGCTGGGTAGAGCAGTTTGAATCTCACACCTGCTTCTCAACATTCCATGATTAGTGGAATAGATTTAGTCCTCTTCTGATTGGTGTACAGTGAGTAATCATTTCTCACAAACACACTACTGTCTCCCCCTTTTAGAACTTTGTCCATCTGCCACAGTTTGGGCATAATTGCATCTTTACTTTTAAAGGTCTCAGTTGCTTTCTCATGGCAAGGGTTAGAGCATACACATGATGTGCCCTTTCAATTAACAACTTCTGCTGTGGAATAACAGTCCAGTTGCTTATTTGTGCTTTCATAAAATTAATACAGTCTCTTTCTTCCATCTTCTCTGGTATACTAGAAAATATCAAGTTTTCCCTATGTACTCTGTCCTCTAATTGTATTTTTTTAAATATCTCTTCTTGAGCAGTCTCATATTCAGCCAGGCTTTTCTTCATTTCAACCTCTGATTTTTGCAGTTTTATCACCTCATCTCAATATCTATTTAAATCTTCTTCCATTTTTCCAGACATTTGTCATTTGAATTGACATATTTCATTAGCGTTTCATTTATTTTAATCAGCTCCGAGTACATTTGACTTATTTTACCCTCTAGGTTACTGGAAGTTATGTCTTGCACCAAAGCTGAAGTTTGCACAGCTTTTTGCTGCAGAATTCTTCCCAGTCAGTGCTTTCTCCTCACCTTTTGTGATTGATTTTCTTTCAGGTTTTCTGAATTTTTTTTTTTGCTGGCATCCAGGCAGTGCACTTACTAGTCAGCTACTGAAATTTTCCCAAAAATACAAATATACTGCCTCTCTTTTCTGAATTTCTGTTTTCATGCTGGGAGAGCTGAAATTAAGCTATTACTCAATATGCAGCCCTAAGTCCTTCAGAAACAGTATCTTATTCTCAGAAAAGCAAAGACAGATTAGAAATGGCCAGTAAGGTAAAAAAGTAATTGTTTCAGGCTAGTACTAGATTTAAAATTGGTATACATATTTACCATTCTGGAAGAACATGTTATGCATGGTATACCAGAAATGACAGTCAAGTTACTTTGCATAATAAATGATTTACAGTTACAGATATGGCAAATCAAATTTATTTTTGTGTTACTGTTTTGTTTAGTAGACATTGTTAGTACTGCTGAAATATGGTAGCAAAGTGTTTTAATACATAAGTAGTATCTTGATGCAGACAGAGACAGAAAAGCATTTACATATATTAATGTTTCATTAGTTTATGGAATGTAGAATTTGAATTCAGTGTTACATTTTGAATGTGACAGTATAGTCAAAAATTCAAATCCCATGCAAAAAAAAAAAGAGTGCAGCATAAATATGTGTCAATAAAGCCACAGATTCAAATCTGATGTCAGGAAAAATGCTATTTATATGCAGAAACTTCACATACTTGTATAAAGGGCAAACAAGTAAAGTTCCATAATCAGATCAGTTCAACTCTAGTAATAAATGTGCATATGTAAACAGTTTAAGACTGTATATATTTCATGCAGAAATTGCAGTTTACCAAGCACATCAGAGGCATGGACTTACATAACTAAGTTATCAGATTACAGACTAGTTCAGCAAACTGAACTAAAGACGGTACTGCATGCCATAAACCAGTATGGTAAAGATAAGTTTAATATTATTAGTGATAGTTTTGTGCAGCAACAGTTCTATTTATCCAAAAAATATATGTAGGCAGTAATAATAAATCCTTGCAGCATTCAGTAATACTGAAAGAGTTAAATGACACCAGCTAAGGAAGCAGCTACATATAAAGCAGAGGGCAGAGACAGCCACACTGAAGAAATTATTTTACAAATTATGGTGTGAGAGTCATAGAAAGTTCAACAGTCAGGGTTAATTTTATAAAGGTGCAGAAATGCAAATATTAATACAAGGTCAGATTGCTACATACTTTAGTTTCATTTGAGTTTATGACAGAGAAAAACAATGCCACTGAGGTTTCCATTTGATTTAATAATGAAGCTACAGACTTTCCGTTTCAATGTAGTACATTATCAGTTCAGTTACAGACTTGCAATAGTGTATTTATTAGTAACATTGGTCTAGTTCACTATAGTACGTTATCAGTTTACTTACATACATACAAGAGTTTATTAGTAGCATATGTTTATTTCATGCAGAAAAATGTAAATAAAGCCAGGGCAACAAGCAATGCTATCAGTTTATAATTGTTAAAGCTGCAAATGTTATTTTAAGAATCTGATACTGATTTTTGTGCTTTGCAGATATTGCTACAAAAAGACACACTGTCAGTTTTGGATATTTGAATAATTTCATGTTTGGATTTCCAGGATGCATGTTTTAAAATACAGTCAAGAAAAATATTACATCGGCCACACAGCCTTGCACAGTAGATTGTAAGGGGGGGGGGGGGTTAGGAAGGCCTCAGTGTAAAAGGGGCAAAAAAGGACACTGGGACCCTAAGGTGGCCTTTCCAATACCTCAACAGTGACTGGGATAATGCAGAGTAAGGCCTAAACTTGGCAAGAGCTGTGGTGCACAGGTCAAGTATCTACAGAAAAACAAGACCATCAAAGCCAGAAGTGAAGATTATTCATTTTTTCTGCAATATTTGTTTAAATGCGTTTCAGTTATCTAAATTATTTAAAGTTAAAATGTGTAAACAACAGGTGTACATTTATGCAAATTAGAGTTAAAGCAAGTACGCAAATGTTTTTATGTTTTTAGATAACTGCATAACAGTACTTGTTTTCAGTTTATACTGACAGAAAAAAGATATTCCTCTAATGATAGTTTAGTTTCCAGAATAGCACATTTATCTGTGTTCAGGTAACACTGGCAGTAAAGGTATTCCTTTAATATTAGTATAGTTAGTTTCCAGAGTATAACATTTATACACAGCTATTTTAGTCTTTCAATGTAAATATGTATCACTTTAATGTAAATTTCAGTCACGTTTCAGACTGTAGCATTCATACTCAGATATGAGTTCAGTATGGTACATTTCAGTCAGATTTCATAATATAACATTCACACTAAGTTATACATTCCTAATAGCATTACAACATACAGTTACATCACATTTCACATTATTCAGTCATTAGTTTTATGGGTAAAGTGAAATAATTATTTATTTTATGGGTAAAGTGAAATAATTATTTATCTCAGGCTTATTAAGATACATTATCTAAATAATAAGTAGTGATAGTTATTCAATATACTCAAGAAATAACAAGTCAGGCTTAATATGTAAATTAATTTAGAGAATACAGTGCACATTTGTTTTATTAGGGATTTCCATTTTAAAGTAGTTATTAGACATTAGACAGGCAAAAGGGTAAAATTAATTGTGTTTCATTTATGCATAAAAGACAGTTAAGCAGAAAGGAAAATAACCTTGCTTGTCAAGCATTTGAGACAGTTTATTAAAAAAGGAAAGATAAGCAGAAAAGGGTGCAGACAGAATGTTCTTTTCTCAAGGGAAAGATACAATGTTGCTAGCTACAGAATGCTCCTTAATGGAGAGTTGCACATACGAGACAAAGCCTGAGATCAAGGTTAGAAAAAATAAATAAGAAAAGTTACTGGACTGAAGCAATATAATATGTTGTGTTCAGGATAGCAGTTCAGTTAAGGTTAGTAAGTTCACTCGACCTGTTGCTTCAGAGAAGATGTCAAACACTCGAGCCTGTGTACAGAAAACAGGTCATCTAAAGACTATGTCAGTTTACGTTGCTCATGACAATCAGAATATGATGTGCAACAACTTGAATTGAAAAATAAAAATGTGTCACAAAAGTAAAAACTAACAACTCCAGTCTGAATTTTAGAAATTAGATTAAGTTATATGCTTTGTCAAATAAATATTAATGAAATTATTTTGGAGATCTTGTTTATGGTACTATTGATATAATCTGAATTTATGTACGAATATGGTATTCCTGTAATTGTATATACTTGCATAATTGTTGGAAAATTAATAAAAAAATAATTGAAAAAGGTATATGCAGCATTGTTATAGTGGTAATAATCACTGTATTCACAGTCTTGTAAATACTGTAATATATTATAATATACACCTGCCAAGAATTATGTTGTTTTTTTCTTTAAACTTCAAAGGCAAGTTATATCATACAATCTGTATAGCCTAGGCACAAAGTGACGGAACACTTTTGTTTAGACAGACTTCTGTTTTCATTTGATAATAAAAATTATTTTACTTTGTGCTAATTTACTAAAATATTTGCAGAAATATGAAAACGATGCTAATTTGCATAATTACCAATATTAATAACATTATATATCTCTCAAGAGACATTGCAAATGTCAGATGCAATTATTTTCAGCATCATCTAAGATTTCATCCGATGCCATGCAATAGTTTGTAAGTCACTCAGTTTGGAAATATTAATGTACATACTGAAATATTGCATAACTTCATAATTTTCATAAAACAACTAGCAATATCTATAGTGTAATGATATACAAGGACGTCAACAATGTTTTTTTCTGTTTCCCACCATATTTAACACTATGTCCCCCAATAATATGTAACTCTTTCATTATGAAAATATGAATATAAATATGACAATATGAATGACAAGCGACAATCAGTGACAAAATACATCTACTGCAGGACATCCCAGAAGCAGCATTTTACCTTCACCTAGGATGATGCCTCAATACAAACAAAAAATGATTGACTTCAATAATTGGCTTAGTTTCTGGTGTCATTTTAAGGGGATTCAGTATCTGTCAGCTTGGGATAACATGATTGACAGACCTCGATGCTTTGCCAGAGATGGTCTTCATCTGTCACCCATGGGATTTTGGCTACTGGCTAAGGCTCTTGCCACCCCCATTGTGCCTTTTTAGGCAGTGTCTCAAGGACAAAATTCCTGACATAAAAACTCCATCTAAAAACAACCTCAAGGTTATGCTGCTAAACGCTAGGAGTCTTAACATGAAACTGCACTTACTGGAAGAAGTCCTCACCTTGGAAGATGCAGAAATTTGTGTAGTCACTGAGACCTGGTTCAAGGCTTTGGAGAGCATCCCAGCCATACCGGGTTATACCTCCTTCCACATGTTCAGAACACAAACTGAAGGCATGAAAACTAAAGAAGGTGATGTATCAATATTCATTAAAGATAAATACATCTCCAGATTGGTTAAACAGTATGATTCCCTGGAGATACTTCCGGTGCAAGTAGCAGTTAGGACACCAATTCAACTCATTATCAGCTACAGGACCCCCCTCCATGAATCAGGTTAGATAAAGTATGGTGGCACAGTGTATGATGGCGTGTATGTAGGGGAAAAAGGAGAACAATGAAAGATGTGTTTACAATCAGTTTTCTAAAAGACCTTAGTTGTTTAGGAGGGTACATGTAAATGAAGCTTCTAGCCATCAGCTGAGTCTGTCAGTTGGTGCACAGTGATAAGGCTGTGAACTGTACTTCCTGTTATACATGGTTTGATTATTTCATTTGCCTACAGTGTGATCTTGAACTTAATCAAACATTGCTCGTGGGTTGCCACTGAAAAGGACTGGGTGTCCAGTGAGTCAACCTGGTTATCAAATAGTTACTCTTATGAGCATAAACATGAGTTTGTTAGATATACTTTCAACCATACCTCTCAACCTGCAAACATCAAACTCTGGACAAAGGCCCGTGAAAAATAGATACAAATCGGTGTGGTGATTAACATAAAATTTGCATACTTAATTATGTAACCCCACCCACTCCAATGGAATTGTGGGATACCAACTTTCAAACACAAACTGAAGAAAAGACAACCAAAATATGGCCCCAGACCCTGTAGTAAGTGGTAACCATTTTTTCTTTTGAAATGTGCAGCAATGAGGTTCATTGAGAAGGGAGAAGAACCTTAGGATTTTGTTAGGACATTTAATGGCAGGCAATATTCTAATCTTAGCAAAAGAATATTATAGTTTGCTAGGACCTCCAAAAGTCATTCTCCATGGCCTACTGATCAGTGGCATAGCTAGAGTTTATGCCACCCAAGGCAGTATTCGAGTCTGCTGCCCTTCCCCCCTCAAAAATCATGGTTGAATGGGACCCCTATACACAGGCCCCTGCAGCCATTCCAATGTCCCATTACTTGGCTATTTTCACCCATTTACCATAAACACTGTAATGTGCATACTGCTTTACTTCTACAATAATTATTTGGATTTCATTTAAAAACTTTCATATTTTATAGCACAAACACTAATAGACATCTGCTAAACAAAGCAATGCAGTCTCACAATGAAAATAGACTTAGCATTAAACCTTCTCTGCCCTTGAAACTCACATTAATTGAAACAGCGGTGAAACCCACATTCAAAGAAAATGGATCTGGCCAGTGATGGATAAAGATTACCTTTTGGCTGTTTTCAAATCATAGGCCCCTTGCACATGAAACATATGTATGTTCTTTGATACACCTTCCTGACTGTGTTAGATTATATTCCTTGTGTAATACAGCACACTTGTTAGAATGTGTTTTAAATTTATTGTTTTGAACATTTTCCCAGTAAGCAATGAAACAAAATGCATGAACCGTTAATAACAAAACTGCCCAGTTCAGAACATTTCCATCATAGAAGTCTACTCAAACTTCTACAATCCACCAGTATTCTCTGCAGAAATAAAAGTCATCTAAATAATTTCACATTAAAGAGATTTGTAATGAATGAAGAGGTTGCTATTAGCAAACAACTTTATATTTCATTGTTTCATCTACAAATAAAGTGCCTGTTGCCCTTGAGGAATAAATTGCCTATAGTACATTAAAAAATTATAAGCTAGTAATATTGCAATAGGGAATAGATGGCAAACCAATAACAGGTTCATAGTTACTAGGTATCTCCACCAAAGAGGACATTCTCAGGACAGCAGCATCCAACTCCTTTAAAAGTACAACATAGTATAGTATCAGAAATCCATCTACATACTGTGGGGGTAGAAACTTGTAAATACCAGGAAAGAAAGACCAGGATCCACACTACCAGTAGATTAGTGCTTTCATTTTTTAATAAAAACTTCATCAGAAGTTAAAAAACAAAAGCGCTAATCTACTGGTAGTGTGGATCCTGGTCTTTCTTTTCTGGTATTTACAAGTTTATTCATATTATTTGGGGACTGTGGGGGTAGAACCCACAGCCTTCTGCATCAAAAGCAAGTATACTATATGTTGTGCTACTAACAATACATACGAACAGACTTGACATAAGCAACACTAAACTTCTCCTACTCTGAAGAACTTTGCAGCACAAGAAATCTGGAAAAAGCCAAACTTTATTGGGGGGGGTCCAAAACCAGGGAGTGAGCCACATTTTAAATACTGCTTGTATAATCTTAGAAAGTTGCTAGAATAAAATGTTTAGGTGTTACCACGAGTTTCCTGAAAGACAGGAAGACTGAAACTTAAACAGCTATAATTATTTAGTGAATTCAGTTCTCACTGATTTGCCAGAAAATCACAAATTTTAAGAAAAACACAGACCAAAAGTATGAGCCAAACATTACAGATACTCTATGAAACTTTAGACAGTTAAGAGCTATGGACTTAACTCCTTGAATCACAAGTGGTATGGGTAGAGAATTCAGGCTCTTGCTCCTTATACCCAAGGTACATGGTTTGAGCCTGGGTAACCCTAACCACTTTTACAAACACACACACACACACACACACACACACACACACACACACACACACACACACACACACACACACACACACACACACACCCTTTCCAGCTTAAACACTTAACGGCCCCTTTCCAGAACAGTTTAATCTTAAATATAAAAGCACACATTTAAAAAGCATTCGTTCTCCAAGAAGAACATAGTAGCTAAAGTTACTCAGCCTCATGTGAAAGCACTGAATAACCCATTTCCAGCATAGTTTCAGCTTAAATGTACACACACAGTTCCAGATTAAATGCAAAAGCATACACTTACTTAACGGCCACTTCCAGCACAGTTTCAGCTTAAATGTAAAAACACCGAGTGGCCCATTTCCATTTAAGCTTAAATGCAAAGTTACTCAACCCCATGTAAAAGAACTGAACAGCACACACTTACATGAACTGAATGCACAGTTTCAGCTTAAATGTACTTGAACTGAACTGAATGGCTTACATGCACACAATGCATGACCGCGTGGACCGGAAGAAAATTGTTTGTTCTCAAAGAAGAACATAGCAGCTAAAGTTACTCTGATCTTAACAATTCCTTTTTTTTTTACTTACCTGGAGGAGCAGGGGAAACTCTGCTGCTGCTGCCTGTGAAACTGATGGTGTAGCTGATGTCATCGCGCAGACGTCAAAATTGCTGAAAAATTTTTTTAAAAAAGCTGTAAAATTCAGGAATAAAGGGGGCCACTCGGGAATTTGTGGCACCCCATTATTTGGACCTCAAAATAGGTAAATGCTGATGAATTTGGTATAGTTGAGAGGTATGCTTTCAACTGAGTTTTGAAGGCATTTTTAGATATAGATGATATTTCCTTGATGAACCACGCGTACCAAAAAAAAAAGGATTTTTTCTCAAGCAGGGTGGCCAGAAGCTGCTGAAGGCTGTGGGGGAGGCAAAAGGGTCACTTAGTGGTCTAAAATGGCTTTACTATTTATTTTTTTAGCTGTATACTACCATAACATTAGCATATTCATGATATAAGATGTATACAGTGTAAATATGAGTTACATATGGAGTGACTGCAGAGAAATTTCATAGAAATGTACAAATGAAGTTAATGTTGCACATTTATAGCATGTGATTCAGTAGCCTGTAGTGCTGTAACACACTTACTTTTGCCACACACAGAGCAGCCAACACAGAAGAGTGGTGGGAAGCTACACTTCATTCAGACTGTTTAACACTTAGTCTGGCTTTAGAAAGTGTTAACCAGTCTGAATGATGTGGTTAACAGCTGCCACTGTTCTTTTGTGGTGACCACTGATTGCTGTTATTGTTCTAGGGTGTGAATAGAGCTAAACAGTTGCAAGAGGTACTTAATAAAAGCTTGTTAAAAACCTTTCCAATGTCAGAATGGTACTTAACAAGCATGTTTTTCACCAAATTTAGAGCATAATCACAGTGATCCATACACTATAAGTTATTATATTTAAAAAATGAGATATAAAATATGTCTGATGAAGGGGTTGTATCCCTGAAAGTGCTTACTCAATAAAGTCTACAGCCATGGTACAGCGTGTGAGTTCTTTTTCTCTTTGTTCTACAACTGACCCTGCTCCGAGGTGTGCACAGAAGGTTGCTACAGTCTGTGTTTATGTGTGGTGGGGGCTGATAACAGTGAGATTATTTCTTAAATTCTCCCCACAATCAAACCTTAGAGGTAAACACAGAAGGACACTATAACTTGTTTGGGACTGGGGAAAGTGCAGTCATTATTTCTCAAATTTTCCTCACAATTAAACCTCAGAGGTATGCACATAAGGACACTGTGACTTTTGTGGGGCTGTGACAGTGTGGTCATTATTTCTTTAGCTTGTCACACAATCATACCTCACAGGTATTCACACAACATCACTATAGCTTGTATAGGGGCAGTGTGCTGACTAGGAGCAAAAGGCTGGAATATATGACAGTGATATATTTTTTTCTTTCCTCACAAACAAATATTAGAAGTACATGCAGGTGGCTCACTTTGGGATGTAGGGATAGGTTTGCCCATTGTGAATATATTGTGATGAACAAGTTAAAATATGTTACTATATTTTGGTTGTCAGATGGATACACAGATGGTAGCTGTCTTTTAGGGGTGGGGATGAAGAGGCAAGTTGTATGATGTGTGACAGCAGCAATTTGAAATATATGACTGAGGCCACTTTGATCATTAAGACTTGGGCACAGCTTATTTCTTCTTTAAAATTAAAAATAAGATTGAATTTCTTTAGTTGGTCATGATTTTTGTCCAGGCCATAACTATAACAAAAGGCTGGGGAAAATCTCAAGACTGTATAACATCATCTAGAATCCCATGGCATCTGAAGGCCAATCAGCTTCCAGGCTATCAACTTCATTTTATTATTTCCTCCACATTTACAACACTGCAGTCTTGGCCATTTAAGGAGTGGTGAAAGGATGCAGGCAGAACATGATGAGTAAGAATGAAAAGGATGGTTGTCCACTGATCAACAATTTAACTTCAGTTCTCAAAGTGTGAAAAAAGAAACTGAAAGACAGGGGCCAGGAACTCTTGTCACTTTTAGTAAATTCTGTAACTGGCTAGTAAGTACACTACCTAGATATCAGCACAGGAGAAATGAAGAGAGCCCAAAAGAAAATCAACTAGAAAAGGTGAAGAAAAAACACTGACTGGGAAGAATCTTGAAGCTGTTCAGCAGAAAGCAGAGGCTCCAGCTTTGGTGCAAGACATGTCTTCCAGTATTCCCAGAGGGGAAAAGTCAAATGTGCTCAGAGCAGACTGAAATAAATAGAACACTAATGGATCTTATTGTCTCAAATAACAAAAGGCTGGAAAAATGGAAGAAGCTTTAAACAGATAAGGCTGGTGAGAATGAGACTGCTCAAGATGAGACGTTAAAATAAGGTAGAATTAGAGGACAGAGCATGTAGGAAAAACTTGAGATTTTCTGCTGCTCCAGCGAAACTAGGTGGAACAGAGAGTATTAATTTTATAAAGGCACAAATAAGCAACTGAACGGGTATTCCAAAGCAGGATCTGTTACTTTTAAAGGCACATTGTGTGTATGCTCCAAAACTGGCCATGAGAAAGTAGCCAAGACTTGTATTGGTAAAGATCTATTCCTGCCAGCAGAAAAAGTTGATCCTAACAAAAGTGTGGCAGAAAGGCAAATTATTAAAGATGGAGGGTTTAGGAAAAAAAAGATTATTCACCATACATCAGATAGAAGATAAGCTAGTTTATTCCAGCAATCAGGGAGTGTCAAGAGGCAAGTGTGAGTTGCAAGCTGTTGTATTCAGCTGTCTTCAGAATATATTTTCCTGGAGGATCAAATTCATTTTTTGATGCAGAACAGGCTAAGGAGGAAATACAAAAGTTTGTCCAACAAAAAGTGAGCTATCAAGCAGAAGGGGACTCTGCTTCTCATTCGTTTGATAATAAAGCTGATAGAGAGAATATGACAGTGAAACCTTTTCCAGTGTTCCAAAGGAAAATGCTTGAGAGGCAGAGAAAAGCACTGGAGTTGACTAAAAGACTGCAAGTGCCTTGGAAATGAAACAGAGTTTGGAGTTGGGGGATGGAGATGAACAGGAAGAAGACCAGCAACACGGATACTAGTCAATAAATATGAGATTACAAAGCATCAGTCATGCTTGTGAAATATGGCTGTACAAGAAGAAGTGGAATTAATGAACTTTTGTTGACTTTGTTAACTTGTGAGGAAATAAAAGGCATTTGCGTCACTTCATGTCCTTAATGTTTGGAAGGACACTAAGGAGAAGGGAAGAGGAAGGAAAATGGTAACTTTAAGTAAAACAATTTATGTTCTTAACAGTATTTCTATAAAACTTTTCATGATATAAATTGCATGTCATATAGTAAAACAGTTTTAGTTATTGTTGTGTGTGATAAATATACTAAAGTAACAGATGCCTTTTTTCTTTCTTCTTTTTAGTATCAAAAATGTAGACATTGCAGTGCAAAAAGAGAAAAAAGGCTAGAAAAAAGCATTTTTCAGTTAATATGCTGTAATCTTGGATTGTTGAGGTGGGGGATGGGGTGCAAAATTAGACAAATCATAATACGTGAAGACCTGATATGTGATTTCTCTTATTTTTGCATAGGTGAATATCTGAGTTAAGACCATCGGTTTAATCTAATAACAAGTTTTAAGTGGAAACCAGTAAATAACAACATGGAGTGTAATGGAAATTTTTCCTTTAGCAATAAATGTTTCAACATGTCTTTTGAAGCCCGCAGCAAAGGATACATTTTTTTTATGTTTCCTTGGAGACAAGCTGATTATGGAGCAATAGAAAGCCAAAGCACTGGTTTCCATAAGGTTAAAAGTTAATGTTTTCTGAAAGCATGCAAGTTGTTTTTCACATCCGGGATGGGCAACGAACATAAGAAAGAACAGACACCAATTAGTGTAAGTAGGACCACAGGGAATAACATGCTTCTTAGAATGTACAACCTCAACCTTAGGTTTGATAAGGCCTGTGTATGAAGCTTTTTGTTTGGGACAGTTAATCCTATTAGGCAATTTAAACTTAATTATTTCAAGATGCACACCGTTTTTTTATGTTTGTATTAAGTTAATAGGGTGTGTGTGTGTGTGTGTGTGTGTGTGTGTGTGTGTGTGTGTGTGTGTGTGTGTGTGTGTGTGTGTGTGAGAGAGAGAGAGAGAGAGAGTTTTGTTTTGTTTTAGGGTTTTTATTAAAATGAAAGTCTTGTAAAATGTAATATGGGTTCAAATGGAGATGATAAGAAACAACTGTATAAAGGATCAACCTGTCAAAAATTAGTGGGTGCATGAATCACAAAGTTGAAAAAAAGACATTTAATAAAGTTGCCATATATTATAGTTGGGAATAATTACTTCTTATAATGGGTATACTTTCCACATGGTATTGGAATGTGAATGGTCTCACAGGTATAGTCAAAAAGGAAAGAATATTTATATTAAGAAATGCAGACAGCAAAGAGCAATGCTACAGGAGACACATTTGGAAAGAACTGAACACGTGAGTTTGATAAGAAAGGGGCAATGGAAAAGAAGAGCAGTTATATTAATTGGTTAAGGAACTCCAGTAGTGATAGAAGGGGAAAAAAGATAATAATGGTATAATTTGTGGTAGTGAGGGGCTAATGACAAAGGATGAGGATTAAGCTACATATATTTATATTCTACCTAAAACTGCTATTATGAAGCGTAAGAACATTTTGGGAGAAGTAATGTAATGTTGGACTGATTATATTATATAAAAGAATATATGTGATGTATAATGTCTGTAGATGTGAACTTGGTAATGAGGTTTGTTTACTTTTATATAAATATAATTTTGCCTGTGTCACAAGTGATGATTCAAAAAAGATGACTCTTGAAAAAAAGAGAAGGAATAAATCCTTTCTTTACCCATGATTTTTGTTCAGGCCATCTTTGTCTCAAAAGGTTTGAAAAAAGCTCTAAAATGCAACTCAGAGTATCTAGAACCCAATGCCTTTGGGGAGAGAGACCTCAGGCTTAATTTGATTGTTTCCTTCTCATTCATTATGGTATAATCATGGACAGTTAGAATATATTGAAACAATGCTGGAAAATACAGAACTGTGCAACAAAGTATGAGAAAACAAGAAAAAAAAGGTATCTAAGTGTTGTGGAAATGCCAGAATGGGACGGAAGTAAGGGGAACACTGCTGGAGGCAGTGGACAGCAAGAGGCCCATGAAATATTTTTTCAAGGGCTTCATTTCTCCAAACACCAGAGTCAAAATATTCAGTACTGCCAGGGACTGCCCCATTTAAGCACATCTCACAGTTTATCAACAAAATTCATTACTCTCCATAAAACATTTTATAACACTATAGCACTTGTTTAACAAAAACAAGCATGCATGTGCTTAGCTTTGTCAGATTTTTGGTATACAACAATTTTTTTGATTGTATCTTTATTTACTAATACATGTCATATACCAGATTGCATAATAGTGTTAAATATGCCCTTGCAGACACTCCTCAAGCTGTTTAACTTAAGTTTAGCTACTGGCTTTGTCCCTGATGAGAGACACACTGAGGTGGTGATGCTCCTTCCTAACAGTAGTCTTACAAGTGACCCGGGTCGTTGAAGTCCTGTCAGCTTTACAAGCCTCATTTGCAAACCATGTAGGTGTATTAAACTAACCTGATAAACTGTGATATCAATACTCTTGTTTGACTTGACCCCCAACAGTTTAGCTTTGTGAAGGATAGCTACTGTCTAGTTATCCTGGTAAACTTCTTCCAAACAGTGACAGAGGCTGTAGACATGGTGGCTATGCAGTGCAAGTGGCATATCTCAACCTGGCAAAGGTCTTCAACACTGTGCCCAATGCTGGCATCAAATAAAATCTAATTGCTTTAAAAAGCAACCTATATGTGATAAGATGGAAAACAAACTGCCTGAATGACAGAGCCCATTCAGCTCAAGTTGCAGATTCCTCATCAGTAAGTATGAAAGTGACCATTGGTGTCACTCAGGGTTCAGTCCTGGGACCTCTCCAATTTTGACATTTACTTCTTAGATCTTCAAATGGAGAACCAAGAGCTCTGGCTTAACAAAGATTGCAGATAACTATAAACTGGAGGTTGTTGTTAAGTCACCCTATGATACCCAGTCTCTCCTGTATGCACTCTCCCTAATAAACCTTCATCTACTAAAATGAACTCAAACTGTGATAATGTATTTTAACATTTAATTAAAGCCCAGTTTCATTATACCAGGCATTTATAAGTATAAGGTTATACTGGAGAAGGGGATTTGAAAATGACTCCCAGTTTGTAGTCCTATGCAAACTTGTTTAGTCACAGGTCTTTCTTTTAGTCTGTAGGTCAGATGTGCTATTCAGTTTGACATAAATTAACTACTATAGTTTTGCACATTTTCTGAACAAGGTGATAAATCTATATCACCAAATTTTGCACATTCGTACATATGCATCCTGGTTAAGTGTACACTTTTTCAAGTTTATTACATACATCTCAAAACAGCTCTTACATCACAAGTGCCAACACAAGTCAAAGCATAAGAACTAAACAAACAAGATAACAGGGTGCATACATTCATGGATTTGAAAAGTCAGGTGGCAAAACAAAGGTGCCTGGTTGCAAATAAACTTTGAATTGAATCCCACAAACATGTTGTCATTTAACATACTGACTGCAGTTACTATGATAACTTGCTCTAAGGGGAAATTAAACTACTGGGTTAGAGGGAGAGTTCAAAGGTGGCGAAAGTAGCTTGCTCAGACTGATTCTGTAGTGTGTGGGTGTGTGTGTGTGTGTGTGTGTGTGTGTGTGTGTGTGTGTGTGTGTGTGTGTGTGTGTGTGTGCGTGTGTGTGTATGTGTGTGTGTGTGTGTGTGTGTGTGTGTGTGTGTGTGTGTGTGTGTGTGTGTGTGTGTGTGTGTATGTGTGTGTTTGTTTGTTTATAAATGTGCCTGTGTGTACTTATCCATGCTGATATAAAAAAAAATATATGTCTTAGTATTTTAATGGGCCGCTTACTAGACTACACAATTTCACAGGCTTAGCACATGCCCCAGTATTCTCTGGCCCTGCCTGTCTGCAAATTGTATTCTGAGTGCTTTTTTCAGGCTAGCATAATGAGAATATCTATTGTCAATCTGCTCACAGCATTTTTGATAAAAGTATGCACAGCTTTGTAATATGTTAATTAAGATTTTCCATCTGTTGCTTGCACTTTTTAGAGGAATTATTCTTTATTTTTTTCTCAACAAACATCTTTATTAATTCTTCACACATGACATAGGCAATCTTATATTTATACAAATGAAAAACGAACAGCATGACACCACATTAGTTGTAAACAATATACATCACAGACACCATTGAAACAACTAATTTATTCCTTATGTAAATAAGTATATAAACTGGTTTCATAATGATCTTGTTTTGAACCTAAAAACTTAAAAAATGCTGATAATAAAATTATATTTGATTTTAATAAATAATCAACAATGGAAAACTACTGAACAGGCACAGCAGAAACACACTGGAATTAGTCAAATAACTCTTTATTAACCACTTTCATCCACAAGACTTCTTCAGAATCAATTTACCTTCAAAAGGTACAACCTTATGTACATTTAGACAACCCAATAAGAAGTAAGAATCAGTTAAACAATTAACCAATTAACAAAAGATACTCAGATACAAACTTTTGAATGAATTGTAACTTTCAAATAATTGTTTTATTAAAATATAAAAAAATAATAAATAAAATAGCATCACTTTGTAACCTTTACTCTTCTGTCTCTCAGAAAAAAAAAAACATTTGATATTAACTGTATCACTTAAACCAGGATATTTATCAGCCAGTAATTTAATTTGCCATTTGGGTTCTTTCATTTCAAACCTGTTTTTTGTTGTTGCCACCCCTTAGATACAATGGGACTTGTTCTAACACTGACAATAAAAACTGTTTGAATGTTTAAACAAAGCATTTTTTTATCATTCACCCTAATGGAATACAAATGCTGTTTTATTCTTTTCTCTAAACTCCTAGTTGCCATTCCTACATAAGAGGCATTACAGCCTGAACACAAACAAATGTAAACTAATCCCTTTGACTTACAAGTAAATCTCCCAGGGATTGCAATAGTATGTTGAATGTGGTCCAGTGAGATATAAGGTCCCTCTAAAATAAACCTGCACATTGAACAAAAATCACATTTGTAAGTTCCTTTATTTCTATCTGTTCATGATGGAACAATCTTAGTATTATCGTTCTATAACACAAGGTTAAGACTATTAGTTTTAATATGTACAAATCTAGTGGAACTGCCAATTGTCTTAAACAAATCACCATTGCCTTCCAATATCTTCCAGTTAGCACTAATAACTTCATGAATGGCATGCCTGTCAACTGACATGTGTAAAAAACAGTTGTCCTGTCTGCAATAGACATCCTTTTTGTATCAACTTCTTTCTCTTTAATAAAAAGGTTCAACTAATATAGGTTCAAATAATGTCTTTTCTCTTAAACAGGACTTCCTCTGCTGTTTTTAATAAACAATCTATGTTGTAACCTCTTTATATAAATAAAGACGTTATAAAACTAACTTCTTCTGTAAACTTGCTATCATCTGTAGTTATCCTAGAGGTTCTGATGAAATGTCATCTAGGAATATATTTTTTTAATAAAATATGGATGGTTGCTCCTATAATGTAGATAACCATTTGAAAATGTATGTTTTATATAAATGTAGCTATTAATTTTATCCTCCTAATTCCATATAGCAGCGGCATCCAAGAAATTAATTGTTGAACCTATTTCTCCTAAAAAAAGAGACAGCATATTAAGGTATTCAATAAATAATAAACATTTACTGCAAGTTACATTAATAATAAAAAAGCAAGTCATTGACAAACATTTTATAATAAATTACATTGCTATTTGTAATACTGGAAGTCAAAATGGGAGCTTCCCACCATCCTAAAACCAAATTGGCAAAGGCAGAGGGCACAGTGGACCCCCATTGCCACCCCTTGATTTGTCAAAAATATTTTTGTTAAACAAAAAAAAAGTTATTTTCCAACAAAATTTCAAACAACACACAGTAGAAAGTAATCATCTCATTAGAAATGTCAGTGTGTTTGGTTATATACAACCTAACATATTCTATTCCCACATCCTGAGGGATACTAGTAAAAAGAGAATAAATATCCACTGTGACCGTATAATAATTTTCATCCCTATATTCATAAGTACTGTTAAATTTGCATAATTTATCCAAGAAGTCCCAATAATCCCTTATATAGGAGGGCAACTTTTGTACCAATGTATTCAATACTGTATCTAGAAATAAAGAAATCCCTTCAGTGATGCTATTTGAGGCTGACCCAATAGGTCTAAAGGGTGGATTGGTGGAATTTTTATGGATCTTAGGAATTTCAAATAACACACCTATGCTTGGATTTTCAACTTTTAGAAAGCCGTATAGTTCAAAATCAATAACGTTGTTCAAAAACATTCATACAGAGTTGAATAAATAAATCTATACCTTCTATGAACATCATTTAATGAAACCTCTGTGTATTCATCCACATTATTCAACATATTTTCCATAGCATCAGTATCCATAATTACCAATCCCCCATCCTTTTCAGCTTTCATAACCTAAGGTTTGAATTTTGTCTTAACTCACTCAATGCTTTCCTTTCTTCTATACTTAAATTATACCAGATTGTCTTGCTCTTTTTTTTTTTTTTTTTTTACTTAAAATGTTTCTAATTTATTTCTCACTTGTTCAAAGATCCTCAAGGTATTATTTAACATAGGATTAAATGCTGATGGTCTTTTTAAAATACTATCATGTAAATTAATGTCTTTTAATACATACTTTAAGTTCAACTTTCTAGTGAAGAATTTTAGTTCTAAAAGCATCGTAATTATATTAGCTCTTTTTATCAGTATGGAATTTAAACCTATTTCCAGTACCTGGACATGGACAGGACTTAAAACAAATTTAGATAAATTAAATATTTTCGTATTTTTTGTCTATTTTTGTATTGCAGTGCCTACATTTCTCAAAACTAAAACAGAAGAAAAAAAAGGGGGCACCTGTTTACTTTAGTATCCTTATAATACACACAAATAACTGAAAATGCTTTATAATATAACATGCAGTTTATGTCATGAAATGTTTCATAAAAATACTGTTAAGCACAAAAATTGTTTTACATACAGTTACCTCTTTCCCTCCTCTTCCTTTCCCTTTAATGTTCTTCCAGACATTAATTACATGAAGCAGGGCAAATGCTTTGGAGTCCATTACAAGTTTAACAAACTCAAAAAAAGTCCAATGCTTGCATTTTTTCTTGTTCAGCTATACTTCCTAATTGTGATTGATGCTTTGGATTCCCACATTTATTATTCATTCATTTCAGAGCTGTTGATTTTCTTCCTGCTTCTGTCCATCTCCCAACTCCAATCTCTGATTCATTTCCAACATACTCACAGTTCTTCTAAGCAATGCCTGTGCTTTTCTGTGCCTCTCAAGCTTTTTCCTTTGGAACATTGCAAAAGGATTCAATGGCAAATATCTGTATGAGCTTTATTATCAGAAGAATAAGAAGCAAAGTCAAAGTAAACTTTATTAACGATCAGCTATACACAGTAGTACAATCTGAACAAATTTACATTGCTTTGGTCGCTGTGCAAGACATAACAATGAGCACATAGTTTGAATGACAAATAAGACTAATGCACATACGGTAATAATTAAAATATTAACAACAAGGTGTCCTACTGTTTGATAGCTCCATTTTTGTTGGACAGACTTTTGTATTTCCTCCTTAGCCTGTTCTGCATCAAGAATGACTTTGATCCTCCAGGAAAAAATATTCTGAAGATAGTTGGATACATCAACTTGAATCTCATACCTGTCTCTCAACATTCTCTGATTGCTGCAATAAAATTGCTCCTCTCCTGCCTAGTGTACAGTGAGTAATCATTTTCCACAAGCACTTTACTGTCTCCAACATTTGTACTTCATCGTTCTGCCACAGTTTTGTGAAAATCAACTCCTTCTGCTAGTAATATTGCATCCTTACTAATACATGTCTTGCCTGCTTTCTCATCAGTTTGGAGAATACACACAATGTGTCCCTTCAGTTAACAGCTCCTGCTGTGGAATACCTGTCAGTTGTTTACTTGTGCTTTCATAAAATTAATGCAGTACATTCCTTCCAGTTTCTCTGGTACAGCAGACAATCGCAGGTTTTCCCTATATGCTCTGTCCTCTAATTCTTCCATTTTTTAAAATATCTCTTCATGAGCAGTTTCATAGTCAGCCAACCTTTTCTTCGTTTTGACATTTGATCACAGCCAGTCTTAGGCATAGGACAACTAGGCGGCTGCCTGGGGAGCAGCTCTAGCAGGGGCACTTTTCCAGTATTTATTTGGTGTAGGTAGACCAGGATGGGGGCACCAGGTGGTGTGAAGGGGGCGCCATGGAGCCATTTTGCCTAGGGCACCAGTTGACCTAAGGCCGCTCCTGCATTTGATTGTTGCAGTTTTATAAGCACATCTGAATATCTGTTTAAAGCTTCTTCCATTTTCCATCCATGTGTTATTTAAGTGATATACGCCTTCAGTGTTTAATTTATTTCAATCAGTTCTGAACACGTTTCACTTATTTTCTCCTCTTCATTACTGGAAGTCATGTCTTGCACCAAAGCTGGAGCGTGAACTGCTTTTTGTTAAACAGCTGTAGATTCTTCCAAGGCAGCATCTTCTCCTCACCTTTTGTAGTTGATTTTCTTTCAGGCTCTATAACTTTCTTCTCTGCTGGCATACAGGTAGTGCACTTACTATCTAGTAACTAAAATTTATCCAAAAAGACAAATTAATTTGATCTTTATAATGCGCTTCTGTTTTCACACTGACAGAGCTGAACTTAAGCTGTTACTCAATGGATAGCCATCTTGCAAGTTCTTGATGTGACACTATTATATATTACCAAAATTACTATATTTGGCTTTTATTTTTTTCTTTTTCTAATTTATATTAAATTTCTTTATCATGAACTTCTCAAAGAAGCAATAGAAATCCTGTAAATGTAAGTTCTGTTTCTTATAACTAATTTCTTGTTATTATTTTTCTCACTATAGCTAATATTTCCAAAATAGTGGTAATTGTTAACATGTATACCTGCTGATTTTGGAATATTATATAAAATCTCATTCTTGTAAGCTTAACATTTTCTGTTATGTTTAACCAAATACTTGTATTTGTTCCCAATAACTTTCAACATTTGAACATTCAACACAACATGTGCCTCATATGCATCTACATCTTCTTAATATATCCAACATATGCAGCTGATTTTATTTGTTTATTTATTGTGATTCTAGAAATTGTATGTGGGGTATTGCTCTGTTTAAGGAATTCCATGTATATATTCTCCAAAATTATGAAGTTGGAGTACTTACTAGATCATAATATTATTTCCCTTTTAAACTAGCATCCATATTTTTATTTGTGTGTCCAATAATCATCTACTGAACAAGACTCTGTGTGTGTGTGTGTTTGTGTGTGTGTGTGTGTGTGTGTGTGTGTGTGTGTGTGTGTGTGTGTGTGTGTGTGTGTGTGTGTGTTATTAGTGTCTGTTAAAGTTATCTCATTTATGTACTCTAATAATTGTAGGTATTCTTTTAAGGATGATTCTAAAATGTTTGAATATGTATTCTCTTATGGTTTCTATAGTCAACCAACTTAGTCTTTTAATATTTGCTTCTTCCATACAATTATATAAAGCTAATAATGTCTTTTCTCTCAGATATAATATTATGTTTTTGTTTGCTGCTTCTAATAAACCTATATTCACTCCTAATGCAAATATAGTAAATAACCAACTTTTTGAAATTAATGCTTTTGTACATGTAGTTTGTAGCAGTCTTTATTGTATTTTGTATCCATTTTGAGTCAAACAGATTATATTGAAAGTAATTTGATATAAATAACTAAAACTTCTTGAATATAACATTGACTTTAATCTGGTTATTTCATATTTATTAATGCTACACAGCTGTAAATGTATTTTCCAATTAGCCTTATACTCACTGTTCATACTCATTGTTCAGACAATATAGAATAGTTTTAAAACTAGAAGCCATGACACAGCTTTCTATATCCAGAAATCCAAGACCTCCATTATTCCGTGTTTTAATATTTCTTGTAAGCAATTATTGGCTTATTAAGATACCAGAAGAAAGTTATCGTTATTATTTATGTTTTCTTAATCTGAGCTTTATGGAGAGTTAAAGCTGTTGTCATTTATGCTTATTTCTATTTTTTTGCCTATAGTTGATGTTTGGATTATTCCTAATTTATTTTGTCATCAATATCTACATTATATTTTTATTGAAAACTTTTGCATGGTTTACTTTTGGGTTTATAATTATCTGTTTTGTATCACTAGTACATTTCAGTATAGAAATGTCATTACCTTAATGATGGATGAAGCTTGAACTCTCCAGCTTTGACTGCCCAAGCTTCAACTCACTGACAGATGGAGGTCCTCCTTAGGAAGTCAGTTTTGAAGAGTTGTGCTGGAAGTGATTCCCTGTTTGGGAGAATTTCCCCCTTTTTCAAGTTTGTGCAACCTTAGAGTTGATATATATATAAGTTTGGAGGAGGAAGGCTTGCCTCCTGCAAAAACACTCAGTCCTTGATGCATTTGCTTTTGATTACCCATAGCTAGAAAAGTCACTAAAGTTTTTAATTCTACTTTGTGCCTCTTTAAAAGAATACTCTATTTAACTGTTAATAAAATATCATATATGAAGAGTAGTATATTTAATGTGTATTGATTGTTTATTTAAAACCCCATTCTATCTGTTTACTTACTCTGTTAGCTAATAGTTCCATAGATAGAGAAAAAAAAAGATATAAACAGTGAGCATGTTTGTCTAATGTCCCTTCAATGCATACTGTTTCTGAAAAATAGGACATAATTTAATATATGCTTTATTATTATTATAGCATGTCTACAATAATTGCATGAAGCCATGGGGAAAGATAAAATGTTTTAACATGAAGAAATAATCCCAGTTTATGATTTCAAAAATGTTTTCTATGTGTAAAATAAACACTGCCCTCTCTTCATTCTTCTTTCATATATAGTCTGTTAGTGTTATTCTTTTTATATTTCGTGGGCTTGTCTAGTGACAATGAATCATACTCACTCTTCATGTATTCTTTATTCTAGCAATGTACATGGAAATAAACATATTATAATCCTCATTTAACAGCATGATTGGATGTTAAGTTTCACAATGAGTACTAACTTTATTTTCTTTTAATATTGTTGTTATTATGGAATATCTACAGAATCTCAGGGTATCATTTTTATCTTGAACAGCATTACTAATTACTCTGTTTTAATTTGAAATAACTTCTAGACTTCAAGAATTAATCCAGCTATCAGAAGAGCTTTATATTCTTTTAATTTCTTTATACGGTGCAAAGTTTATGTTCCAATAATCTGTTTTGCTAATAGGTCATTAACATCCTCAAATAATGTCTTCATAGGTTCATAGGTAGGTACTAGGCTATTGGCCCAAGGGCCTATGTAAGCCTAGCCAACAATTTTCCCTGGCTTACGCCACCCAAGAAAGTTATTTTCCTGTGCCACTGTCAAGCAGAGGCACAGAAGGGACCCCCAGGGTGTATATAGGTTCATAGGTAGGTACTAGGCTATCGGCCCAAGGGCCTACATAAGCCTAGTCAACAAGGTTCCCTGGCTTATGCCACCCAAGAAAGTTATTTTCCTGTGCCATTGTCAAGCAGAGACACAGAAGTGATCCCCAGGGTGTATATAGGCTCATAGGTAGGGACTAGGGTATCGGCCCAAGGGCCTAAGTAAGCCTAGCCAACAAAATATATTACTGTCCAAAAAGAATTGCATTTGCTTATTTTCCAGGTACATTTCGTTTCTTTCCTTGATTTTTTCATATTTATTTCCTGAACTACTTAAGTAAATCTTCTACATCTGTTTTATTTATTCATTTATATATATTTTTATTTTACTTGCTTTTGTTTACTGGGAAAGTCTGACAAGGTGCATTCCTCATTTTCAGCAGCTGCTTAGGGAGTAGATGTGCAATATTATTTTAAACAAGTTCTAAAGAAAGATGCAACAAATAAAGGAATCCATTAAAATGTAATAAGAAATCCCACTCAGATATAAAGTGTAGCAAGTTCTAAAAAGTGATATCGATGCACATTACAGCATCACTGAATTAGAAAATTATCATTATAAAAAACAAGTAATCTCCGTGGTATCCCCGAAGTCTCAAAACAACCCACTAAAGTGTAGTGGGTCTAAAAACAAAACAGTGTAAAAACTTCTCTGTGTGGAAGATTTTCAGTCCATATATTTCTAGTTAATCACTGTATATTAATCAGATCAGACAACAGTAGTAGAAGTAGCGAACGTAAACTCGTCAAGTCAAAAAGTAATAATAGAAAATATATAATTCTACAGCATAACTAGGTATTCGAAAGTAATCCAAGCAAGGCAGGCAGTCTGTTTCCAATCGAAAATCCTTTATTAAGTACACAGGCAAGCGATCCAAGTAAAACAAAAATAGAGTAATAATTTCCTCACAAGCTTTCTAAATATATATATACTTTTTATCAGGCATGGGAGTGGTTTATTGTGCTGTAAAACAAAGTGTTATTGGTACACATGTTAAATTCACATCCCTTCCCCCATCACTGTGAGATTCAAGCTGGTCCTGCCCTACCTAGTAGCTGTCATAATAATATATAGCCCTAATGTACTTTAATGTAACACTAATCTCACCACATTATGGGAAGAAAAACTTATCACTGAAAATCTTTATAATTATTTATGGAGCCCATGCCCACATTTACCTTACTTTTTTGGAATACCAAAGCCACACAAGAACAGAGAAGACCCACCTTATAGACCGGTGGTAGCAAGTGGAGGTTCCCTTACTGAAGCCACAGCCATTTACCTTGATTACTTGCTGAAACCTCTAGCAGAAAAGAATAAGTCATACATAAGAGATTCAATGGATTTTTTGAAGAAAATAAAAAACATTACAGTGGAAGCTGGCAGTATTTTAGTAACTACTGATGTGGAATCCTTGTACACAGTGCTCCCTCACAAGTACTGTATAACAGCAGCTATGGAGTCTTTTAAGAAACATAATCAGGGTACACAGGCACAACTGCAGAAGTTAAGCAAGCTCAATCTTGTACTGGACTTCAATTTCTTTACTTTCAATGGCAAACACTACAAACAAAAAACTGGTATAGCAATGGGGGCTGCCATGGCTCCCAGCATAGCTAACATAGCCCTGGGCAAATGGGAGGAGGACTTTGTGTTAAACAACACAGACTGCATGCAGCATATCACATGCTATTTACGTTTTATTGATGATGTCTTTATTGTGTGGGAAGGTGACACCTTGCAGTTTGGAGATTTTATCACTTACATCAATCAAACAACCCCCTTCCTGAAGTTTACCTCTTCCCATAGCTGTACTTCAACCACTTTCTTAGATATGCATATTTCCAAGGACACCAACAATAACAGAATCACCACTGATCTATTCAGAAAACCATGGAGGGTTAACTTATTACTCCACAGTAAAAGTCTACATCCTACAAAAACCAAGTATAATGTAGTGAAATCCCAAGGCTATAGATTAGCTCGAATTACCACAGAGATGGAACCATTTTTGAGAAACCTGAACAACTTAGAGAATGATTTTCTAGTGAGAGGCTATGAAAGTCAGATGTTAAAAAACATCCTGGAACCCATTATAGAACTGAAAAGGACTGAAGCACCTTCACTCAACCTCCCCAGTAGAAAAATGTTAAGTAATCCCACAGAGAATAACAAATGTAAAAATAGCTGCATCCTGACATACACTTTGGATTATCACAGTATCAAAAATATTATTGAAGAAAACTGGGACATTGTCACAGGAAACCCTTTTCTGATTAACATCTTAGGTGAAGCCCCATCATTTGTTTATAGGAAGGCCAGGAATATTAGAAGTTTTGTTGAATTTAAACCTAGACCATGTGAGAAAAGCACTAAAAGATGTGAAACTAATTGTACATTTTATATATTTATACAGCAAGATGATAGTTTTTATTGCCCTTATTTAAAGAAGATCATTAAAACCAGTGCAGGGGGTGACTGTAACACTAAAAAAGTAATTTACAGGGTACAGTGCAATGAATGTGATGCATTCTATGTGGGCAAGACTGTAAATAAACTCAAGCGAAGGATTTCATGTCATCTGTTAGAAATCCGCTCTGGACGTAAAAATAAAGCACTAGCCAAACACTTTTCTCTTCATAAAAGACACACAGGTTTTAAGTTCCAGATCCTGGATCGCATAGGCATGGGTGATCTTGAGGGAGATATCCCGAATATTCTGGAGAAACATGAACTCATGTGGCAATTAAAGCTGAACTCTTTTAGAAAGCCTGGACTAAACTACTACTGTTCAATTAAAAGTGCACTGGAACTTAGAAAATTGCCACATTGTTTACATGACTAATTGTATTTTATTTTATTTTTTTTTTTTACAAATTGGTTTTAAATACCATTTTAAATCATTTGAAATTTAAGTGCATATTTTGTTTCCATCATCTCATATATATATATATATATATATATATATATATATATATATATATATATATTTTTTTTTTAATATTTATTTTTTTCTGGTTCTCTTTTTTCCACTTTATTCAAAATGATGGTAATAACAATACTAACTAATTATACAATTATATAGGTTTTTAGGGTTCTTGTACACAGACCTGAAGAAGTCTAGAAGGACGAAAGCGATCTTTGTTAACACTAGGTTATGAAATTTGAAACTGATTTTTACATGCAAAATGTATATGTATATGTTTATATATAATTTTTGATCACAAAATGAACTAAGGTTGATATATTTCCAGCCATGTAGTATATTGCCTTGTATAAAATCAGACTTAATAATCTACTTAATAATTTGGTTAAATAAGATGTACCATTAAAGTACATTAGGGCTATATATTATTATGACAGCTACTTGGTAGGGCAGGACCAGCTCGAATGTCACACTGATGGGGGAAGGGATGTGAATTTAACATGTGTACCAATAACACTTTGTTTTACAGCACAATAAACCACTCCCATGCCTGATAAAAAGTATATATATATATATACATTTAGAAAGCTTGTGAGGAAATTATTACTCTATTTTTGTTTTACTTGGTTCGCTTGTCTATGTACTTAATAAAGGATTTTCGACTGGAAACAGACTGCCTGCCTTGATTGGATTACTTTCAAATACTTAGTAATGCTGTAGAATTATATATTTTCTATTATTACTTTTTGACTTGACGAGTTTACGTTCGCTACTTCTACTACTATTGTCTGATCTGATTAATATACAGTGATTAACTAGAAATATATGGACTGAAAATCTTCCACACAGAGAAGTTTCTTACACTGAAATTATCATTATAGATGTAACAGTATCACTAAGCAGTTTATTTGTGAGATAACATTATAGGATATGCATGTATACTCATGATGATATGTAAGTTATTAAGAGAACAATAAGGCTCATATTTCTCAAAGGAGGTGCAGAATAAACTAACTTCATTTAAACATGAAAGCCATAGGCAGATAAATGGCTTAGTAAGATGAGGAAATCTTTAGTATTTGGACATTTTTATCCTGGAGATTCAGAGCATTTGCAAATTTTAGTATGATTTACATATAATTTGATGATGGTCTTAAAAGCAAGGAGGTTATTTGTCTGATGTTGAAAGGAATATTGTATAGTAGTTTAACTATGGTTACAGTGTATAAGGAGCCTCCATGTGAGACACTGGATGTTTGTGATTTTATTCTGTTTTATTAATCTCATCATACTTTGTAGTACAAATCTGATTCAATTCATTGAATATTTTGACCAATTTATGAATCATCTGGGATGAATATTATATGATGTAAGTTTTCATTTATCTGGTATTATTTTCTTTTTATGATCAATTTTTTTTTCTATTTATTATTTTGGTATTTTGCTATGTCTAAAGATTTTTTCTGCTTTTTGCATTTTTTTTTGGCAATACCTATTTTTTATTGTATGTCTATCAACTCATTGACCAGTTCTTTGTATTGATATACCCAATGTGCAATTTTCTCATGCATATAAGATTTCAAAGTATCACAGAATATATTTTTACTAATGCCATCTTTGTCAAAAATTTAAAAAAAGTATTTATTTATTCGGAGAACCATTCTTGAAATAGTTCCATTTTAGTAAAATATGCTGATGTTCTGTACCATATCGGTGGCTTATAGGTTCATAGGTTCATTAAAATGTTAAAGAATTTTGATCTGATATTTGGTGTGTTATAATTCCGAAGCTTCTAACCTTCTCATTTAGGCCCATAGATAAAAATATACTATTACAGTCCAAGATCCAAAGATATGTGAATAAATAATGCATTTTAAAGAGTTCTCTTCTGTTCACATCAATTAATTTAACTGATTCTATTTATTTTAATGATCTATCTATAACAAAGATTTCAGGGGATTCGATTACACTTATGCTTTCCTTACTTAACACATATATTCAAGAGGCAAACTAATTTACTTCTTAAAATTTTCCTGTCAGATCATACATATTTGGCCATTAACTATAATTAACTAGCTCCAATTTTGAGTTCCTCCAGAAATTACACTTCCTTTCATACGAGTCAGTAAAATTTATAGATGTTTTTGTGTATTTAGGACTTAGATCAGGTAGCATTTGCAAGTGAATATATTTTGTTTTGGTATTCAACAGCTATCATGGAAAACATTCCACCTATATCATTGTAAGCAAATTTGACTCTTGGCATTATTATTTTTCCCACAATATTAAGGTACCTCATTGTACAGATTTATAATAAGATCAAGTTAATGTTTCATATTGACATATAATGAAAATCTGTCTCTCTTCTTCAGTTATGTGTGCTTTTTATATAAATGCAACATTAACTTTGTTTCTGTGTTGGTATTTATTTACACCATTTTTTCTGGACATTATTTACTCCATTAATATTAATTGACCATGGGTCAGATTCCATAACGTTCACAGAAGCTCTTTGTGGGCAGTGCAGCATGCCAAAGGAAGATTTCAGCACATCTGCTGTGGATGCAACTTGCGCTGAAGATAGACTGAGTACTTAAGTATTCAGCGTAGGATAATTAGGAATTATGCACATTGGTCTGATACCAAAACACATTGTGCACACACAACACAAGTCAAATGCAACAATCAGCCATGACAAATTTGTTTCTAAACTCCTCGGTGCATACTTTTCAGGCACCAAGTAGTTCAAGCAAACACTACTGAGTACAGAGAAGTCTGTAGCAAAACTGAAAAAAAAATCATATAAAAATGCAACCTGCTTTTAATATACTGCAACAGGCTACAGTGAAGCAAGCCATAAATGAAGCTGTGGCTGTGTATCCTAGAAGGCATACAGCTATAGTCAGAGCAAATCTGCAAGTAAACCAGTTGTCAGACCAGGAAATAATCAATAGATACTGGAGAAACAGACAACAGATGCAGGCTGTCTGCAACGTGTGCTCCACGCATGTCTATTCAGATCCTGTGAGGAACCCCTATAAACCAAAGTGTGTCTCAGCCTGAGTGTACTTGCATCTGGGACATTCCAGAGACATGGGGGATGCTGTAGGGATATCAAGGACAGCTGCCAGTCGTATTCTGGCAACATTTCTATAAGCAATATGCAGCAAGGTTCATGACTATATATACTTTTCATCCACCCCCCATGGAGAAGAGAACTATAATGCACCAGTTCCATAACACTGCAAACGTTCCACATGTACACAGTGCAATAGATTGTACACACATACCTATCAAGGCACCAGTACATCCAGAAGCAGACCGATACATAAACAGAAAGGGGTGGCCATCCATCAACTGCCAAGTTGTGTGTACAGGAGATGGCATAATAAAAAACATCATGGCAACATACCTTAGAAGTGTCCAAGATGCTGCCATCTGGAGGGAATATGGACTCAGGGCTGTATTCCAGCAAGGTGAAGTATCTGAGGGACTGATACTGGATAGGTATAGAAAAACAGGATACCCATCTCAACAATATCCATCAGGACCAAAAGTGTTTTATTCCCTAGTACAGGTGATTGTGGAAATCCATGTGAGCTGTGGCTAGTGACCTCTTATCATGAACCATCAAACCCTGCACAGGAGGCCTACAATAGAGCACATGCAACAACCAGAAACACCATATAGCATGTGTTTGGTGTACTGAAAGCTAGATTCAGATGACTGGACATGTCTGGGGGGTGGCCTACAATACACACCTGAGAAAGTAGTACAGATGATAATGGTGTGTACCATGCTACACAACATGCTAACCAGAGCACATGGCAGTCTTCCAGCTACAGGTGAGGGTGAACTACCCCAGATATCAGAGGATGAGCAGAAGGACATAGAGAACAGAAGTCACAGGCTTAGAGTGTGACCACAAGTGCAGGCCCAGGTAGCAGCACCAAAATATTTGAGTCATGACAAGCCACATGTACATGAGTACACAGACTGAACACTGATATTTAGGTATTGCCCCACCACAGCAGCACAGATTGCATCTAATGGTAAGTACCTACTAGATATGCACACTGAGCATCACACATAACAACAGGAACATATGCAAATATGTTAAAACAGGGATCATCAACTCAGGGCACAACTGACATAGATATGCATACACAGACAGTTTGTTGTATCACTGTATGGTAAACAATAAGGAACACACATCAGTGCTATACATACACATCTGGACCATATGATAATATGAAAAAAGAGAAGTTACACAGGACATAATGGAGAAATTTTAATTTGAGAAAACACATATCACAGTAGAGTGGTATTGCAATGATATGAACCAACAATGTACACTATACTGTTGGCCACATTCTGACACAGCCTTGGATGTGTCACACCATGACCCACCCTACCCAGACCATGTACAGACACCTCTTACCCTGGTTGCTCCTCGACAGACATGAATGGTGTACAACACCATGCTGAGATGAAGGAACATTACTGTGAGTCAAAGGCCTTGTGACTGGTGGGACCTCAGCAGATGGACCAGCAGTCAAACTCTTTGCAGGTTGGACCACAGACAGTGATTCTCGATGGCCAATGGTGGTTCTGCGGACAGGTGGCCTGCCTCTCACAGGTTTCAATCTGCTGAGCACAGTCATAGAATGCAGGATCCTGCTGGTAGTACAACAATGCTGTAGTACATAGAGGCCAAGGTTTCCACCAGTCATACCACAGCTAGCAGACTCCCATTCTGAGCAGTCAATGCAGCCATAATCTCACCACCACTGCTCTGTTGTCCTTCATGCATGACATGTAGCTGGTGTGCCACACAATCTGTGGTACTGGCAAGTGTAATGACATGTGAATGATACCATTGCTGTGACCATTCATTTGCCTGCAGCAGGAGGCAGACACTCTCTGACACCTGGCCATGCACAACATATTCTCCCCTATGTCTACTGTGATGCCTGTTTCTGGTTGTTGTGTGGAACTGCCAGCAGCAGTGCTCTTAGCTGTGGTGTGTTGGGCAACAGCCTCACCTTGTTCAACATCCACTGTGGCAGCATCCTCTTAAGGGCTAGACAAGTGAACCTTCACATCTGAGGATACATCCACTGCAGCATCACTGTCAACCTCATGGATGGACTCTCAAAAAACAACTCAAGGTCCTCTGTGCCAGGGGCCATACTACCATGCTGAGACACATCATGATAAACATCATGATCGCTGGATGAGCTGCTGAATGATACAGACAGCAGATGTGCTACAAGATACAAAGACAAAGTTCAGGACAGTGTGCCTGCATCACATGATGGATTTCAAAGACCTACGCCATATATATCTTACTGCAATGTTAAAAATAGTAATGACTTCACTTGCAGTCTACTGTTTGTGTTTTTCACAGAATGTACATAAAATAAGCATATAATCTCTTTACATAGTCAACATACATTAAATATTTGATACATAAAAAGACACATCTGGCAAACACTCATAGGAGGATGGTGGTGTTGCACTGGGATGAACTTCAACTAGTGTAGGAAAAAACAACATTATTGATCACATTGTTTACACTATTAACCAGGTGAACACTATTAAAACATACAGAAGGTGTGACATACACATTCCACTCACATGTGCACTTGAGGACGTTGATGCAGACTGACCTAAGAAGGACACAGTATTAATGGAGGTCAACTACAGGATTAACAGAAAGGACAGGTATGAAACATAGTTACTAGCATAATACTGACAGACTCCTACTGTGGAGAGGCTGTAGGTTGCACTGTGGATCCTGCAGTGGGAAAGTAAAGAGAAAGACAGCTCAGTCATGTATTTATCAAAAAGAAAACTGACAGCATCACATACACAACACAGTAATATTGGCTGCAAATACTCATGTGCTGGATCTTGCAACTGTACACCAGATGGGCCTGTATTATAGGTTTATAGGTTCATAGGTAGGTACTAGGCTATCTGCCCGAAGGCATTTATAAGCCAAGCCAGAATGTGTTGGCCTTCGCCACCCCCTTAGATTAGTTCCCTGTGCCTCTGTTCAGCAGAGCCACTGAAGTGATCCCCAGGGTAAACTTTCTGTTTCCCATTCACTCGTCAAGGTTTCTCTTGAAGAGTGTTAGCGAGGAGCTCTGCGTAATGTAGATTGGAATCTTGTTCTAAAGCATGGAAAGTCTCTGTGACAGGAATCTATCTCTCCAGCACATCCTATTTATTGTTGTGGTGAGGTTTAGATCCCTAGAGCGTGTGGCTCAAGGGGATAAGCTTTTCTTTAGGTGGAGCCTGTCGATCAGTTCTGGGTTGGACATGGCCTTGTATGTTGGGCAGAGATCACCTCTGAGTAGGCGGTATGCAACTGAGTACAGCTGGAGTTTCTTCAGTAGAGCTGCATAGTGCATCTGTTTGAAGCCAGTGATCCTCTTGGTGAGGTTCTTCTGTGATCTTTCCAGCTGTTGCAGGTGTCTTGTAAGATACATCCCAAATGGGGCATTGTACTCTATGATGGGTCTGATGAGCGATGAGTAGAGGGGCACAATGACCTCATTTGATCTGGATGCAAACCCTTTTTTTGATAAGGTGTGCAACATAGAAGGATTTTCTAACCACTTTGGCAATGTGATTATCAAAGGAGAGTTTACTATCTACTTGGGTCCCCAGATCCCTTATTACATCTTCCGTATTTAGGGGACTACCACCTATGTGGTAGTTTGTGGGTAATTTATTTTTTCCAAAGGGGATGACGATGCACTTTTTGGCATTTAGCT
Source organism: Protopterus annectens (assembly GCF_019279795.1). Classification (NCBI taxonomy): domain Eukaryota; kingdom Metazoa; phylum Chordata; order Ceratodontiformes; family Protopteridae; genus Protopterus; species Protopterus annectens. The sequence goes on from NC_056729.1 coordinate 1,001,193,672, forward strand.
TGAGGCCATGATTTTGACACCAGGTGCCCATCTCAGTAAGACCCTTTTGGAGGATGTCTGTGTCAGTCGGAGAGTCAATTATAGCCCCTAGTTTGCAGTCATCTGCGAACTTGGTCAGCCATAGTCCTCCTGTACTTGCCTGTACCTCTGAGAAGTATATGTTGAACAGGAGGGGTCTTAGGACTGAGCCCTGGGGAATGCCACTTGTAACCGGTTTAGAGTCAGACCTAGCTCCCACAACTCTTACCATGTGGATTCTGTCCGTGAGCCAGTTGGCAGCCCATCTTGTGACATAGGGGGTTAATGTTCAGGCTGGTGAGCTTGTCTATAATACCAGAATGGGGAATGGTGTCAAAGGTCTTTGCAAGGTCTAGGTAGACTGTGTGTACCACCTTTCCTTCATCTATAGCCTTGGTAACTGTCAAAGAAGTCCACCAGGTTTAGGAGGCATGATCTGCCCTTAACAAAGCAGAACTGGGTAGGGTCCAGTGTTTGGAGGCTCCCAATGTCTCTGTTAATGAGTTCCATGATGATGTGCTCCATAGCCTTGCAGACCAAGCTAGTAAGGCTTATAGGGCAATAGTTCCCAGGGTCTGTTGTAGCTCCACCTTTGTGGAGCGGAATGACTGTTGCTGTTTGCCACTCTTCTTCTTTTTCTTTCGACTTTTTCCCAGTTAGGGGTCACCACAGTGGATCATCTGTCCGCTCATGATTGGCAGTAGAGTTTTACAGTGTTGAGTTGCCAGCCCGGCACCCAACCTTCCACAGAAGGCACACACATGCACACACTCACACCTAGGGCCAATTTAGCATGTCCAATCCACCTACTGCATGTCTTTGGGATGTGGGAGGAAACCGGAGCACCCGGAGGAAACCCACGTGACCACAGGGAGGACATGCAGACTCTGCACAAAACGCACCCCAGCCGAGAATCGAACCGGAGAACCTCTTGCTGTGAGGCAACAATGCTAACCGCTGCACCACCGTGGCTGCCCTGCTGTGTGTGCTGTGTGCCACTCTATGGGTACATAACCTGTGGAGAGGCTGAGTTTGAACAGTGTGTTTAGGTGAGGGGTTAATTCATCTTTGAGCTCATGTAGGATGCAGCCTGGGACTCCGTCTGGTCCCATTGATGCTGTGTTTTTGGCTTTGGAGAGGGCTGTTTTAACCTGAGTGTCTGTGATTTCAGGAGCTCTACATTCTTCTGGTATGGTTAAGGGCCCTTTTGGGGGTGAGAAGGGGTGAAGTTTGTGCTGAACATGTCTGCCAGGATGTTGGCAATATGAGTTGGGTCAGTGTATTTTGTACCATTCTGCACTAACTCTGAGCAGATCTGAGCATTGCCACTTAGATTCTTGACATAGCTAAAGAATGCCTTGTGGTTATCTTTGGAGTCCTTGGCAATTTTTCTTTTGAAACTCGCCTTGGATGATTTTATGAGGGATCGTAGTTTCTTGCTGATACTGATCAGGGATGTCTTCCCTTCTTGGGATTTTACTCTTTTCTGTACTAGTTTCCTCCTTCTATTGTATAGCTTTATTGTATAGCTTGTTTATGGCAGGAGTCCACCAGACTGGTTTCCTTTTCTTGGAGGAGTGAGTCTTGGTTTTGCTTGGAATAGCACGATCCATGCATTCTTGCAGGTGCTCATAGAGTGCCTTTGTAAGGGATTCAGCAGCTTGGACAGCGTTGTTCTTTAGCATGGGGGCTTTGAAACTTTCCACCTTGGTCTTAAGTAACGTGAAGTTTGCTTTTGAAAAGTTTTTCACAGTGGTTTCCTTGTCCGGGGGTGGGGGCGGAATGTGGATATCCAAAGTGATTTGTTTATAATCAGATCTAACCAGTGAGGGATTGACCTCCGGTGTAAAGCACTGGTCACCCATGTTGGTGATGACCAGGTGCAATATGTTGTCACTTCTGGTGGGAGTGCTGACCAATTGATCCAGGGCATTTGAGTTTATAAATTCTAGGAAATGTTGGGCAGGGGAGTTAGTACTTGAGTAGTTCTCCCAATTAATGTTTGGGTAATTGAAATCACCCAATATTAGGGTGTTTGTTAGGACCTTCATATTTCCCAGTGATTCCAGAAATGCGCAATGGGGATCCTGGGACATGGTGGATGATCTGTAGCAAGCTACAATTTGAATTGCAGTTTTGCCAGTTGTTAGTTGCACATGGATGATCTCTGAAGCATTATGCTGTGCCACTAACCTGGAGGTGTGAGTATCCTTGATGAATATGGATACGCCCCCGCCTTTTGTATTTCGGTCTGGGTTCTGTGGCTGAAATGCATGGTATGAGTTGTAGCCTGGTAGTGCTGGGGTACTCTCTGGAGCCTTAAACTAGGTTTCTGTTACTGCACATATATCGATTTTCTCCATACTGAAGAGTGCCTCAAGTGCATGCATTTTGAGGTTTGGACTTCTGGCATTGAGTAGCATCACCCTCAGTTTTTTGTTACTTGTGCTATTTATGGCGGTGGGTTTGTCTTTTGAGCCTTGCCTAAAAAAGGCACTATGGGGGTGGCAAGAGCCTTGACCAGTATTCGAAGGCCTAAGAGTGACAGGTGCAAGCCATCTCTATCGAAGAAGCATGGCTTGTTGAGCATGTCATCCCAGGTGGACAGACACTGGACCCCCTTTGAATGACACCAGAAACTCATCCAATTTTTGAAATTGATAAATTTTTCTTTATACTGTGGTATCATTCTTGGTGAGGGCAAGATGCTACTCAGGGTCAGGGTCATACCGGCCTGGGCTACAAGATCAGAGAGCTCTTCCATGTCTCTTCTCATGTAGTCCAGAGAGGTACAGCTCAGGTCATTCACACCAACATAGACAATGACAGAGTCATATTTGTACTTGTTCTGGAGTGATCTGAGTGCTTGTGTTATATGGCGGCAGATCCTGGCACCCGACAGGCAGCTAACAGTAACCTTCTCCTTATTCAGCCTAGTGAGTGGGACGTCAGTGTGCCTGATGATAGAGTCACCTATTACTAGTATGTTGGGTATGTTATTTTGCTTTAAGGGCTGTGATTGCATGGCACACTGGTTTTGTGAAGTATGTGTTTCATGATTTATGTTGGGGGGTGGAGGTTGCTTGGATGTCTGCTTTGGAGGTCTCTGTTGCTTTTGCAGATTTTTATTTAGAGCCTTCGAGTATATTTTCGTGTATTGATGTGTGTTTTTTGCCGGTGCTGATTTAATGGGTCTATGTGAGACTGGTGGTGTGATGCAAATATTTCCCTTCTCCTCTTGACTGTCTGATCCAGCCTTGGGTTGAGAGAGCTTAGTCTCCAGTTTGGCTGTATAATTGCATCTCTCACATGTATTAGTGTTTGATGGTAGGAGGAGATGGTTGTCTGTGTACATGAGGCAGTTGTAACATTGCCTCAAAATGCCCAGATTCACCAATTGGACTGGAGAGTACACCTGAAACTGCCCTTTGGACATGCCTGGATAGGTACAGTGAACTGTTTTACTGAATGACTGGTAAGGTTGAATAGAGAGCCTTGTCCTTCTGTACAGAATAGGAGGGTCTAGTGCTAGGGTTTATAAGTACTTGCTATGAGTTTTGAGCAAGTGCTGGGCTGAGAAATGAATGGCTTGAGTGCTTAAGTTGAAAGTTTGTCTAATTCCAAGGGAAAATTTGAAGAGGAGACTTTGTGGAGCCAGGAATAGTTATACCCTAGCTAACCGGCGCTGCCTGGCGTGCAAAACCGGGAAAATGCTGTATTTATAGCAGGGAAATGAAAGAGATAGAAATTAGCCCAAAATGGCCAATAAACTACTAATTTCTGGGCTGAAACCACTCCACCAGGGACAGATAGGCTGCTCAAAGTTCCCCTCTCTCACAGGTCAAAAGAGAAACTTCCTTCTATTCAGGTAAGGTATGGGCAAACACAGAGATTTTAACACAGCCCTGAATTCAGCACTTAACTTGAAAACTGGACTATTCTAGCTTAAAAAGGCAGAAAACAAGTATATATTTTTTTCAGAAAATAAAGCAGATACAATCAAAAAATCTCTTTAAATGCACAGAAAAGGATACTTATTGCTATATATCTCAGATCAGAGCTGTAGTCAATGCCACTAGTAATAAAGTAGGAAGAAACACAGATACAGTAAAAACAGATAATAGAATGCAATATATATATATATATATATATATGCAGTGGTTAGCATATGCCTCACAGCAAGAGGTTCTCTGGGTGCCTTATATCGGCGGGGTGCCTTCTGTGCGGAGTCTGCATGTCCTCCTGTATATAGGGTTTATATATATCCCATATCCCAAAGACATGCTGCAGGTGGATTGGACATATAAATTGGCCCTATATATATGAGTGTGCCTTCTGTGATATATATATATATATATATATATATATATATATAGCCAAAAGAAGATATATATATATATATATATATATATATATATATATATATATATATATATATATATATATATATATATATATATATATATATATATACACACACACACATATATATATATATATATATAAAACAATAGAAAACGAACAACTGATTTAAACAACTTACCCAATTAACCAGAAAAAAGCACAAAACTGTGCTCTGCTACAGCAGTCTTCAAACAGACAAGTTCTAACTGCACACTCCTGCTGCTAGGGTGCAGGGGAACCTTCTCCAAAAAAAGATGGCCTGGGTCAGTGCACAAGTTGTACAAACAAAGCTAGATTCAGCAGGCCTGAATCTGGCCTATGCTGCAGCAACAAGGAGCATCATTTTCAGAAAGAAACAGGTCAAATATGCAGGCACAATAAGCCTGTGACCAGAAATTCCCAGCTCAGAAGGGCAGAATCCACCCTCCCACAAGAGTGCAGACCACACCTTCTTAATGTAAAAAAATTGGCCCAAAGCCCAAGTGCTTAAACCAGAACTATTACACTTTAGAACAGACACTAAGCCTTCAATCAGCAACTCCCAACAGAAGGATGTAAGCTTCCTGTCCTGCCACAACAGTGCAGACCACAAACCTTCCTAATGTGAAACAACTGGTCTAAAGCCCAAGTGCGTAATCCAAAGGCTTAGAATAACAGTTACAATTTAATCTACTACTAACAAGCAGTAATAAATGCAGCAGAATAAATGTTATTAAGTACTTTTAAGAACAGGCAGCAAAAGCAAAATAAATAATAAAGTAGGAAGAAACACAAACACAGTAAGCAGATGAATAAAGTGCAAAACATTTTTTTTCTCTCTCCGTATTAGGTATAATGAGCTAAAGACACTAGACTGGGAGGAGTGTCACAGATCAAATATACAGTAGGGGCGGGCAATTGCAAAGCCAAAAGTATAAAAAGAAAAAAAACAATAGTGAGGGCAGGGTGGGAGAAAAATCAACTCAGAGAAATAACACTTTTAACACAGATCAGAAGCCTACAAATATGATCTTAAATCAATCAAGCAAAAGCTATTAGAATACTGTAGAATTTGGAAAGAAGTGCCAAAAATATACTTATCAATTTATATCTTGAGTTGTTTCAGTAGCACTCTCAGTCAGAACTCAGTTAGATTCAAGCAATGAATGCTGAGGTAACAAACAGGGAATCTTAATTATACTAGCAAGCCTTGAGACAATCAGATAAAGCACACAAGTTGTTTGGCCAGTATTTAACAGAGCAGGATTAAGGGTGGGGGAAAAATAGCACTTTCTACTCAGAAAAATAACACTTTCAGCACAGATCAGAAGCCGGCAAATATGATCTTAAATCAATCAAGCAAAAGTAATTAGAATACTGTAGAACTTTGGAAAGAAGTGCTAAAGAATATACTTATCAATTTATATCTTGAGTTGTTTCAGTAGCACTCTCAGTCAGAACTCAATTAGATTCAAGCAATGAATGCAGAGGTAACAAACAGGGAATCTTAATTATACTAGCAAGCCTTGAGACAATCAGATAAAACACACAAGTTACTCCAAAAAAATGCAAAATACTAATAAACAGAAAGGCACTAAGGTAACATAACAGGTAAAATCACAAAACAGTTATTGTCCAAATACAAAATGTTGGAAAATATATAGAAAAACTATAAAAAACTGTGGAAAAAAACTTTACTGACTGAGCGCTTTCACCCTCCTGGGCATCTTCAGAGTCAGTTAACTTCATTGAGAACAAACTTTAAATACACATATCAATTAATACATGATTAGACAGAACTAATAAAACAGGCAAATAATTAATTGGTTAACCCCTTAAATGCTTGTTGACCAAGCCTTAAACTTCTGAAAAAAACAGTATTTCTTGTGTGTTAGAGTCCCAGTATGATTAAACTAAAAAAATGAATAAAATAAAATAAAATAAAATGAAATAAAAAACAACATATATTGTTAATGAAACTGGTTAAAACAAAAACTCATGTCTGTTACAATGTATATATATATATATATATATATATATATATATATATATATATATATATATATATATATATATATATATATATATATATATATATACACATACCATTATTGTGCATCAAATACAGGCTGCCTTGTGTCTTAAAATGCATGCTAGAGACAAAGTATCATTGATACCTGGGGCATTACTAGCGTCCAGTCTCAGCTGCCAAAGGCATTCCCTTACCTCCAAAAGAGTTTTATAGTCTCCCCCAAACTCCTTGGTGTAAAGCCTATCAATGACAAAGAATATAAACTTTTTAAAATTTGGACAGTGATTCATGTGAATATATACTGAGTTAGTATTTTTCTTATTTTTTATATCTCTATAATGTTCTAATATTCTTTGTCTTAACTTCCTAGTAGTCATGCCTGTATAGAACGCTAGGCAAGATAAACGGGTGGCAGCGTAAATTATCATACTTGTGTTGCAATTACAGTGGCCAGGATTCTTCAAAGTTCTCTTGAAGTTACCTAGACAAACGTAAGGCCCGTCGTTGATAAATTTACAAGCCTTACAGTTGCCACATTTAGCCATTTTGGCAGGTCTTTGTCCAAAGGATCTAGGTGTCTTTTCTAACAAATCCTTCAAGTTTAAACCTCTGCTATTTATAAAGGTCGGAGTTCTACCTAGTGTGTCATGTAAATCTGCAGGGATGATGTTTTCTCAAGCACTATGAATAGCACCCTTAACTTCAAGTGCTAAAAAATTATGTTGTAGTACCATTCCTGTTGGCACATTTTTTCTGTCAAGTTCTTTTTTATGATTGGTGGCTTTATCACACAACCTATGTGTGTCGTGTAAAATGGGAACAAAATCAGTGGACCTTCTTCTAAGTACTTCGTGTTGAAGTATCAAAAGCATATCAAGCGGGTAACTTCTTTGGACAAATAAATCTCTCAATGTACCTAGTTCAACTGTAAAAATGTCATCCTCACTGATGATATGAGACAACCTGATCATCTGGCCCTTGACCACATTCCTCTTAACATAGGCAGGGTGACAACTCTTGTAGTGTAAAAATGAATTGCTATAGGTTTTCTTTCTGTATAAACTGGATTCTATTTTGTCATTTTTAATATATAATTGTAAATCCAAATAATCAATACTCTTCTTGTCAACCTTGTGTGTGAATTTTAAGAATGTAGTGGTATTGTTCAAGTATGATATAAATTCTTCCAGTTCGTCAAGCGTACCCTTCCAAAAAAACAAAATGTCATCCAAGAACCTTAAATAAATAGGCATCTTACCCTTAAATTCAGATGTCAACACAAACTGGTCTTCCCATTCTGCTAGAACAAGGTTAGCATATATGGGCGCACATTTAGTGCCCATAGCAACCGCAGTGGACTGTCTGTAGTATTCATCCTCAAAACCAACGTAATTGTTCTCCAATACCATTTGCATAAAGTCCACCAATAAGCCCTTCTTGTCCTGATGAATAAGCCCTTCTTGTCCTGGTGCAAATCGGTATTTTTGTCCAAACTGTTACCAAACCAGTCTAGACCAAGGTCATGGGGAATTACTGAAAATAAATTAATAACATCAACAGTTACCAATAAAAATTCCCCAAAATGTTCGTCAGCAAAAGTTCTAAGGCAGTCCAAACAGTGCCAAGAATCTTTTAATATATAAGGCAACCTGTCCAAGATCTCCTTGGTCACAATGTCCATATATGAAGCTAGTGGTTCAGTTTTAGATCGTCTTGCTTCAACTATTGGTCTGAAAGGTGGATTAACTATGTTTTTGTGGATTTTGGGTATACCAAAAAGGGTGGGCATAACCGGATGTTCCACCAGTAAATATTTGTACTCCTCTGCATCTATGATTCCTTCACATAGCAACTCATAAAGCTGCCAGTCTATTTTGGTGTATGCCTTCTGGACATCAAATTTTGAAACTAACTCATATGTGTTGGAATCACATATAATATTCTGCATCTGCATTGAGTAGTCAATGTTAGTCATAATAACTACTCCTCCCCCTTTGTCCGGTTTCATAACCCTATATTCGTTGTTACCAGAAAGCTCCTTTAAGCAAAATACTTCTGCAGGTATTAGGTTGTTGTCAATCATTACCTTTCTATTAACGATGAGACGCCTAATTTGCATTGTACATAAACGTTCGAAAGCCAAAACCGCAGGATGGTATGGGGGTATAAAAGTACTGTTTCTTTTAATTGTAAACATTTGTAACTCTCTATCGATCCTTTGTTTAGTACTGAAAAATATTTTTAAGTTCAATTTTCTTGTGTATAACTTTAGATTAATAAGAACTTTACTGATATCATATTTGAAGTCAGGAACAAAAGATAAACCTTTTTTCAATAAACTGAGATGACTATACATGATCTTCAAACTAGAAAAACTATAGACATGAAAAGAGTCATCCCCTAAAATGGTAGGACCCTCCTTGATGTTGTTCACCGAGGATGGGTTCAACATGATTTCAAGAGGATGTTGGGGTAAGTCAACCAATGACTCAAAACAAAAAGCTAGAATATCTGTAAGTAGAAAAGTAGGTGGAATGTTGTTACAATAGTCATTCATCTGTGGTGCCAATTTTTGTTGTTGTTAAAGTTTGAGTTCAAATTTGAGTTGTTGTTCCTCTGTCCCCCACCCCTCCATTTGTTCCCTGTATACCTCCCTAATCCCTGGGGTGGTCTCTGGTCCATCTGGTCTCGTGAGTTGCCTCGATTCCTCAGCCTGTCTGACAGTCTCAGTTGGGGTTGATTTTCTAAAAAAACCTCTTCATCCTCCTCTACTACAAAGTGTGTCTTTTCAATTACCCCCTCCTCAGTTAAAATTGTGTTTCTCCTTGTGTCCTCTTCGTGATGAACATCCACACTAGTATTAGGTACGGGATAAGCTCTTTTTTCTTTATATTCAGCAGTGTCCCTTAAAATCTTTTTCTATTTCCTTTCCATACTCACTTTAAGAAATCTTTCAAGTTCAGTTGTGATTCTGTCCAGTCTACTTTTATTGCTTTCAAAAAGTAAATCATTAGTAATACTCTGCTTGAGGGTAAGTAGTTCATTTTTTAAAATACTAAGCCTGGTGTTGTTGTCTCTAATAATGATTCTCATTAAGTCCATCCCGGTTCTGTCAAAAGTCCCAACATGTTTTTATATGCCTGAGTGTTTGCCTCAATCCCCATAGGTATTCTATACATTCTCAAACCTTTAGGCACTTGGTTAAGTTCTAATGAACATTCTAAAAAAACATTGTCCATCTGAAGCGATTTCTATTTCCTAGCTAACTTCTCAAATTTGAATACCTGAGTGTTGAATGTCCCGGGGTTTTCTGGTCTAAAAGTGTCACCTAAAACTGGGGGGACCAGAAAATTTTCCATGTCAAACATTGATCCTGCTGGAACACTATTAGTACCAACCCCTCCTCTGATGTTGTTATTGTCCAACCTGGGGTTATTATTCCTTTCCACTCTTAGTGTGTCCGTGTTCACTTGCCTTCCCCAGAAGTCCCTGGTGGTGTGTGCATAGTAAAAAGCTCCACTTGTGTGTCAGTTAAACTGACATTTTTGGCATTATTTTCAATGGTTTTGTTAGCCTGCAACAGTGTGATGATTTCCAAATATTGAACCATCAGTTGTTCCATTATGTATAGAAAATGTATGTCTAATTAAGCAAAATAGAAAAAAAAACGTAAAGGTAATGTAGATATATAACCTTTGAAATGCAACCAAAAAGCTTAAATTGTCTGTTGATGATGTTAAAAACTGAAGAGTCAAAATGAATATTACAGCCTAGTAAATAATAACTTAACTTAAGTCAGCAAAGTTTTTTCCACAGTTTTTTATAGTTTTTCTACATATTTTTCCAACATTTTGTATTTGGACAATAAAGGTTTTGTGATTTTACCTGTTATGTTACCTTAGTGCCTTTCTGTTTATTAGTATTTTGCATTTTTTTTTTGAGTTGCTAAAACACACAAGTTGTTTGGCCAGTATTTAACAGAGCAGGATTAAGGGTGGGGGAAAAATAGCACTTTCCACTCAGAAAAATAACACTTTCAACACAGATCAGAAGCCAGCAAATATGATCTTAAATAAATGCCAAAAAATATACTTATCAATTTATATCTTGAGTTGTTTCAGTAGCACTCTCAGTCAGAACTCAATTAGATTCAAGCAATGAATGCAGAGGTAACAAACAGGGAATCTTAATTATACTAGCAAGCCTTGAGACAATCAGATAAAACACACAAGTTGTTTGGCCAGTATTTAACAGAGCAGGATTAAGGGTGGGGGAAAAATAGCAGTTTCCACTCAGAAAAATAACACTTTCAACACTATTGATAAATGTTGAAAATAAAAGTCAGGTATCACATGTGCTACACATTGTTGAAAGCTATGACAATGTTGTTGTAACATACCTGGTCTGTCTGCACTTGAAAATGCATGCTTTGCCCTCACTGGATGCACTTGTAGTGTCAAATGGTAAGGAAACAACAATATAACAGTAAATAGCAGTGCCATGAAATGAAGTAGAGGCACACTAACAAGGTAGTGTTAACAGCAACAGTATAGAGACGCTCACCTGACGAGCCCTGGTGTAGGCCCACAGTAGATGGACCTGTGAATATTAATTCAAACAAATGTTTCTGGACTGCTCTGTCTGTAACTCAGATGTACCAATACATGTAATTATATTTACATTCATCAGCCTCACCCTGTGTTGAAGTGTGTTCATGGATCAACTCTGCTGCTGTAAATCAAACCCAGCAATAGATAAATACTCATGTTACATCAATATGCAGTGATTGTCACAATACACATCCATGTAATGGAAATAAATGCATACATGTCCATCCTGGAATTCCAGTCTCAGTCCTACCACCAAGGATGCATTATTCCTCTCTTTCTGTAGGCAGTGAAGCCAGAAATATTGTGATGTCATCAAGGGGGGTCAATGGTGGTCCGCAACTGGAGGCATCCCTCAATCTCTCATAATGTGTCACTCCGTTGGATGCACAAACAATCATGCTAGAGCAGTGTTATCTCTAGGCCTCACAGGATGGGTTGTGCCCACCAACTGTTTTGATCATGTTGATGAGATCCATCCAAATTTCATTTTTCCAAACAATCTCACCTGATTGGCCTAGGAGTCGCCTTCCATGTTGGTGGAGAGCATCAATTATTATGTGATTTTCCTGGGCGGGAGAAGTTGTCACCCCTTGGATGGTTGGTCATCTGAAAGACAGTGATACGCACATGATAATATTCATGTTTGAGCCCATTTATGCATTTTGTTCTGTGAATAGCATGTGTCAACATAAATATTATGAATTCCAGTGCATTGAAAATGTCTGTAAATCACTGTGTGTGATGAATAGTACTCTGACTTATTACAAGTAATAACAATGCCTTCATGCAAAACATCATTAAAGCAATATAACATGTAATATATTTACAGTTTGTGAGTGAGATTAGAAAACCTGACAATATATATATATATATTTCATGGAGGTCCAAAGCTAACATCTTTATGCCACATTAGTCTGCTTGCGTGTCTTATTCAAATACTACAACAAATAATTTGAAGAATTTATGAAATGCATGGATAAACCTCAGGATCCATAGCCAGAACACAGACAGTACAGATGCATAGTATATTGAGACAGTACTGACTATACCTTTATAAAGATTCATCATTGAAGACAGATCCATAACAGCAACAGCACATGTTTATAACACGTTTGTTAGAAGACATGAAATAAGAAATATCCGTAATATCAACATCACATACTAAGCACAGATAGTGTCAGAATCCCTGGCTTTCCATAGTTACACTACAGAGTGCAAGGAATTACCAGTAAGAATTGCAAATGATCTGTAAATCATCCTTCATATATTACTAACATTTTCAATGGAAGTCTGTCTATACAACTGCATATAGGACTGAAATAAACTGTTTAGAAGGACAACACTTGTATGCATAAAGATCAGGACAACATCACTCCAGTACCTTATGACAACCTCTGTTAAAATTATAATTTTGAGTAAATCTGAATATAACTGTATCTTTATGAGTAACTTTAACAGATGTACTAATCACTACAATAGAAATTCTACCAATTGCCAGTGTACTTCTCACTCTAGAGTAAAAGTGGATCTTGTGTGCACCCAACTTTAAGTACCATTTGATCCATACATAATTAACGAGATTAATTAAAATTCATATTTTTGGAATTCCATTCACACACATATGCATAAATTGCCATTATGGGCCGAAAAATCCTGGTGTATATCGCAAATACCCAAGAGGTACCAGTAAATGGTATCATGTGAGACATGTGCCCATTATCTTCAAATGATCGTATAACATGACATCAGCACCACTTTCAAATACTGGTTGTGATACGTTTACTGATCAAACCATTGCTAACTGTGAACTAGTGGTACCTCTGTGAGCATTTCTGTGTTTTTGTGTTTTTCAGATTTCTTCTACAAGAGGTCTTGATGGCTACTTCGAGGAGGCAGAGGTGTGTCCATGCACCCAACTGGACTGAAGAGGAGATTACCCAGATGTTGACCATGTATGCCGGACTGGACAGGATGAGAGCCAGACTTAGGAACTTCACTATGATTGACGTGTGGAACTGGATTGTGAGGAATCATCAATGGAGGAGAGGGATCTACTGCACTGGAGTGCAGGTTTGTCACCTCTATTTTAACCTACATCAGAGAGACACAGTGGAGCTTTATAGGAGGGTCACCGAGGTAGGAAGGCAGTCTATAGATCCCTACAGTAAAGTACTAATATTCTAAGTATACATCAGCATTGTTACAACTTTTACAAATATATATCTATACCATATATATCATATAGATGTTTTTATAACCATGTATTAGCTGCTGTGATAATTAGCTCATGGATATAATTAAGTAGACTTGGTAAATATTGTCCTCTTAAATATGTGTTTGATACCCATGTTGTTATCTTATGTAATAACATGCATAATATCCGTTAATATGTCCTTTGTAGATGTACATATGACACTCTGACCCCATGGGCAGAAATGGGAAAAAGGGGATGTGGATGGATGAATGGATATGTTTTACAACATTTTAGTATATAAGTTTACATAACCTCTGTTCTCATGCATCACAGATGCCTATAGCACCTAGGTCTTGGATGGATGCTCATTTCATAGTTTTCCATTATAGTCCCACTGTTTCACTTATTGGACCATTACAAGTTGGAATACAAACACGTATACAACTTCCTTACATCATTCCCCTAAACAATTACACAGACATGTTTATTTAATTTAAAAAGTGATGCCTGTTTCATTGTTTACACCTATGCTTTTAGCTATTTGCTGACAGCTGCTATTTATTTATTATGAAAGTTCAAAAATTGTATGCATTTTCCATGCTGATCTGTTTACCACAGGATTTCTAAGAAATGCCTACATTACCTGTTTTTTACAATGAAATCCTTGCTAAATGTTAGCTTAGCCTGCAAACCAGCTGGCCAGCACGTCTAAATTTTGACATGTTATGGGTTCCAAACTATATAGGGGTAACATATATCCGTACCTATTGCCTTGGTTAACTTTACCCATTGCATTTTTTGAAGAACCATATTGCAATAATTTATATTAAGGTTTATGTTGTGCATGGCAGTCTTCGAATTTCTATGAATATGGCTGTAATTCATAATGTTCTGATAGCGTTAACTTTTAATAACAGGGTTTGTAGAGCAGTACCTGTTTGTTTAAGAATAATGTGTTGACTGTTAATTTGGCTTGTGAAGCAAATGGCCAGTGCATCTAAATGTTGGCATGCTGTGGGCCCCAATTCACATAGGGGGAATGTATATCTGTATATGTTACCTTGGTTAACTTCATCCATAACATTTTTTAGAAGAACCATATTGCAATAATCTATATTAATGTTTATGCTGTGCATGGTAATGACTCACTGATATAGTCTTTGAATTTCTAGAAATATGGCCATAATCCATAATGCTCGAATAGCGTCAGCTGTTGAACAATAGTGTTTGGATACACTTATTGATAATAATGTATATTTTAAGTGTAGTTGCAAATAACATGTGTATCTTGGGTATCTGTCGAACTCTTACTAATATGTCTGTAATCTGTAACATACTATTAACATCAGCTATTTAACTGCAGTGGGCAGTTCATCTTGCTAAATCCTATTATATGTCTGAGCAGTTTTTTGACTAATATTATATACTTTGTAAAAATGCTATGAAGGTCTGTTTTCTCATGAAATATTGAAGTCAGTAATAGAACAACATCATCCTCAAATTTTGAGGGACTGGGATGAACAGAATAACAGCTGAAATTAACAGGTATTTTTCTACTGATATGCAATTTAACAAAGAATAATGATCCTCACACATACCTTTCTGCAACCTTAATGTACAGCAACATGTATGGTTCTCTTCACAGAAGCTGTATACTACATGACACTTTCACACTGCCTGAGAAACATATCCTCTGCATTACAGTTAATGTAGCTGAACACAGTGATAACCCAAATGTATTTTTCCATCTGTTGAGCTATATGAGCAGCACATGTTCATACTTTGCAGTCCTAAGCTAAGATCAATATTAGTAGACCATCCCCCATCCAGATGATGTCATAACATATAATCTTTATACTGTCTGCAAAACATGCTTGCTTTTCAGTTAAGATGTGTTAGGTTAGGCAGGTAATTTTCAGGGTTAGAGCATGGCTGTACATTGTGGTTGCAGGTTTAAATCTCATGTCCTCCAATCTGTGTTGAAAGATGGCAACACAAAAAAGTCAATTATGTATTGTGCTTATCTAATGTTCTTCTGAAAGAAATGTCTACAAACTGTGTTGAGGTAATGTATATCAGTGTTATTTGAGGAATACAATTTTCACACTTTCTATTTTTTATTTCAGGTGAAGAGGAGCCCAGTTGGAACAGAGCCACGTGCATGGAGTGGATGCACAGACTTGAGGATCAGTGTATATTTGAAGAATGCATTTTCATACATTCTAATTTTTGTTTTGGGTGATGAGGAGCACAGTAGGAACAGAGCCAAGTGCATCAAGTGGATGCACAGACTGGAATAACAGTGAAGGGAGAGAGGTATGTAGATCTGAGAACCAGCAACTACTTCTGGTTCACAAGTCAAACCGGCCTCCCAGTCAACTTCTCTTCTCTTACTCCATAGACAAAAACTGGAATGCTCTCCAATTAGCTATCAGAACAACCCAATATCCTGTCAACTTCAAAATTTCTCTACACACATACCGATCTTCCATCTGGAACTGCTGTTGCACTCAACCTCCTTGAGAACCTTACTTTAATTATACATCTTTCTCCCTACTGTGTTACCTAAAATTTCCTCCTAAAAATTCTTGGTAATGTGTCACTGATATTTGTCTGACTAGTGAATTGCTAACTATGTTTCAAATTTGTAAGCTAATTTATCTGATAACTGTATATTGGCAATGTCTATTATTTTGCTTTCTACTGTACTGTGGAGCTTTTCTCCCCGGGCCTCCACTGAAAAGGGGATCTGTAAGGCCCAGTGGTCTTCCCCAGTTAAACTACAAACAAATAAATACATTTCATAAACTGAAATTCATATTCCTCTGTTTTCAGGCCTGTATTTTTCACAATAATATGTTTAATGATTAGAATGCAGGAATGCCCATCATGCATGAGTAAGGCATGTGAAATCATCACACAATAACTGTGCTTATAACTGTAGATAAATTCTAACAATGTTGGTTTTTTTTGGTACTTATGTATTATTGCAACCAGATTCCAAACCTCTTGCAACCAAGTCCCAAATCTGTCATAATTGTTGAAATTATGGACAAACGAGTCATTGTCCTTAATGTCATGAATTTTGACCGATTAGTAACCTGGATGCAATATTTTACTGTACTGGAATACGGAGTTGAGATGAGCAGAGCGCTATGTGAAGAAAATGCAGTGGCTTACTGTGATAGTTAAGAAAAAACAGAAATGCAGTTTGTGAGCTTTCTCTTTAGCTCCTTCACATAGTATGTTGACCCCCTGGCAGTGGTATCCTTTGTTATGTCTCTTAAGTGAGAGATAGCTATAGTGTTAAAAGTATCATGTTTGTATATGCTGCTTTTTCCCCTTTTTGGCTGGTTTTGGAACAGTCAACCTTTAAAACATTTCTGGGGAAGGAAATATGCTGCAATCGAGGATCATTGCATCTGGCCAAAAAAATGTCATCACTTGAAAAGAGTACGTTTCTTTGGAGTCAGTGTATGTGTGTTCTGGATCCACTTTTTGGTAAACAAGAAAGAAACACAGTTGTAATCATTTCATAAGTAGATATTTTCAACAAGTTTTACATATAGTCAGGTTGTTCTGTCATTGTGATTAGGAGTAATTACTCTGTTTTACATTGTTTTGGTGTGTTCTGTTTGCACGGTTGGGTCCAGGGTATTTAAAATTAAATCCATTGCTGAAGGATATTAAGCTGGAAGAGGAATTTGGGGCTTAATACTGCTCCTGGGTGATTACCAAATGTCACAGATAGCTGGTTAGTAGCTTACCCACCCCTGCAAAAACACAAAGAGTCATTTGTCCATAATTTCATGAATTATGAAACATTTGGAGTCTGGTTGCGATAATACATAAGTACCTTTTTATTTTTATCTATCTTTGAGCAATTTTGTTCAGCACACATTTTTAAATGTACTCCCCAACATAAATGACAGCTGCTTTTGTGCATCTGTCGCACATCTTTTATAGTATCTGTTTTACATACAAGTCTAAGTGCTTTGACTAATGCTTGTGCTACATGGTGTGACACACTTGGTATGTCTTGCTGTGGACCATTGCGTATAGCCTGCCTATTCAGAGTGAATGGGTGTCTGCTGTGTCATTGTTTGCATTGCTATTTTTCAGACTCTGTGGCATGCCCTTCAGTTCAACATTGAGTTTCTATCTGCCTCAGCCACCTTGGGTGTTCTTGTAGAAACACAGTAATAGCCTAGGTTGACTGGCACTTGAGCAAGTACCCATTTGATTGCATCAGTTCATTTTCAGCACACCTTGCAGATCAACATTGATATTGACGCTGCTTCAGACACCTTGGGTGTTTTTGTAGAAATATAGTTATATCCTATGTTGACTGACACTTGAGAAGATACCTGTTTGATTGATGCAATTAATATTCAGCACACCCTGCAGGTCAACATTGGTATTGCATCGGTCTTTGACTCCTTGGGTGTCTTTGTAGAAAGACAGTTATAGCCTAGTTTGGTTAACACTTGAGCAGCTACCTGATTGATTGCTGCACTTCATATATAGCACACCCTTCAGGTCAACATTGGTACTGCACCTGTGTCTAACCCCTTGGGTATTTTTTAAACATAATGTTACAAGCTAGGTTGACTGATACAAGAGCAGATTCCCATCTGATTGCAGCATTTCAGTAAATGCAAGCATATTCCATAAGTTTTTTTTCAGTGTGCTGATTGCTGCTTGATTTTGTAGATAATGAATACAGTTGTACACATGCAATACTGTTAGTAACAGATATCTTAGATTCTCATATGTCAACAGTTGTGTTGTTTGAATATATCAAATTGCTTTTAGTGTTGTACTCATTATCTTGATGTGTGTTCAGCCAAAAAAATAATGCTGCCTGTTTCAGAAGTTTGTCATATGGCTTGCTTATTGTCCACAACATTGTCAGATAACTTTCTCCTCATTTTAACAATGGCATGCTGTGGTTACTCATATAAATCATTGAACGCAGACAGTACAATATGTTGATTTCAACATTCAGATATCTTTACAAAGCTAATGACCCATCTGTGTGTGACTAAGCATATAATGTTTTTCTGAAAAGAATACTGCTGTCATTTTTTAGGGGTACTACATACAGTGCCATAGGTAACTCTGTCCATGATGGAAGTGTCTAAGTTCCTGTGTAAATTGCCATCATAATCATTTTTTTTCCAAATAATTTTTTATTTTTAAAAAAAAAAAAAAGGTGAGTGAACAAAACCATGCATATACATAAAGGTACAAGCAATGAATATACACAAGAATTACATACATGGATGCTTGTGACCTTGATATAAAGAGAGATGAACATAAGAACATATTTAACATGAACAAGGAAGAAGACTACAACATCTTGAAGTATGCATAGTATACAAATTAACAACAATAACCCAAAAGGAACAATATATACAGTGCTACCAGTACTAAAAAAAAAAAAAAAAAAAAAAAAACAGTGTCAGTACTTATCAGACTACATATCAACAGCCCTACTTGTAATTTGCAGTAGGAGGGAGTGGCCCCATAAATAAAGAAAGAGAGTATAAGGGAAGGTTTGTAGGAAAGCCAAAGTTTAGTCGCACAGGATTACTTCAAATAGGCTTTTCCAAAGTTTACTGAAATAGGCTCTCTTCTTAGGTCCATTTATGATGAATTTCTGAGCAGAGATATATTTAGTGGCCATGTCTTTGAATCCCCGCCAGCACATTTTGGTCCGATCTAACCAATTATATGTGATGTAAAGTTTTATGAGGGAGCACAACGTAATTAAGATGTGAAGATGAAATTTAGGCAGGCCCAGAGGGGGTATATTTAGGATAACCATATCCCATGAGAGAGTGGAGCTATAGTAACCCATTTTTTTGAGACGCACTTTGAGAGAACACCATAATTTATGGGAATTCTTGCAGTGCCACATAATATGTAGTAAGTCAGCTCTCACACCAGGACAGCACGTACAGAAAGGAGAGCTATTGGAATTAAATTTATTAATTCTTACGGGGGTATAGTAGGAGTTGTTATTCAACATCAGTTGAGTATATAAGAATTTTTTAAAGGGGGAGAGTTCTATAGTGGTTTTTATAGCTAGTAATTTTTGGTCTTCTGTAATAGAAGAGTTTTGCTTATCCCAGTATTTGGAGAATAGGCAGTTACCTTTGTAAAGTAGAGGGTGTAATAACTTGTATGACAAGGATATTGTTTTGTTGTCATTAGCAACTGTATTAATGATTAGATTTAATTTATCAATTAGTAGTGTATCAGGGAAAATATTATTGGTTTGTGAAGAAATAATTTCCCTAAGTTGACGGAGCATAACTGTGTATTTGTTATTAACTTTCAGAGTTAAACGTAGCTCAGCAAGAGACAGGTTTTTATATTTAAGAATATCCCACACTGTAAGGTCTTTAATGAGAGGGAATTTCACAAGATCTATCATCTTGTTGTTGATCTTTAGATTTGGATTAAGATGCAATGGTTGAAGAAAAGGAAGAATAAGTTGAAGATTAATGTCCTTAATCAATTTCTGAAAAGATTTTATTTGAAATTTCAATAGAGGTGATATTCTTGAACTTTTCAAAGAGGCGGGAGATAAAAAGGGAATAGACTTAGGATTGATTTTATTAGAGAGAATATGACCGTGCCATATCTTTAACCAAGCTGGATAGTGAGTTTGAGCTTTTCTATTCATGTTTGCAATGGACCATAGTTTATTAGAACAAATAATTATGTAATAAAGATGAAAATTTGGAAGGCCCACCCCGCCTTTCTCTTTAGGAAGGCATAATTTGGAAAAAGAAATCCTAACGTTTTTAGGAAACCAAAGAAATTTGACCAAGGTTTTTTCAAACTGTGAAAAAAGGTTGTTTGATATAATAACATTGATAGAACTAAATTGATACAGGAGTCTAGGCAAAATATTCATTTTCACAATAGCTACTTTTGAAAGAAATGATAGATTCAGTAACTTCCATCTTTGAAGGTCCTGACAAATGATAGACCATGATTTAAGCAGATTATTTTGAAGCGAGGAAGCTTGATTGTGTTCAAAGTTAATGCCTAAGTATTTAAGATTGTATGAGATATTAAAAGGAGATTCAGGGGAAAAAAAAGGTTTATGAGCCTCAGGATTTATTGGGAAGATGTGTGACTTTTTATTGTTGACTTGGTAACAAGAGGCCTCAGAAAAAATAGTAATTGCATTTAAAATTTTTGGCAGGTCTGTGTTAGGAAAATTGAAGTAAAGGTTTAAGTCATCAGCGAAGGCCGATAAAGCTACTTGTGTGTTGAGAATTTTAGGAATGGTGTGATATGTATTTTGAGTAATATATATAAAAAATGGTTCGATAAATAGATTGAAGAGAAAGGGAGAAAGTGGACAGCCTTGTCTTGTACCATTGGTGATCCTAATTGAATTAGATCTTTTTTTGTTTATATATAAATAGGTGGATGAGTTTGAATAGAGAATTCTGATCATATCTGAAAAAATTTTTGGTATGTTAAAATGCGATAACGTGGAGAACAGAAAGTCCCAGTCTACCCTGTCGAATGCTTTCGACGTGTCCAGAGTCAAGGCATACAGCGGGTTTTTCTCCTTTTTAGTAAACTGAATAAGAGAGTCTAAAGTTAGTGTATTATCCCATGTATGTCTGCTGGACATAAACCCAGCTTGATCAGATGATATTATATGTGGCATTATCTGTTTGAGTCTGTTGGCTAAGATAGTCGAAAAAATTTTAATATCAACATTTATAAGCGAAATAGGTCTGTAGTTATGCGGGTCAGTTTTTTCTTTGTTGCTTTTAAGTAAAAGAATTGTTTTAGAGTTGTTCCAGTGTATGTCAGAGATTCCATTTTTTATAATGTAGTTAAAGACTTCAAGCAGAATAGGGGCAATTTTTGGACTAAAAGTTTTGAAAAAATTAGTAGTGAAGCCATCCGGACCAGGAGATTTCCCTATTTTAAGTTTATTGATGGCACTTTGAATCTCTTGAATATTAAGTGGAGCTGATAAGAGGGTTGTTTGATCCTGGTTAAGAGATGGGAAGGAGATGGAGTTGAGAAATGCTTCCCTCTGCGGATTAGAGGAAGTGTACCTATTCTTGCTATAAATATCTGTATAGATGTCATAAAAAAGGTTAATTATCTCAGAGTCTGATTTATATAGTACCCCTCTGTATTGCAAAATGGAGATCGGGGTGCCACTATTATTTTTGAGTATTCTAGATAGGGTTCTAGATGGGATTTGTGCCCATTCAGAGTAAGTTGCAATCTGTTTTTGTTCTTGTAATGTATAATTATGTAGGTGTAACTCACATAGTTCTTTATGTGTCGAATTGATTAAGTTCTCTAACTTGGGGTCAGGATGTGATTTTAGTTCTCTCTCCAGAGAGGCTAGTTTTAGAACTAGACTAGTTTCTGTTTCTTTATTCAGCTTATTGAAGAAAGTGGCTTTGCTGATCAAATAACCTCTTAAATCAGCTTTGCAAGCCGCCCATTGTATATCAAGCGCTATTTGAGATTTGCCAAAGTTAGCATATAATTCAGACAGTGACGAGTTTATTCTCTCTAGGATCTCTTTGTATTTTAGTAAATTGTTATTAAAGGACCAATTCATATGCGGAGTTGCAGAATATGCGAAAGAAATCATAAGAGAGATTTTTGCATGGTCAGATAATAGCCTAGGCTCACATCTTAGTGTGTTCTTGAATTTGGAGAAAAATTTAGAGATTAAGAAAAAGTCTAGACGTGACCATGATTTGTGACAGTTAGAGTAGAAAGTGTACATGCTGTCCTTATGTGAATCAGTACTGTAGACAATAGTATCCATGAGATTAAAGTCAGACATTAGTTCCTCAAGGGCGATAGAAGCTTGAAAGTTATATGAGGGAGAGTTGCTGGTACGATCTAATCTAGGATTTATCACTGCATTCCAGTCACCTGCAATTATCAAAAGGTGATTTGGGAATGAGCTAAGGATACCATAAATTTCTAGGAAAAAGAAATGTTGTAGAGAACATGGACCATATATATTTAAAAATAAAACAGGTTTGGTAGAGTCTGGTAGTACGGAGGTAAAATAACACCACCTACCATATTTATCAGACTTACATTCCATAATAGCGCCCTGGAATTGTTTCTTAATTATAATGGCTACACCTTTAGAGTTTGAGCTATCACCCCCGGCTATTATAGTCCTGATCCATTTTCTGTTGGATGCTTTATCCCAGCCCTCTTTAGTTAAATGCGTCTCCTGTAAAAAACAGATACTAGCCTGAGATTTAAAAAAAAGATGGAGAATTAAGTTCTTTTTCAGAGCATTTTGTAGACCCTTAACATTCCAGCAGTCTATATGCCAACTATTGAATTCCTTGTTTTAACTGGATATACTGAAAAGTTCTAATAAAGTGGGATTATTATTCTACCTGTAAGTGATAGTGTTTGATTATGGGGATTTGCCTTAGGGCTTGAGGAAAGGAAGAGAGCACAATAGGTCATTACTACTGTCTTTATGATGAGATTAACCTTGCAGAAGGAGGTAGCACACAACTTCTTCAAACTAACCCCAGTGCCTAACCACCCAAACTCCTTGTATGAAGAAGGATACATACACCCAAACAAAAAACCAGAAACATCTATACATATGTACAAAATATACGTCATCCAAATGAACAACAAACCTAGCATACTTACACATACACCCTCTGAGCTTCCAAGATCAAATTTATTGTAAATACAGTTTAAATATCTGGCATGTTTCTGTAGTAGATAAGAGCAGTATATTAATTGTAAATGCATCAACATGCCTACTCGAAGGTGTACGCTTGTGGGAGTCCAACATTTAAATTGAGTTTTAAGTACTAAAGTTATGTGTTTGGATAAAGTTTAGATGAAACAGCATACGATTTAGTAACTCACAAAGAGTCACTTACTACAGCCTTAGAGCCGAGCACACTAGTATATTTGGTTTGCATACCTTGGATTAACACATTATCCCATAGAATATTTTTAGGTCAGTAATAAGTCTTGGCAAGTACCATATACCACACAATGTGATGGTTGCCCCATGACACAACACTATTACCAGCCCCTCAGCCTTTATTAGAGGCATGCTATAGTAAGCAGATACTGGAATAGAAAGTGGTTGATACTGCAAATGAGCTGTTGGGGGATGTAACTTGCACAGAATTAAACAAGTGAAAATTAGCAGGTGTAGAAGAAAAGCATCTTTCTGTTTACAAAATATAGAATATGTCATGATAAATGTGTGATTAACTTACATAATGTATACTACATGACTGGTATCCCCTTAGCTTTAAAATTTAACACAGATAATGTTAGATGGCTACATATATCATACTACAAGTGTGTTGCATATCTAGCATATAGATTTAATAACAGCATATATCCTTTATCGACAAGGTCAGGAACTTGATTTCTGTAGATTACGCTTGCCTAACTGTTACAAAGTAGACACTGTATATTGCAAACTCTTCTATCAATGTCGCCTGCATCAACGATATAAAAATTGCCATGTAGTCTCTTTAAACTAAATTTGGTGAAATACTCTTGATGCAACCTTAGTGACTGTATAAAATAACGTAATTATCTGACAAATTTGTTTTGTTTTAAATAATCCTTTTAAAATACTACATGACAAATTTGTCAGAGCTCAAAGAAATACTACAGACTTCAGGTACACAATGCTTTAAGTTCTAAGTAGGTAATACATAACTGAACTATAGAGCTGCAGTAGTAGTACTCAGAACATCTTCCAGTGGATAGACATGTTATGTATGAAACAGGCCTGATTAGAATGCACACCTAAGGTATCCAATTATTCCAGATACAGAAATACAGAATCACAAAAGTAAAGTATATCTTTACTACAGTGTCAAAGGAAGCACAGCACCTTAAATGTAGACCAAAGCTACGAACACTGAGCAGACATTTAAGTTGTAATGTTACTTATATAGTTAACAAGGGAAGACTACTTAAATTTGTTGCCCACAAACAGCACTCTTAATGCAAACAGTATATTTGCAATGTATACACCTCTATGTTTGGTAAGTTCTATAAGAACGAGTCTTTTAAATAATGTCTGTGCACTGCTAGTAATCCAGTATAGTAAGTATCTTTACATGTGCATATTAGCGTGGTAAGGATGTGGCCTGGTATACAGGTATTGTATTAAGTTGCAACAATTAAGACAAGCAGGAATAAATAGTGTCCAGTCTTGTCTATTCAGCATTTATGCGATTAAGGCTAGATGCACTTACTATACATGACATTGCCTAAATAAAGATTCCCTCAAATGTTTAATTACATACCATGAATGTTTTGTTTGTAAGTTAATTCCGCTCAGTTGATGAACACAAATGTTAAAGAGCCACTTGCTGAGTTTGCTGTTAACTTGCCAGTTGAAGCAAATTACATTAGCGCCTAAGCGCAAAGCACTCGTTAGGTACCAGAGGAAACCTGTAGTAGCTCAATGTGCATGGAGCAGTAGGAGGTGAGTGAACAAGGTACAAAAACAAGCCTGCACAAAGTGATTAGAGCAACCTGAAGGAGTAGATAATCAAAATTATATACACTAAATCACATATATAATAAGAATAATGTGCGCAGGTGATTTAAATATAACACATTTAAACTGGATTAATTGCTAAGTTTCAAAGAGTCTCTAAGGTCGGGTCACAATGTCGTCGGGTCAGTCTGTGTTCTGAAGTTATCTCACTCTCCTGTGCTCGCTAGATTGCGCTAGGTACCCAAAAGCATATAGTTTACTAAGCGGCAGTCAATATCTGTATAAGGCGTTTAGCTGGTAGCGTTAACACATTACCTGCTTCATCCTGGATGTCCAGTTTTGAAAAAGTGTTCGGTAGGGAACAAAATAATATGAAAGCATTTAAGCATAATGCCTCGATTGACCTGAACTTCCTGAGGCACGCTTTCTGTGCGCCGATCGAAAAAGAAGTCCCAGGGATGTTGCAGTAGGATCTGTGTGTTACAACTATTTGGGACCCTCTTGGAAACAACTTGTGAAGAAGATTGAACCTACCAACACAAGGATGGCGCAAACCGTTAAACAGGCCATTAGGATTTTAAAAAAGGAAGCAAGTAAGTGCAGATAAACTGTGAGAGAATAAAATACATATTTTTGAAAGGGAATTAGACGGCATGACATTGAGAGCAAAGTATATAGCTACAACAGGCTTGGCAAAAGAGTCGCTGGCAGAAGTATAATTTCAGGGAGTAGGAACTTTATTGAAAGCCTTTATAAAGGCTGTTTTTGCTTCATTTTGGTTGTTAACTGAGTATTTCACTTCGTTAATGTAGAAGATCAGATTGTTGGGGTAGCGCATTTGGAACCGGATGTTTCTCTTAATTAAGTCTGCGCAAAACGGAGCTAATTTTTGTCTGTTTTCCTTAATGGTTGAAGGTAAATCTTGTGAGAAGGATATTTTATGATTATTCCACATAATGAATTTATGTTTTTGCTGCAAAGTAGTATCTTTTCGTGGTACTTGATAGTTGAGCAGTTTAACATATACTTGACGTGGATCTGAACTGTCCTGTCTTCTCACAGTGCTCGGTGAGCTCTTTCAATGGTAATTTCAGGCTTTTCATCAACAAGTTGTAATAATGAGTCAAAGATTTGTTTTGCAGTGGTGATTAAGTTTTGGCTGTCATAGCTCTCCGGGATACCTCTGATTAAAATGTTGTTTCTTCGACTTCTTGCCTCTAAATCTGTTATTTTCATTTGTAAATCTGATAAAGCTGTTGCTTTGGCATTGAGATCTTCGGTGAGAATTTGGATTTGCATCTCATTTGATTGTGTTTTTTGTTCAAGTGTGCCCACTCTTTCTGCAATTTGAGTAACAGATTTACCAATGGATGAGAGCTGTTCCGAAAAGTTTTGTATAGCTGCATGTATGGGTTGCTAGGCCTGTTTTAATTCATCCATGTGAAAGCCAGTATCCTCACTATTGTTAGTGGAATTTTTGTTAAGTTCCATCTGTTGTTTGTTGGTTTTTTGCCTTTTTGAAAGGTTCTCCTTTTCTGGTGAAAAAATTTAGCGAAGATTTAGCTTTTGTTGTCTGTATCTCCATTGTAGTAGATTCAATTGAAGATTTTAGTTGCTTAGCCATGTGGTCTTCAGAGTGCTGCAGTAAGGTTAGGCCTTATAGATTACAGACAGTGTAACACTTTAAGGTAAGGTAGAAGAAATATAATTAATTTGGCCTCTACTTGACAGCTGATAATATTGAATAGTTTGGATTTTGATGCTGAAAAGAATTCCTTTATACCAATGAACGTCCCGAAGCTCTGAGAAGTATAAATCTAAGATAAGACTAAATGTAGTAGGGAGCTCAGTTTAGATGCAGTTCACCAGGCGTCCACCATTTTGGAATATACTCAAAATTGCCATCATAATCATATTGCGTTGTGCTATGATATTTATGGGACTGTTTTGTGTGATAGGCATTTGTTTTTATTTTCTATTGTGTTCTGCAATTAATCTTTACACAGCACAGTACCCACAGGTGTTCTCCAGTCAGAAGATGATGACATGCATATGCAAGGCCACTGTCAGAGTCTTCCAAGAATGATGATGATGATGATGATGACAATGATGAAGAGGCACCGGGACCTGCATCTGCCTGAAACATCATGCCTGCATCCCAGAGGAGATATCAACATGACTGGGATAGAGATGATTTTCTGCAGGAGATCTGTGAGGTAATAACCAATGTGTTCTAAACACAGACAATGGACATAATGGGGACCTTCTATGAGTATATGGCACAGGCTATGTGGGATTCATTCAGGGTCATTTGGGAGTCTGGTCCCCATCAGCCTGGTCCATCCAGTTGGTAAGTATTGTCTGTGTGCTCCATTTCTGTTATGCTGCCAACATGGTGATTGCCATTTCATTGACTGGACTGTATCTGCACTCTTGTGTATGCATACCATGTATCTGTTATGTTTCTGTGTTACTATTGTGTGACATTTACTTTGGTTTCAATGTGTGCATGGCACACATTAAAACAATGTTTTCCACAAACATACAACTGTCCATGCATTGTGCCAGTTATGCTTCAGATATTGCTGTAAGAGGTATCCAGTAAATGTGTGTGTTACTGGGGTGACTGACAGACAACATATGTTGTCCACACTCCATCACTAACAATGTGATATGCCTTGGATTTCTGTTCTGCCATCAGGTATGTGCAACATACAGATATGTCATTCCACATGTTTTTGGATGACAGTTGTCATGATGTCCCACTGTCATGATGTGGCATTGTATCTTGGTCTGGCAATACTGATTCCGTGTGGGTTTATATACAGGTATATCCTATCTATGTGCAGTCCTCCTTTGTTGACTGTATCAAACAGCTATGTAATGTTAATGTGCATTACACTGTATTTGTTGTATGTAGCATTTCCACACACACAATGTAGTGACATCAGTGTACACCTTCTAGAAAGAGTTGTACATATTGAATGACTGTACATTTTTGTGCACATAGTCAGATACATACTGACACAGAAAGGTACCTTTGACATGTGAGCATTCAGTGATTTACTTTTGATGTGCTATAATGATGCTCACAGGAATGTCCTTTGTTCCACAATACGCAGAGTGGTTGATATACACCTGCTTTTTTTTTAGTTGATATTTGCATGTCAGCATATGTGTATGTGCTTTTAATTTTTTAGCTTGCTTAACTGTGCATTTTGATGTGGCATTATTGCACATTGCTATGTATGTATGTTTTATACATGACCAGTTCTGTGGACAACAGCAATCCAGCTGGCCATTTGACATACATTTTACATTTGGTTAAATGTATGTCTGTGTGGCTTCTACAGCACCCTGTGCGCTTTACACATGCATTTACATTATGTCAACTTACCATGTCCTGCTTTACGCTTATGTGGGCCCAGGTTGTCCATCTCCCTACCACCTTCATATTTCTTAATTTTTTTTTTTTTTTTTTGCAGTTAGGTTTGCCTTTGTTAAAAGCACTGTCCATTGCCATGTATTAATTTGACATAGTGAACATTCGCCACATATATACCCATTATATAGTGCAGGACATGTGCACACAAACTGCTGGCTAATGCTTACAATATGTCCTTGTTCTCATTTTACTTGTGTGTTATTCAATGTAGCTTTTTCCCATCCATGTGCACAACCTGCTATATTCCTTTATGCTGTACTGTTACATTTTTGAACATACTGTTACATGTCATTGGTGTATGTATGTGTATTGACCTTGATTTCATGTACATTCCATTTATGCTACTGATAGACATACATACACATCTACACCTGTGTGTGTTGCCTTTGATATGTCATATATGTGTAACATACACACATTCCGTCACACGTTTGTGTTGGTTGTGTACTCCTACTTGTGTATGTAGATGCATCTGTTGCTCTTCTGCAGTACTTCTGTTGGGTACTGAGCTTGGTTTTTGCCTTTAACATGCATGGTTATAGGTTTGGTTCTGTCCCCATTAGTTATCTACCATTGTTATTCCTGCATTTGCTTATCTGTGATTTTGCTTGGCTTACACATGCACTGTTGATGGACTAATTGGATATGTGTATATATTTATCCAATATGTACTGTGATCCTACTTTATTACCCTGGGACACACATCTACCATTGTTCATACACATCCCACTATGACTTTCACACAGTCTGCTACATGTCATAATATGATAGTGCATAGGTAGATATGTTTTTCTGCATTTCACCATGTCTGGTATACATCCCCACCCTGTTTGTCAACTTTCCATTGCCAGTGTTGTGCAGTGTGCTGCCTGTGCAATTTACTAATGTTTTTTAACCTTTGACTGTCTTGTGTTTTGCTATGTGTTCTACAAGTATACCTGCTGTGATTACCTTTACCTTCTTTTTCTCAATGTTTACCTTTCCTTCTATTCTTAAAAAAGTGGAGCCTATTCCCACCAAAAAAAAAACAAAATTCTCTATGCCCCTCTGACTTTATATCATATTTTCCTTTTCCAACATCCTTCTTGTGTTTCCCTCTTCTTCACCCATACCATACATCTACTATTCTATCTCCCACTTTCCTTGGGTGTGTGCATTAATTGTGTGCCCCACCCAAGTCCCAAACCCATTGTTAGCAACTGTTACCTACTTTGATGTGGCGGTAGCTGCCCTTTGCCTTTAATTTTGTTTTTTTAGAAAATTTATGGATTCTGAAGAACAAGTCGATATATTTTAATGGTACATGTATTCAAGATGAATTCAAGATGGCGCCGGTGTGGTTGGCTTGCCACTTGTTAGCTCCGTTTGTCATTTCTTGTTTTTGTTTGCTTGTTGCGTGTGTTGTGCAAAACGCTGATTTAGCACTAGTGTACAATCGTCAAGTGCTTTTGGACATTGATTCTTCTGTCAGATTTTTGGATTTGCCGTTTTCGGTGAATGGATTTTGTAATATACCCCCTACTTACCTGGATTGTTTCTTGGAGTATAGCGGAACAGTGCCATGGTTCTTTTCTTCTTCCAGGAGGAAGTTGAGGAAGCGTAGAAGGCGAGGCTGTCGAGGAGGTTGGCTGGTTAAGCTAAAGGCTTTGGTGACTCCTTTCTCTGGTAGTTTGAAGACGGAAAACGGATGTTTACTCAGCCCCTGGTGGATTGGGAGATGTTGGATTTTGTGGGCTTATGGAGTATTCCTGTCATTGATTCTTCGATGGGGGGATCATGTTTCCCTCTCATGTTATCAGCAGTGTTGTCGAGAGGGGTTGTTTTAGAGAATTTGTGACCAGTGCCTAAAGCTTTGGACGCTGTGGAGGTCTTGAATTTAAAATGGGGTCTGGTGAATGCCAGGTCAGTGGTTAACAAAACATTTATTTTGAAAGAATTTTTTAAGACACATACTTTGGATGTGTTTTGTTTAACTGAGTCCTGGTTGACATCTGGTGAATGGAGTGCAGTGAATGAGTTGGTATCAGCTGATTGTGTTTTCATTAATGTACCAAGAGCATCTCGGCGTGGTGGTGGACTGGCAGTAGTTTGTAAAGCAAATCTACAAATGAAACAACTTTACCCCACCTCTATTTTCAGCTGTTTTGAGTTGTGTTTATTTGAACTTGGATATTCAAGTCCGTTTTTTTGTGCAGTGATTTACAGACCCCCGAGATATGATAAGAATTTTATTCAAGAATTTTCTGAGTTTCTAGCTGAATATGTTCTGAGATATGATCAAATTATGTTACTCGGAGACTTTAATATTCATGTGTGCTGTCCGGGAAAGCCACTTGTTTCGGAGTTTAATGACCTGGTGAATTCTTTTGGCTTAAATCAGTTTGTTAGTGGGGCCACTCAGGAAAGTGGTCATACATTGGATCTTGTATTATCACTTGGATTCAATGTGACAAATCTGACTATTCAAGATGCTGTGTTTTTGGATCATAGGCCTATTTTATTTTATGTTACGCTGCCTAAAAATGCTATTAAATATGTTGCACCAGTAAGGTTTTGTCGTTTTTTTAGTCAAGACACTTCAGTGAAGTTTTCATCTTTATTTAGTGAGGTGTTGACTTGTTTTCCAGAATATTCTTCATCTGACGGTCTGTTAAATTATTTTAATAAGACTTGTAAAGATATTCTGGATACTGTTGCACCATTACGTATGAAGAGGAAAAGTTCAGTGATAAACTGGTGGTCAACGGACACTACTAGAGCTGCAAGGAGGGAATGCAGGAGATGTGAAAGGAAATGGAAAAAGAGCAGGCTTCATGTGTTCCTAATTGCCTTTCGGGAAAGTTGGAAGGTTTATCAGGATGCTGTATTATCTGCAAAGAGGACATATTATTCTAATCTTGTTAATGCCAATTCTCATAACCTGCGGGTTTTGTATGGTGTAATTGATTCTGTTCTTAATGCACAAGATTATTTTCCAGTTCAGGCTTCAACCGCAGTGTGTAATGAGTTTTTAAAATTTTTTTTGGACAAGGTTTTGAGGTTGAGATTAGTTGTATCTGTATGCTCTCTACCGGATACTTTTTTGTTCGTTTCAGAGAAGTTGTGTGTTTTTCAACCAATAACTTTGGCTGATTTAACCAAATTAATGTCTGAAGTTAAGCTTAGTGGTTCTCCTGAGGATATTTTACCTCCAAGAGTTTTGATGGATGTGTTTCCAACAGTAGCTTCGGTTTTATTGGAAATAATTAATACCAGTTTGGTTTCCGGGGTTGTGCCTGTTGACTTTAAAAGAGCAATCATTCATCCACTATTAAAGAAACCTGGGCTTGATGCATCTGTATTGTCTAATTTTAGGCCAATCTCTAAGCTTCCTTTTTTAAGTACAGTGATGGAGAGGTGTGTCTATGGCCAATTGTTAGATTTTCTGAATAAAAATAATTTTTTGGAAAATTTTCAATCTGGTTTTAAACCTATGCATAGTACTGAGACAGCTTTGCTAAAGGTTTTAAATGATGCTTTTCTTATCACTGATAGTGGAAAATTTGTATTGCTTGTTTTGTTAGATTTAACAGCTGCTTTTGATACAGTAGATCATGAAATATTGCTGTATCATCTTGAGCATTATGTGGGTATTACAGGTTTGGCTTTAAACTGGTTTCGATCTTACCTGCTAGATAGAATGGTGTGTGTTCATATGGGCGGGTTTACATCTAATTTTGTTCATCTTCCTTGGGGTGTTCCGCAGGGTTCAATATTGGGACCTTTATTGTTTTCTGTGTATATTTTGCCTTTGGGCGATATAATGCATAAATATGGTATTGATTTTCATTTATATGCTGATGATTGTCAATTGTATTTACCTCTGGATGAGGCTAATGGTTGCTCAATTTCAAAGATGTTGGATTGTTTGTGTGAGGTTAAGCTATGGATGGCAGAAAATTTTTTGAGTTTGAATGAAGGGAAGACAGAAGTAGTACTTTTTAGTCCTAGTCGTCATGCTGATTCTTCTATGGTGGACTGTGGCGTATTAACTTCTTATCTGAAGGATTCTGTTGTAAATCTGGGAGTGAAGATGGATAAAGATCTTTGCTTTAGGGGACATATAAACGGGGTGGTGTCATCCTCTTTTTATCAATTAAGGCGCTTGGCTAAGGTAAAACCATTTTTGTCTAAAGGTGATTTGGAAGTTGTTGTACATGCATTTATAACTTCACGCCTTGATTATTGTAATTCTATTCTATTTGGAGTGAGTCAAGGTGCTTTAGCCCATTTGCAGCTTGTTCAAAATGCTGCTGGGAAATTCTTGGAGGGCAAACGAAAGTTTGACCATGTAATGCCTGTATTAGCGGCATTGCATTGGTTGCCTGTTTTTTTCAGGGTTCGTTTTAAAATTTTGTTATTGGCCTTTAAAGCTTTAAATGGTTTAGCGCCAGTATATTTGGCAGATATGCTCCATGTTTATGTTCCCAATCGGACACTTCGGTCAGAAGATCTGTCCCTACTTGTGGTTCCCCGGGCACGACTAAAAATGAGGGGGGATAGAGATTTTTCTGTCGTAGCTCCAAAACTTTGGAATGAGCTTCCATTATACATTCGGCAGTCTTCTTCTGTGACAATTTTTAAGCAAAATCTTAAAACTTATTTTTATGAATTGGCCTTTAATGAGGTGAAATGATTTTTAATGTTGTTTTGTTTTATGTTATTTGTTATTTTTAGTTAATTTTTATGTTATATGTTATTTATTGCTTTTGATTATTGTTTTGTAAAGCACTTTGGTGGCATTTTTGTCTGTAACGTGCTATATAAATAAATTTTGACTTGACTTGACTTGATGTAGATATCCATAGCTGTCTCTGAGTTTACTGTAAAGAATGATGTAAATATATACATTACAAATAGCCTTTCAGCTTTGAAGCATGTGTTATAAGTTAGTGGATGACATACGGAAATATCTGTTGTTGTCTGTGATGTTTCTGTGTCTGTTCCTGCAAATATGTTATGAATGCCATATGACTTACATTGGGATAGTTGTCATTGTTAATTATTTTTTTTTATTATCATAATGAAGCCAGTTACATTCCATAGTTGTCCTTAATCTTACCGTACAGATTTTGTTATATTTCTATACAACTCAGGATTCTTGAATTGTGATCATCTTTCTGTAGCTTTGGCATTGTACAACATGCTTGGACAACCATTTTTTATTAACTACAGATTACTTATGCATTTCTGTAGTACACCATTGTAACTGCAATACTCCATTGTGTGCTGATCTGTTCTGAGTTTCTTGTCGTATATCAACATATTATGATGTTATCTGCAAGTTTTGTGATGATATCAGCATAATGCACTGGATTCCATGAACTTTAAGAAATCCATAATGTCTTTATAGATTCATAGGTGGTTACTAGGCTAATAGTCCTAGGGCCTTTATAAGCCTAGTCATGTTATACCCATGTTCCCTAACTGTCTTTGGTTAGATGGTCATTATTCACAGAGTGAGTCTATGATCAGCATGGACTGCCTCTGTTTAGTAAGCAGCCTGGGATGTTATCTGGTCCCATAGAGGCCATGTGTTTGGCCTTGGAGAGTGCGGTTATGACCTGCTCTTTGGAGATACTAGGTAGAGGACTGGTGTCAGGTATGCTTTGGGGTATGGCTGGTGGGGACATATGGGTGAAGTTTGTGTCAAATCTGTCAGCTAGCAGGTTGGCAATTTCCTCATGTTCAGTATGAGAAGTGCCATCCACTATAAGTTCAGCACATAGTTGGGCATTCTCTTTTAGATTTCAGACATAGCTAAAGGATGCCTTATGATTATCCTTAGCTAGGGATGCTAATTTAGCTCCATAACTAGCTTTAGAGAATTTTACAAGATATCTGATTTGCTTGTTCAAGCTGTGGAGTGCATTCTTCTTCTGCTGAGTAAGTCCCCTCTTGTTCGTAGACAATCAGTTTCTTCCTTTTGTTATATAACCTATTTATACATGGGGTCCACCAGGGTGGCCTGTTTTTTCAGGAGGACCTGGTTTTGATCTGGTCAGGTACAGCTGGGTATATACAGTTGTTATACAGGGCATACATGTACTCCTCTGCATAGATGTCACAGTTGGCTGTGTTAGCATGGGGTTTGAAACTTTTTATGCCATAGTTTAGTAGGCTTTAATTTGCTTTGGAGAAATTTTTAAGATTTTTTGCTCCTGTGGGGGTGTTAGGTCTGATCATTACTTCAAATAAGACAAATTTATGGTCTGACCTTGCCAGGGAGGACAACACACAGAGGGTAGTGCAGTAACCCCCCATGTTGGTGAGTGCTAAGTCTAGGACATTTGAGTCCCTTGTGGGAGTGCAGACTAGCTGTTACAGGAAATTTATACTGACAAAGTCCAGGAACCTCAGGGCAAGTATGTTTGTGCTCATGTATGCCTCCCAACCAATAGAAGGATAGTTGAAATCTCCCATGATCAAAGTGTTTGGCTGTATATTGAGTGACTCTAGTAAGTCCAGGTAGGCGGTGTGCTTCTCTTGGTTCATGGTGGGGGACCTGTAGCTAGCAATAATGTGGTAGGGTGTTTTACCTACAGTTAACTGGACCTAGAGCAGCTCAAGAGAGTCATACTATTTAACCACTCTCAAATGAAGATGGATACACCTCCACCTTTGTTTCTTTCACAATCTTTTGGGATCTGAACATGTGGAAGGCATTGTAGCATTGCATGGCTGGAGTGCTTTCTGCGGCCTTGATAAAAACACAGTAAACTTTAAACTTTCCATAGGCAGTTTCCAATTAGCTCGGGTTGAATTCAGCTCTGCTCCCACCAAAGTGCAAAAGAACCCTCTTAATGTAAAATGAACTTGTTTTGAGCTAAAGTGCAGCAACAAACGTTATAAAACAATATAATTCCTGCACTATCAGGAATCCTTGGAAATAAGTTCACTAACCCTGAGAAATGTTCAGCAAAATACAGAAAAAAGTGCACAACATAAGAGAACAACACAACACATTAAGGAAACCACAGTAAAAAATTACTCCAAAGCCAACTTCATGCTTCTTAAGACAGAAGTAGTGAACATCATGACACCCATGCAGATGGACAATACAGTTACAACTGCTGAATCCTACACAAATGCACTCTATAAGCACTTACATGAGTGCATGGATTGTGCTATCCCAAACAAAACCAAGATGCTATCCTCCAAAAAAAGGAAGCCAATCTGGTGGTCCCCTGCCATAAACAAACTGTACAACAGAAGGAAGAAACTGTTGCAAAAGAGAGTAAAATCCCATGAGTGGAGGAGCTCCCTGGTCAGCCTCAGTAAGAAGCTGAGATCCCTTATAAGATCCTCCATAGCTAGCTATGAAAATAAAATCACCACTAATTCCAAGGACAACCACAAAGCATTCTATAGCTATGTCAAGAATCTCAATGGCAACACCCAGATCTGCTCTGAGTTACAGCACAAAGGCACAAAAATTACAGAACCAACTGATATTGCCAACATCCTGGCATATAGGTTCAGTGCTAACTTTACCCCCCTCCTCACCCCCTAAAGGGCCCATATCTATACAAGAAGAATGCAGAGTCCCTGTAATCACAACTACGCAGGTGAAAGCTGCACTCTCTAAAGCCAAAAACACAGCATCCAAGGGACCGGACAACATCCCAGGCTGCGTTTTACACGAACTTCAGAATGAACTGGCTACCCACTTAAGCACCATGTTCAATAATAGCCTCACATCAGGCTTTGTGCCCACTGAATGGTGCACAGCAACAGTTATCCCACTCCACAAAGGGGGAGCCACC
Organism: Protopterus annectens; assembly: GCF_019279795.1. Classification (NCBI taxonomy): domain Eukaryota; kingdom Metazoa; phylum Chordata; order Ceratodontiformes; family Protopteridae; genus Protopterus; species Protopterus annectens. The sequence continues at coordinate 1,001,229,689 of NC_056729.1, forward strand.
ACTGATCCCGGGAACTATAGATCTATTAGCCTGATGAGCCTGGTCTGCAAAGCCATGGAACGTATCATCATGGAACTCATAAACAAAGACATTGGTAACCTCCAAACTCTGGATCCCACCCAGTTTGGGTTTGTGAAAGGCAGATCATGCCTCCTGAACCTGATCGACTTCTCTGAGGCAGTCACCAAAGCCGTAGATGAGGGTAAGGTGGTTCACACAGCCTATCATGACCTCGCCAAGACTTTCGACACCATCCCCCATTCTGGAATTATAGCTAAACTCAATAAACTAGGCATAAATCCCTACGTCACAAAATGGGTTGCCAACTGGCTCACTGACAGAACCCACACTGTAAAAGTTGCAGACTCCAAATCTGACCTCAAACCAGTGATAAGTGGAGTACCACAGGGTTCCGTCCTGGGACCGCTCCTGTTTGGTATCTACTTCTCTGAAGTACAGGCTAACACAGAAGGCCTCTGGCTAATGAAGTTCACAGATGACTGCAAACTAGGAGCCATAGTCAAGTCCCCAAATGATGTGAACATCCTACAGAAGGGCGTCTCTGAGACAGATGCCTGGTGTCAGAGCCATGGCCTCAAGCTCAATGCCAAAAATTGCGTGTCATCCCCTTTGGTAAAAACTCTGTACCCATGAACTACCACATAGGCAGCAATCTACTTAACACCAAATGCGTGATAAGAGACCTTGGGACCCAGGTGGACAGTAGTCTCTCCTTTGATAGTCACATCGCCACAGTAGTCAAGAAGTCCTACGTGGCACACCTCATCATAAAAGGGTTCTCATCCAGGAAAAAAGAGGTCATCATTCCCCTCTACTCGACACTCATTAGACCCACTATAGAGTACAACGCCCCTTTTGGAATGTACCTCACAAGACATCTGCAGCAGCTGGAAAGGCCACAGGAGTACCTCACAAAGAGGACTACTGGACTCAAACAAATGCCCTACACTGACCGCCTCAAAAAACTCCAGCTTTACTCCATAGCATATCGCCTACTCAGAGATGATCTCTGCCTAACATATAAAGCTATGTCAAACCCAGAGCTGTTGGACATGCTACACCTAAAGAAATCCCAATCCCTCCGAGCTACATGCTCTAGGGACCTAAACTTTGTCACCACAATAAACAGGACATGCTGGAGGGATAGATTCCTATCCCAGAGACTTCCCATACTCTGGAACAGACTACCCATCTATGTCAAGCAAAGTTCTTCATTAGCACTCTTCAAGAAAAATCTTGATGAGTGGATGGGAAATAGGAAATACACCCTGGGGATCACTTCTGTGTCTCTGCTCGACAGTGGCACAGGAAAATAACTTTCTTGGGTGGCATAAGCCAGGGAACCTTGTTGGCTAGGCTTACGCAGGCCCTTGGGCCGATAGCCTAGTACCTACCTATGAACCTATGAACCTAAAACACTTTGCAAAACTTAAAAATATTTTGTCAGACTCAGGAGCACTTTGGCAAACTCAGAACAACGTTTGCAGTACCAGAGGAGTTTATGAAATATTAGATACTGTTAAAACAACCTAAGAGCAGTACAGTAAAAAAGAAAAAAAAAACAGATGGTGGTTCTTTAACATGTACAGGCTGAAAAACATTGATAAATTCAACAAAATCAATAAATGTAGCACATAACTGTTAAATAGCACTGAGACAGTTAGAGCAAGTGCAAAAAAATAAATAAATACTTATATCAGCTTTGTAGGTCCAGATGGTTTTAGAAGCAATCCAAGTCTTGTTGTCACAGGTGTCCAATCCAGGCACAGGGAAGCTCTGAATAAATGATCCATGTGACTGATTTAGATTTTTTTTCCATTTCATTCTTCATACAATGGTGCCTCATCAGCTTTACCTCATAAAATTAATTTACACTTTCAAACTTGATCAATCAGGTGACTTCTTTAACAAATTAAGTTAAGATATAAACCATTGTAACCATTTACTACCACTATACTAGGATTAATTGATTCCTTAGCTTAATTAGAAGCTAACTAAGCTAAACTTTCAAATTATTTCAAAAGCTTGAAAGCAATCTTTACAAAGCTGCTCTAGGAAATCTAAGATTAAATAAAACATCTTTTAATAAACTAATTATTAAATTATTTCAGTACTTATTAAATTATCTCAGTACTAACATAAATCTCAATAACCTCCTCCAGCACTGCTCTATTACCATACCTTTATCTACTATTCCATTCTATCTAGCCTTATCTTCCTAGCCTATAGCTCTACAGACCTCCACAATTATAACACCAAGTACCATCGCTGCCCCACTCAGTCAAACAACTACCCCCACCTCTGACCAAATCTTACAGTCAAATCTGCCCACGAGTTTACCCTTTTACCTACCCTTCTCTTTAGCATCTCAGTCATATAAAATCCATTCACCCTTCTATCCCCACATTTAGGTTCCATCTCATGAAAACCAAACTAACACACCTACTGCTGCACTCCCTAACACACATAAAACTACAAACAGACATCCATCCTAATCCTGGCCCTAGCTATTATTCAACTCAAACACAAATACACCTCCCCAACCCTAATCTAAGCACCACAAACTTCTGCTCCTCTGCAACTAACATGCTAATCCCCCCTACCACACGCTAATCCCCCCTACCAGTCATTTCCAAATCTGACCTACTAATTACCATCTTCAATCTCAGAAGCCTTATAAACAAAATCACAGAATTTCATGCTGTCTTAACCACCTATTCTCCTAATTTAGCTATTTTAACTGAAACCTGGTTAAAACCACACATCAAGGACCCTGAAATTGCTCTACAAAATTATAACATAATTAGGCAAGATAGACCAAACAAAAGACATGGTGGTGTAACTGTTATGTTCAAAGACTCTCTTAAAGTAGAAAGACTAAATACAATCCCACCAGATATCCCTAACGTTGAAATACTCATTACATGTTTACATATTAACCCACACAAATCCATGACTATCATAGCCGTTTATTTGCCCCCAGGAAAAAGTCTTCCCAGCTTTTAACATTTCCTCTCCTGGTCTACTTCCATTTTCAGTCAAGAGAATATGATCCTAGGTGATTTTAATCTTGACTGGCTTTCCAGCTCTTCCAACTGCTCCACTAGCTTTATCAATCTATACAACTATACCCAAATTATTAACTGTCCCACTCGTACCAACAAACACTCTCAAAAAGAGTCTCTACTTGATTGGATATTAACTAACAAACCAAACCTGAGCTATCAAGCAGGCTGCCTTCCAATCAGCTTTAGTGACCATACCCCCCACTTTTCTACTAAGAAAAAGAATTCAAACCCAATCAACTACCCCCTTCTTGTACAAATGCTGTAAGAAAAAAATTTCCCCCGATACTTTCAACCTACTGCTACAGCAATGCGATTGGTCACCAGTAAAAAGCCTCAACCTGGACTTTGCAGTAGAATATTTTAATAACACATTTCTTGACTTACTAAATAGACTGACCCCATAAGAAAAATACAGATCAAATCAAAACAGCTACCATGGCTTTCCGGTGCCACTAAACTTCTTATCAAACAAAGAGATAGAGCTAAGGCCCTATATCAATCCACCAAAAACAAAAATGATATCACCTCATATCAGCAGTTAAGAAACCAAACTAAACAATATATAAATAATGACAAAAATACTTCTTCCAAACCTCCCAAGAAAAGTTCCAACACAACCCTCACAAATTCTGGCAATCTATCAACTACCTCCTTTACCCTGGCAAATCCTCTACCACCACCCCTTTCACATCAAATACCTCTGAATCCTTAGCATCTCAATTCAACTCTCATTTTATTAACTTGGCCACCTCCCTCCTAGATAACCAAAATAACCTACCTCTCCTGGTCCCCCCTCAACCTCTAGCACCATTAACTCTTTCTCCTTAAAACCTGTCCAAACCTCTTACATGAAAAAGCTCCTCATCAAACTTAAACCATGCTGCCTTGTTGCAGACCAACTCCCCAATTAATTCTTAAATATCACTGTTCCATCGACCACCTATCCTATCTCTATCCTTATCAACCGCTCTATTTCCGAACAATACATACCTCACCTCTGGAAAATCTCACACATCATCCCCCTCCACAAAGGTGGCCCCTCCAGAGAAATCACAAACTATCATCCCAAAGCCATCCTGCCACCCATAGTGAAAATCCTAGAAAAATGTATTCACCAACAACTACAAAATCACCTCACCACCAACAACCTACTATCCCACTCCCAGCATGGCTTTAGAACCAAGCATAGCACTAATACAGCCTTGATATAATTTACTGACACCATACATCACCTCATGAACAATGGTCTCCCAGTCTCAGAAATTTTCCTTGACATGTCAAAGGCATTTGACACTGTCTCCCACCACCTTCTCCTTAACAAACTTGTCACTTACCTACTCAGTTCATCAACACTTACATGGTTTCACAGCTACCTATATTACCATCAACAGGCCACCAAATGGGAGAAGAATTTCTCTCTCCTGCTACCAGTGTCCACTGGTGTACCCCAAGGGTCCATACTTGGACCCCTTCTTTTCATCCTATTTACTAATAGTATAAATTCAGTAACCCAAGTCAATACAATCATGCAATATGCAGATGATGCATCCCTTATCTGCTCTGCCCCCTCCCTCCAAGAACGTCAAGCTAAGACTCAAAGATCATTTCAGGAAATATAAACTTACCTGTCCAACCACCAGCTCATCCTAAACCCTAACAAGACCAAATGAATACTTTTTACCAACAAGCCATCCAATGCCCGCTCTCCATCCCTCTTCATTCATTCCACCAATGGAACCAAAATTGAACCACAAAACATACCAAACTCCTAGGTGTAACTACAGATGACAGGCTGAAATTTGATATTCACATATCCCTCATAATCAAAAAAGTCCATGCAAAACTCAGCTCTCTCTTCTGTGCAAGAGCTTTCCTAACAAACCAAGCCAAACTAGCCACTGCCAGATTCCAACTTCTATTTACCCTACTCTACTGCTTACACATATTTACAAACCTGCTCAAAACCGGCCTAAACAACTATCATACTGCTATAATAAAATTGCACAATTTGCAGCAATCAACCACATAAATCTCATCACTGTTCTGCTCTCCAACAACTGAACTGGCTGGAGCTCCCCGACCTGTTAACATTAAACCAATTTACCTTTACATACCAAATCATTCACAACCCCAGTCAATGCCCTACTCTTTCCTCCCTAGTTCAACCTCATATCAATACAAGGTCCCTTAGATCCTCAGACAGGCTAATCCTAAAAATAACCCAGTCTCACAACTACCATGGAGACTCCCTCTACTCTAATAAAATTGCCAAGACCTGGAATGCTCTTCCACAACACATTCAAAACACTCCCATTTAGTCTTCCTTCAAAACAAAAACTAAAGAACATCTCAAATCCACCTGACTCTGCCCTTGTAACCCCCCTGGATAATTCATCTGCCCTCCTAGTACTTACTCCATCCCCCTCTCAAAGGTACTTTAACTCTGGCTCAAGACCATTTAGAAGTGCATCTACTTTGTGAACAATGTATCTTTGGACTTGTACTATGACTACTGTCACTATGAAAAGTTCTCTGTCAATCAGTTCCATTCATTAGATGTCTCTTTATCTGCAATGCTGTATACAGTATGATCTGTGTCCAATTTTATCTCTGGTCTACCATAATATACATGTATAACTTTGCATCATTTTGTACTACTATTATTAGTCATCACTATTGTGTGTGGAGCTTTTCTCCCTGGGTCTCCACTGAAAACAGGCTCCATGGCCCAGTCAGACACTTCCCGATTAACAAATGTAAATAAAAGAAATAAATAAATAATGATACTACTGCATATAGTATTATGTGTACTTAACTATCTATTAGTATATTTATATGATTGTATAACTCCATCAAGGCTACAGAATTAGTCAACATCTTATAACAAATAATTTACATACCAAATAAGAAGGGAAAGAGGAGGAAAAATGTGGGAAAGTGGTGAAGGCAGTTGAGATGGAAGCCAAAAGAAGAAGAAGAATACAGATGCAAAGTAATTAATTCATTATATCTCTACATGGAATAAGTATTTAGAAAACACTTCATAGATAGACCCATTATGTTAATAATTTCCCTTCGAGTTGTCATTAATAATATTTTACTATTTAATGTTGTTAGACTAGTTCATAAGCAAAAGGTAATATATCAAACAAGAAATCATCATCATCTTATTTGTGTAAAATAGTCTGTTCTTATAAAGAATTAGGTTAATATATGAAAGGTTTCTTCCTCAGAATCCCTCCTCAGTAACAATTCATAAACAATACTGTCAGGCCTTTGTTTATTAGGGTGTCAGTTTTGTATAACACACTATTCTGTAGAGCTATCTAAAGTATATCCCATGTCTCTGTAGACTCATAAGATTTCAATGTGACTTGAAGTTAAGGAGTAATGTGATGTATTGCAAACTATGCCAGGAGAAGGAGGATGTGTAACATATGCCAGCATAGCTAGCCGGAATTTTGTAAAAAATATATATGTCATTTGTATATCAAACTGATTTGTACAGATGCTTGTGTTGAAAAATGTATCTGTAAAGCTGCTTGTGTTAAAAATGTAATAATGTACCCTGCTGGCCATAAAAGAAATATACATGCATTATTGTAACTATTTAAATGTGTATGTTTTAACAGAGGATACTGGAAGAGAAAAGGTTAATCTCAATCCACCTAAATTAGAAAATCATTTGAAATGAAATTACCTGTCTTAGACCATAAATATTGTATCTTACACTTCTCATTGCAGCCAGAGACAAAAGGTCTATACTAGAAAGTTTTCTGCATTGTCTTTGGGGTAAACTAATTGGTACTCTGGAAGGGTGGAGGTTTGAAATTGTTTTATGACTTCCAAAAGCTGCAGCAGAATTTAGCAAGATCTTAGCAAGGCTCTCTGTGTGTCCATCATCGACACATGTGCTAAATCCTGACAGCTTCCAGCCGGGGGGGGGGGGCATGTGAACCAGAAGTCAGATGACCAGATATATGTGATGTTATTCTGTAATCTAGGACAAAAATGATATTTTAATACCAAATAAGAGAGAAGTCTCAGAGCAGTCTGTTTCTTGGAACATGACATAGAAGGATCTCTCACCCACTTCATCTTGCCTTGATCTAGTAAGTGAACCAGGGAATAGTAGTTCTTTAGATCAGCCAGGAAAATATGGTGAGATTAGTTAAGTACTGTTTTTCTGTAGCTGTATGAATCTGTTATCTGTGTTATTTTAATATTTCCTGTGATTGAAATTATGTTTATTGTAAATAAATATTCCATATTTTCATGTTCTTTTATTATTTATTATTAAATATATTTAAATTTTACATTGTGGCTGGTCCTTTAGAGAATATTTAACCTTTGAGAGTACTTATATCTATTTTGTGACTCTGTGGCCACTCCTGAAAGCCTTACTGCATTGGTCAAAACAATACCATTTGTATTAATATTAATTTCACTCAGTATAATTGGGTACCTTTGTAAGAGGCTTAGAGTAGCTGGCTTTGGATTGCCTGGTGGTGTAGCTAGTAAATCTGTCCCAGCCTTTCCCAAGTGTGTGTGTGTGTGTGTGTGTGTGTGCGTGTGTGTGTGTGTGTGTGTGTGTGTGTGTGTGTCTGTGTGTAAATCAAATCTCCAAAAGTGTGTGCCAGCTGCTTGGAGCAGGGACACAAAGCACTGGTTTCACAGAGAGAGTGCTGGATGACTTGGCTTTGACACTCAGTTGAGGACTCAGCATCAGATCTCACCAGGGATGGCCCTACGCCCACAGTGTGTGGCCATCCCTGGAGAGATCTGACCACAAATCAGTCTTGCTAGAAGTAACTGTAACACAAGACCCCCTTAGCAACAACTAGACTAAAAAACTTCTCCAAGACCATTTACAACCTGTTACGTGACGTTATAAATAGCTTTGTAGCCCTTCCCCCCACTGATGGAACAGGCACCTCTACTGAGTTATACACCAGTGCTTTATACAAACAACTGTACAATTGTATTGGCTCTGCCATAATTGATAGAACTAAAGCAAGATCTTCAAGGAAAAACAAACTTGTCTAGTGGACAACTGCTATTAATAGGCTATACAACAGGAGAAAGAAATTGCTGTCTAAGAGTAGGAAGGAACAGTCTCAAAACTGGAAACACTCCCTCCTCAACTTAAACAAGCAAATAAGACTCCAAGTGAAGCCCTCCAAAGCTAACTTATGAATCCGAATTAGCTTCCCTAACTAAGGATAACCACAAGGCATTCTTTAGTTACATCTGTAACCTCAAAGGTAAGGCTCAGATTTGCCCTGAACTCGTAGCTAATGGTACTACATATATAGAACCTGTGGATATAGCAAACCTGCTGGCTGACAGGTTCAGTGAACACTTCACTCCCCTGTTCCCATCACATATATCCCAAAGCATCCCTAGCACCTGTCCCCCATCTAGTATCTCCAAGGAGCAGGTCTTAAATGCCCTGTCCAAGACCAAAAACACAGCCTGTATGGAACCTGACAACATCCCAGGCTGTGTTCTACATGGGTTAAAACAGGAATTAACATCACCGTTGGGCACACTTTTCAGTCATAGCCTAAGCACTGGCTTCATCCCAGTGGAATGGAAAAGAGCTACCATCATACCTTTGCACAAAGGGGTGCATCCACAGACCCTGGGAACTATAGATCCATTAGCATGACCAGCCTTATCTGCAAAACCAAGGAACGAATTATCATGGACCTTATTAACAAAGATATAGGAAATCTCCAAATTATCGACCCCACCCAGTTTAGATTTGTCAAGGGGAGATCATGCCTGTTAAACTTGGTGGACTTCTTCAAGACAGTCATCAAAGTCCTCGGCGAGGGAAAATCTCTGCATTATAGCCTACCTAGACTTAACCAAGGCCTTTGACACAGTCCCCCACTTAGGCATCATTAATAAATTCACTCAGCTGGGTATCAACCCATATATTGTCTGGTGGGTCACAAACTGGCTCACAGATAGTGCTCATACCATCAAAATGGGGGACTCCATCTCCTCCATCAGACCCATAATCAGTGGTGTTCCACAGGGATCAATTCTAAGACCCCTACTCTTCAGAATCTACTTCTCTGAAGTATAGGCTAAAGCTAAAGGAGTGTGACTGACAAAATTTGCTGATGACTGCAAATTAGGCACGATCATTGGAACTCCTAGTGATGTCAATATCCTGCAAGAAGGTCTTACACAGACTAATGACTAGTGCCAAAGTCATGGTCTTAAACTTAATGCAAAAAAATGCATTATCATCCCCTTCAGCAAGGGTGATGTTTCTGCAAACTACCACATCAATAGCAATACCCTAAGCACACAGTCAGTGGTGAGAGATCAGGACACACAGGTTGACAGCAATCTTAACTTCGATCACCATGTCTCCACAGTGGTAAGAAGGGCATTTTATATTGCTCATCTCATCATTAAGGGCATTGCCTCCAGAAAAAAAAAGGTTATAACCCCCCTGTACTCTTCCCTCATTAGGTCAATAACAGAGTACAACACACTTTCTTTGGTATATTCCTTTCCAAACACCTGCAGCAATTGGAGAGACCACAAAGGTTCTTTAAAAAGAAAATTCAGGGTCTTCAAGATCTGCCTTACGCATACAGATTGAAATCATTATCACTTTACTCTGTGTGATACAGACTGCTTAGACAGGACCTTGTGCCTTGCATACAGAGCAATCTCTGACCCAGCTTTAATGGAAATGCTGCACATTCACCAGTCAAATGGCATATGAGTCACTCACTCAGAGGACCTTAACCTGGTATGTGATATCAACAGAACTTGCTGGAGAGACAGATTTGTATCACAGAGGTTGCCCTACTTTTGTTACAAGCTTTCTAGTCATGATAAACAAAGCCCCTCACTGGTCTTATTTAAGTGTAATTTGGATGATGGGATGGGTAACTGAAATTCACCCCAAAGGTTCCACCTGTGTCTTTTTTGGACAGGGAAAATAGCTACTGATTTTACTGTCTAATTAAACCAGACACATTTGGGAACATGGGTTGAACTTGGCTAGGCCTGTACGAACCCTGGGGCAGTTAGCCTAGTAGCCTCCTATGATCCTATGAACTCTATAGCTGTAATAAATACACAACTACAAAAATTCAAGAAAATAAAAAAAATAGATGCACTGCAAGAGATAGTAGTTCAACAAAGCTTTACTATGCAACAATCAGAGCTGGTTCCTCTATCTTTTGTCTTCAATGGATACAAAAGCTTTCACAAGCTCACAACTTATAACAGGTAACCCCCCCCCCCATAATTACATATCAATTAACCCTCTTAAATTGCAATGTGCAGGAAACCCACTTCGGTCAACAACTTTATTTGTTAGAGGCCAAGAGTAGGTTAAAAGACAAGGGATATAAGGAAAAGACTTTAAATCATGCCCTGGAAAATATTTTTGGGAATAGAAGGGGTCTAACAAAAATAATTGGTGTGAATGGAAGGGATAAAGTGAGACAGGTTAGAGATGGAAAGGTTCAAGTAAGTAACATGAAGAAATTATACTTCATGCCTAAATATTCCTCATTTTCTGAGGTAGTGAAAAAAGTAATTTTAGAGTTTTGGTACATCATTTACATGGATGAGGTAGTGGGACATTTACTTCCTAGATATGTCAATTTTTCATACTGCAGGTACTTGAATTTGAAGGAACTTTTGAATGTTGCGTTGTTTAGTGTGCCTCAAGGGTTAGTATGATAATTTGCATGTGGGCATTGCAAAGTATGTAGGAGGATTAGAAACATCTCTGGTACTTACATTAATGGGTAGAGGGGAAGATTCAATTGTAATTAATGTGGGGTGATTTATATTTGGGTGTAGATGCAACAACATCAGATGGTACATAGGACAGATGAGGAGGGCTGTGAAGATTAGAATTATGGAACATTTGGGGGACATTCATAATAAGAATAGGAAGAGTCCTGTGAGTGAACATTTTAACACTATACATGCTGGTAGTGATAATTCTTTTTTCTTTAGTATATTAGCACAACCTATGTAGCACGGGGGGGGGGGGTCTTGGGCAAAGACTAAATGAGTTAGAGACTAAAATGATTTTGAATTTCAGAATGCATCATCTTATGGGTCTAAATCTTGAGGTTAACTTGAGTTGAATTAATTGCTTAATATGCTGATAATTTTGAATTTTTTTGTTTCTGCTTTTGCCTTTTTATAAGTTCATATTTTGAGCAATTAATTATTTTGTTATTGTGTTGTTTAAAACAATATATTCTGAATGAGAACATTACATATTTATTGCACATTGCACTTTAGGAGGGTTAATTGATATGTAATTATTGGGGGCTCACCTGTTATAAATTTTGAGCTTGTGAATGCTTTTGCATCCATTGAAGGTGAAAGGCCAAGGTACCTGGTCTGATTGCTGCATAGTAAAGCTTTGTTGAACCACTATCTTTTGGGGTGCATCTGTTTTTTTTGGAACTCTATAGCTGTGCAAATGGGAAGTCTTAATGGGGACCTGGAGGGAGACAGAGAGAGAAACCAAACCCGGGACTTAGTGTGTTCTCTGTGTGCTCTTAAGGGAAATTGTGCTTGATGCAGAGAGCTGCATCTGGAAATACTGTGTATCTATCTTTCTTCCAAGTGATCATCCCTCTACAGTGTCAGTGGTGAGGATTCAGGCTCCTTGATTACTGGCCCACAGAGGGGACATCACATATTGCTGAGCAGTGGTGTGGATATTAATTGAACTTCTGTAGCCTGTAAGCAGTAGTCACTGAAGGTGTGTTTATTCTCACCAGTCACAAGTTAAACATTCAAAGTTTCATTATCACAACAGTTTTACTTATTTTTTGTTAGTTTAGTTTAGTCAGGAAAAGCAGGCAAAGATATCAGCAGAGGATTATGGCAAGTTGACAAAGAACCAGTTGGCCAAGGTGTGTGAAACCAAAGGACTGGTGCATGCCAACCTGACTAAAGAAGAAATGATTTTGGCCTTAGTCACAGGTTAGACCAGCAATGAGGAGGATAACCAGTCTGGTGATGGGAATTTGCAGCTTTCAGAAACAGGACAGTTCACCTTTTCCTCAGAGGACTTAAAAACACATCTGGAGTTAAAGAGACTTGAACAGGAGACCAAATGTTTAAAATTAGAATCAGCAGAGAGCATGTGGCATTTGGAGGTTGAAGAAAAGGAGAAACAGATGAAATTAGAATCAGCAGAGAGACTGCAGCATTTGGAGGCTGAAGAAAATGAGAGACTGTGGCATTTGGAGGCTGAAGAAAATGAGAAGAAGTGTCAATATGGGAGGGAGATGCTGACTCTCTGCCAGTCATGGAGGTAATAGGAAAGGGAATAATGGAACCCCAGAAGCAATAAAGGTCAGAAATGTCTTCCACAGATTACAGAGGGTAATAATTTTGATAGTTTTATTCATATATTTGTAAGGGTATGTAAACAGTATAATGTTGACCAAGGGCACTGGGTATGTTCCTGACCCCCTTACTCCATGGTAAAGCTGTAACTGCTGTTTCTAAATTGTCTGATATTGATTGTTTAAACTATTATAAAGTAAAGAAATGTTTAAGGACTTCCAAGACAGCTGCACATTGAGTAACAGCTTGTTTCTAACTCTCCCAGTGTGAAAACAGAAACGCAGCAGAGAACGCCACTAGACTTGTGTTTATGGGTACATTTCAGTAACTGGCTAGTAAGTGCACTGCCTGAATGCCAGGAATAAAGAAATGCAGAAGACCTGGAAAAATCATCTATAAAAAGTGAGGAGGAAACACTGACTGAGAAAAGTTCTGCAGCTGTTCTGCAAAAAGCAATGCAACCTTCAGACATGACTTCCAGTAACCTACAGGAAGATATAAGACAACTGCATACAGACCTAGTTAAAATAAACAAAATGCTGATAGAGTATATCAACTCAAACAAAAGGCTAGAAAAAATGGAAGAAGCTTTAAAGAGAAATTCAGATGAGATGATAAAGCTGCAAAAATCAGAGGTCGAAATGAAGAAAAGGCTGGCTGAATATGAAATTACTCAGGAAGAGGTATTTCAAAAAAATAATAGAATTAGAGGACAGAGCACGTTGGGAAAACCTGAGATTTTCATCTATACCAGAGAAGCTGGAAGGAACAGACTGCATTAATTTTATAAAAGCACAAATAAGCAACTGGACTGGTATTCCACAGCAGGAGTTGTTAGCTGAAAGGGCACACCGTGTGTATGCTCCAAACCTAGCTATAAGAAAGCAATCTAGACCTTTAATAGTAAAGATACAACCCTACCTACAGAAGGAGTTGACCCTGACAAAACCACAACAAGGACACAATACTAAAACTGGGCGATAGCAGAGTGTTTGTGGGGAATGTTTACTCATTGGACAACAGGCAGAAGAAGAATAAATTAATTTCAATATTCAGGGCATGTCAGTATTTTCTCTGGAGGGACAAAATCATTTTTGATGAAGTGCATGCTAAGGAGGAAATATAAAGGTTCATCCAACAAAAAGTGAGCTGTGAAACAGAAGGAGATTCTGCTTCTTGTTTTTCTGGTAATAAAAGACCACAGAGAGACTGTACCTGTGAAACCTTTTCCAGTATTTCAATGGAAAATATTGGAGAGGAGGAAGGAAGCATGAGAGTTGACTAGAAGAATTGAAAATGAAGCAAAGACAGGATTTGGGTGATGGAGAAGAACAGTAATAAAACCAGTAACTTACTGTGGGATGACAATGTAATAATTATGTTTGTGAAATATGACAGAACAAGAAAATCTGGAAATATTGGACTTTTTCAAAATTTGTTGGACTTGCGAGGGACTTTAAAGTATATGCCCTACTTCATGTCATTAATGTTTGGAAAAATGCTTTGGGGAGGGAAAGACAGGGGAGAAAGCTAACTGTAAGTAAATATTTTCTTTTCTTAATAGTACTGTATTTGTCATGTATGGGTTTATTTGCATGCTATTTTGTAAGTGTAATGGGGATTGTAAACAGGTGCTGTTTTTTTTTTTTCTTTTTCTCCCCTCTTCTCTTTTTCTCCTTGCACAGTTTTGAGAAATATAGGCAACTAAATAAAATTGTTGTACACGAGGTGGCTAAAAGCAAAGTAAATTTAATAAATGGTTAGCACTTTCACATCAGTTTGCAATGCTTCATCAGACCAAAGAACATATTGCATCACTTCCTATGTATATATAAATCAATTAATCATACATTCAATTATCTAATTAAAATTTAAAGTTAACATACAAATGCAAAACATAAACTGCAATAATAAAACTTTATATAAGAATAGATTTTATCTAAAAAACCTTACTTCCAAATAGAACCTACTAACTACAATAGTAAAACTTATAATAAAAATAAACCATATGCTTTTTAATGTGCACATGTATTTTATCTAAGAGACCTAGCTTTCATGTATGGCTTAATAGAAGCTCTATCACTGAGGCCTGGTGGTCTGTCAGCTTGCAGTTCTAAAATCCATTTTAACTCACATTGTTCTGTTAAGTTTTTTTAGATCTCCTAATCTGGGACTTGGATGTATGCATTCTATAACTTTAAAAGTAAACTTGTGTATTAGAAAATAGGGCTGAATGTTTAGCTAAGGCACTTCTATCTATATCATTATTTTGAATTGCTGCTATATGCTCCCTTGCACATTCCCTTAATGACCTATTAGTCATACCGAAATAACATGAATTGCAGGTATTACACATGGCTAAATAAATCAAGTTCTTCGTTGTACAATTAGCTGAGACATTAAATTTGTATACTCTATTGGTTCTAGGATGTATAAAATTATTATCCAATGTCAACACACTACAAATACTACAATTACCACATTTCTTTAGTCCACTTGTGGTTGTGTTGCCAACACTTTTATTACTAGTATAACATAGCAGTCTCTTTAAAATTTTTCTATTCTTATAACTAAATTGGGGTCTATTTTTAATAACTTTATTTATTTCTTCATCATCTTGTAGTATAAACCAATTTTTATTTATTATTTGGCGTAAGTGTTTGATATTGCTAGAGTATTCCAGTGTGAGGGCTACTGTATCTTTATCGTACTTTCTACTGGGAACAATTTCGTTATCCAGGCCTCAATGATAGAGCTTCTATTAAGCCATACTTGAACTAGGTCTCTTAGATAAAACACGTGCACATTAAAAAGCATATGGTTTATTTTTATTATAAGTTTTACTATTGTAGTTAGTAGGTTCTATTTGGAAGTTAGGTTTTTTAGACAAAATGTATTCTTATATAATGTTTTATTATTGCAGTTTATGCTTTACATTTGTAAGTTAACTTTAAATTTTAATTAGATAACTGAATGTATAATTAATTGATTTATATATACATAGGAAGTGATGCAATATGTTCTTTGGTCTGATGAAGCATCGCAAACGGATGTGAAAGCGCTAACCATTTATTAAATTTACTTTGCTTTTAGCCACCTTGTGTACTACATTTTTATTTATTTACAAGTATATATAGTTTGTGTAGTTGGGTTCCGCAGTGGCATCGTTATTCATTATTGAAATATAGGCAATGCAATGTAAAAAAAAAAAAAGAGCCTGGTTAAAAAGGCATGGCAAACTTAAAATTAATGCCCTTTATCTCATTCTTGCATGGGGAATGACTGGATTAAGGATGTTAGATTGTTTAGTTTTAAGTGAGAACAAGTATATGAAAAAGAATATTGAATATTATGTTGTTTTTCTAGCAAATGCATGTATACTTAGTAGCAGTTCTGTAGCTGGTCTTCATGTTTCCATGGAAATGATCTGATAAAGAGAAACTGGCTGTCTGGTTCTCATGTCTCCATGGTTACAATCTGATAAAGAGAAACTGGAGATAGTCTGGTGGAAGGGTATTTGCTGAGGGAAAAAGAAAAGAGAAATTGGATAGGGCATAATGTTTTCTGAAAGCAATCAGGGGTTTTCCCAGCTAGGAGAGCTTTAAAGATAAGACAAAACCAATTAGACTTGAAGTAAAGTTTTGAAATGCAATAAAGATACTAATATAATCAGATGCTTTTGTTTTGTTTTGTTTGTTTTCCTTTGTCTTCCTTCTCTCATTTTCTTTGTTCAGTTTTAAGAAATGTAGGCACTGTGATGTAGAAATAAAAGAGGTGGTAGAGAAGGGGGTGAGGGAAGGTCTGATTAAGAGAGTATGACAAAAGAAAAATCAGTGTGCTTTTCCCATGCTTATATAAAGAAACAACTCAGTTAAGACCCTAGGCATTATCCAGTAACAAGTTTATTACAAAGCATGTAAATGAAAAAGATCCAATCCACTACTTTCTGTGCAGATGAAAAAGAATATTGAATATTATCAGGCTTTTTTCTGGTAAACAAGGTATCCTTAGCAGTTTTGTGTCTGGTTTGCATGTCACTAGAAGACAATTTGATAAAGAGAAATGGCTTGGAGAAAGTGTTTACTGAAAGCATTCAAGTGTTTTCTCAGCTGGGAGAACTATAAAGATAGACAAATTCAAATAGCACTTACTAATAGCACACGCTGTACCATGCACCTTAACATGACTAACCTTTCATTTTGGTTAACTCTAGCCTGTGTGGCTATCAGTTTAGAACTTTTGTTTTTATTATGAAGCAAAAACTTAAATATGTATATGTACATGGTTTTGTGTGTTATTATTAAGTTTATATTTTTGGGGAGGGGGGTTGGGTTTTTTTTTGCTCTGTTTGAGGGCTTTCAAAAAAATTAAAAGTTCTACAAGATGTGGCATAGGCTCAAATGAATATGACAAGATACAACTGTATAAAAGACCAACCTGCCGAACAGTATATGTGTGTAACATAATAGTTGGAACTAGACATTTAACAAAAAAGTAGTCATGCACAAAAGGTCGTAATAATAACTATATAAGAAAATGATGCTTTATGTAATGTATTTCAATCTGAATGGTCTTACAGATAAATATATAAAAAGAAAGAGTAGTGAACTATATTAAAAATGTAGAGTGCAAATAGCTATGCTACAGGAGACACACCTGGAAAGAATTGAACATGTGAATTTCATAAAGAAAGGTTTTCAGGATGGTTATTCAGCGGAATATCTGGGGCAAAGGAAAAGAGGAGTACTTATATTAATTGCAACAGGAGCTCCAATAGTGATAGAAAAGAAAAAAAGATAATAATGGGAGATATATAATACTAAGGGACTACTGGCAAGTGAGGAAGATTATACTGGCATGTATTTACATTCCACCTAAAACTGCTATAATGGAGCTTAAGAAAATTCTGGGAGAAATAATTTGCTTTCAGCAAGGAATATTCCTTATAGGCAGAGACTGGAATTTGGTTTGCAACAGTGAAGATGTGTCTGGGGGGCCTAGAAGGGAAAATATAACAAAGGAGCATAGAATTTTGAAAAAATTTATTTAGATGTTTGGCCTGGAATATGTGCATTCAGTACTAGGAGTTCTGAGTGAACTTACATATTATTCTCCAAGGTACAAAACATGTGCATTTAATTGAAGGTCTTGGAATGCACCCAATAACTATTTCAGATTATGTGCCAATAATAACTAAAATAAAAATGCAATGTAATGAAATAAAAATGAGACACTGGCACTTTCCCACCTATTGAATGAAAAAAGAGGGATTTGAATGGGTTTTTGAATTAATTCAAGAGCTACTAGAGAAGACAGAAATTTCTTCTGAAAAGTATAGCTAGGGAGTGGGATAAAATAAAAGTGGAGTTTAAAACTAGGGTGGAAATAAAGGAAAGGGGGATATGATTAAGAAGTAACAAGAATTATTTAGAGGGACTGACAAATGTTAAAAGTATTGCAAACTAGGGAGAATCTCTCAGAACAAGAAAAGGAGCAACTGCAGAATGCTAAACAGAAAATAAGGGATTACCTCGATAATATGCATGAGTTTAGAAAGATTGCTGTTAAGCAGTTGTTTTTTGATAATAATTCTAGAGCACAAAAACTTTTAGCACAACAACTCAGGCAGCAGAAAGTGGAAAGGGTTGTCACCAAGCTTAGCCTGTAACAAGAAAGATAACAGGAGATCCTGTAGAAGTATTAGAAATATTTCAGAAATTTTATGAAAGCATGTATAAATCAGAGAAATATGTAAATCAAGAAAAGGTACAAATGGAAATGTTTATGGAAGAATCAAATATGCCAAGGTTAGAGGTAGATGAGGCTCAATTACTAAGTTAGGATAAGAAGAGATGAGAAAACATGGGTATATAAAAATAATCTATAGGAAGGTCCCCAGGAATAAATGGTATTCCTAGGGAAATTTTGAAGCTAAGAGGGAAAAACTGATAAAGATCTGGAAGGTTTTATTTAACAGTATTTTAAGAGGAGAAGTACCAGCATCCTGGAAGAAAACGGTGATAGCGGTAATACTTAAAGTGGGTAAAGATCCATTGGATCCAGCTTCATACAGGTCCATTTCAGTACTAAACCATGATTATAAACTGTTTATGTCTATAATGGCTAAAAGAATGCCAAAAGTGATACCAAAATTGATAGATATGGATCATTGAGGTTTTGTGGAGGGGAGGCAAACATTTGACAATATTAACAGAACATTGATGATCCAGAGGGAAGCAGAATGTACAAAAATTCCACTGTTAATGGTGGGTCTTGATGCAGAGAAAGCATTTGACAGAGTAGACTGGGACTTCATGAGCATGACAATGGACGCATTTGCTTTCCCTGATACAATTATAAGGTTGATTAGATGACAAAACCAGAAAGGGACATTACAGTGTTGTGAAAATATTTAAGAAATTTTTTTTCTTTCTTCTTGGGATAAAAAATGAATGCTAGAAGAACAAAGGCAATAGCTGTAAATTATGTACCCACACACAAATTAGTCCAACAATATCTATATTTATGGGAACATGATAAAATGAAGTATTTAGGAGTATGGATTAGAAATGACTTTATTGTGGCAGCTAAGGATATGTGGGAAAACACTAACACAAAAATTGAGAAACTAGAAACTTTGTTATATGGATATGGATACTAAGATACAAGCAACTAAAATGTTTTAGTCCCTTTAGTATTATACACAGATCAGGCATATTTCTATCAACCAGAGGAGGAGCTGTGGATAGCAATTTAAAACAATTAAAGGATTTTATCTGGGATGGGAAGACAGCAAGGGTCAAGTGGGATAAGCTTATTCTTCCAATAGAACAAGGTGGACAAGGATTACCCAATTTGAGAGAGTATTTTAGAGCAACACAGTGAAGGTTTTTTTACATAGTACAAGCAGAAAACTATAATTCAAAGTGGAAAGGAATGATGATGATACAGGGGGGAAGCTCAAGAAATAAGGAGAGACTGGAATTCTGGATGGAGACTCTTAAGGAGAACAACAAAAATCATACAGAGTATTATATTCATAAAAATAAGAGAGAGTATTCTAAGAACTAAACCAGCATGAGAATGGAGAAAAGTGATTCTGCCGATATGGGTGACTATGGTTAGGGATATAGATAGTAAGCAAGAGGGGGGTGAAATTTATTGGAAAAAAACTGGCTAAGGAACCAATGTATTGGGAGCAAATAACTAGAAAGGGAAAGGTAATAGAATGGGAAGAGGCCAAGAAATTATTTGGACTGCAGGTTAGAGATTGTCTTTCCTATCAATGATTGATATCAGAGTATAGGCAAAAAGAAAGAAATAGGGGGTTCTTAAATGAAATGCCAGCACTGGTAGAGTTTTTAACAGAATCTAGAACAGAAGCTGACATTAAAAAATAAGTAATTAGTAGAACATATAAAATATTGCATGATAACTGCAAGAATCAATCAGAGGAGCTCAGAAAGGATTGGGAAGAGAGATTGGATAAGCAATTCACAAAGAGACAATCAGGGGGGTATATGTGTATCTCCCAAATATGCAACAAAGTCTAGAAGATTTAGGATCTTTGCCTGGAAGTGTTTACATAGGTATTTTTATACCCCAGGTTGACTCCAAATAATTTTTCCTAAGGTGGATAGCAAATGTTGAAGGTGTGATGGGCAGGAAGGAGTTGGCTGGGAACATATTTTTTGGGAGTGTAGTGAGCTGGCAGACTTTAGGGATTCCCTGCAGATTGCTATTTCTGAGATGCTGGATGAGCAGATTGCATTGACTGGGGAGATGATTTTTTTTGAGCTATGATACAGAACTGAAATTGCCTAGACATAGTAAACCTTGCTGACTCTAATTATGATGACTGCCAAAAAAGCAATTACTAGAAAATGAAAATCAAAGTCTAGACTAACGTTATTGGAAGTAGTGAATATAGTAAAAGAGATAAAACAACTGGAATTTGGATCTTTAGAAAAGGGAAGTAACAAACTACATAGCAAAAAGTGGGAATTGTAGAACAATATATGCAGAGAAGAAATGAGGCTTAAGAGGCAGGATTTGAATAAGTCATATGATGCTTACCTGACAATGACTGGATAGATTATAAGTGATGTATAATGTTTGCAACTACAGTTGTTTCAGTGGTGTCTGTGATGCATAATGTTTGAACTAAAGTGGTGTCAATGTTGTTTGTTCTTCATTTATATAAATGTAAGATTGCCTATATAACTCGCAATTATTTAATAACGATGTTTATTGGAAAAAAATAAAAAAATGTTTACTTGAATGTTTTAAGTTAACACCTAAAACTTACAGAAAAAAAGTTTCATGGGCATAGATGCAAGGCAAATGAAAGTGTATGTGATTATATTGCTGAGGTAAGCACTTATTTTTATTAGTGGGTGAGTGGGTGTCAGGTCAATACTTTTAAAGGGCTGGCAAACTTTTTGGTGAGGGAACAAGCTCTTAGCACTTTGCCTAAGGATATGAGAATGTGGTTGGCTGACCGAGAGTGTAGCTCTGCAGATGAGCTGGGGAAAAGGGGAATCTCTACGTTGAAAGCAGGGTATCACTGCACAGGAAGGGGATACTCAGTGTTGCACATGGATATAAGGGAACCCATTGCGGGTAGCCTAAACCACCCCAAGAGAGTCCACCAGTAACAGGGGGAAAACACTAGTTCAGGTACACAGCCAGTATCAAGGGTTAAAGTTTTAAATGCAACCAGTGGGGCCATGTATCATACAGATGCCCACAGAGACAAGGTGGGGAATAAAAGCTGGGGGAGCCAGCAAGTTAGAATAACAGTACACCAGAGGTATGTTGTCTGGAGACAACAGGGGTGCCAAACTATCACCAGGCCACTGCTAAGAGAAACACATCCACTCACATAGCCATTGTGAAGCCTGCAATGGTTAAACAGGAGCAGTACTTGCATGGGCAGTCCCCTCCAGTTAGACCTTTAGGAGGGGCCCCATTCCAAATGCCTTTGACCAGGGTTCACTTTGACTGGGAGGGTGAAAAAGGAAGCAAGCAAATAGGTGTGTTTGAGGATATCCCTTCAGATGTCTTGAATAGGGAATGATTTTGATAATGCAGTACCTTGTGTGCATCCAGTTACACACAGTCAGGCTTGGAGACAGGCCTGTGGGTCTGGTAGCCTGGAGAGACCCAAACAGACCCCACACCTGAAGCCAGGGTTGGTGAGGTGGCTATTTCAGGGAGGGAGTTATCCTGTAGTAGTGAGCCTGAAGGTGAGCCACAACTGTTGGTAGGTACTGATGTTCCCTAGGACAGAGTGACTGCAAGGGCAGAGGTGAATAATAGTACCTAGGCTGACAATGATGCACTGCTGTCAGAGGATACCAGACTTCCTGTGGAAGTGGAGCTGGGAAGGGTCACAAAGACAGAGTTGAGTCAGGCTCAACTCTTGGACCTTACACTGTGAGGCTTGAGGGAGGTAGCTAGGGGGGCACCTGATTCTCAAGGAAAAGGGAAGCCTATATATTGGAACAAAGGGTTACTGTATAAATAGTGGACCCCTGATGGAGAGAGAATGGGTAAGGTAATACAGTAGCTGGTAATGCCTAGAGCCTACCATCTGGCACTTCTAGTGCCAGAATGTAGGCAAGGCAGGAGACAAGGTCAAAGCTCCTCTGATGCATTTGACTGTGGTTGAGGAGCCATTTCAGAGGGTAGGTATGGATATTGTGGGGCCTCTGAGTACCCCAAGTTCCACAGGGAAGAAGTATATCCTGATGGTAGTAGATTATGCTACTAGATACCATAAGGTGGTGGCTCTATCCTCCATCAGGGCAGAGAAGGTGCCAAATGCTTTGTTAGAAATTTCCAGAAGGGTATGTTTCCCAAGAGAAATACTGACTGACAGAGGTGCCAATTTCATGTCACACATGCTGGCTTGCTTGTGGAAGTGCTCCTGGGTGAAGCACCTAAAAACCATGGCCTACCATTCCCAGACTAATGGGCTTATGGAGAGGTTAAACCCTACACTAAAGACCATGCTACGGGCATTTGCAGACCAGTTTAAGAGAGAGAGTGGGACAAGTATTTCTTTCATCTGCTCTTTGCATACAGAGAGGTACTCCAGGAATCCACAGATTTTTTACCATTTGATTTGCTGTATGGGCATAGGATGAGGGGGCCTTTAGATTTGATTTGTGATGAGTTGGAGGGTAAGTGTGAATCCCACAAGGAGTCTGTTGCGGCATATGTCCTAAACCTCAGCACAAAGCTTAGGGAGCTCATGGGCTTGGCCCAGGAGAATCTGGCAAGTGCTCAACAACTGAAAAAGGTCTGGTATGAGTGGAATGCTTGAGCCTGAGAGTATGCTGTTGGACAGCAGGTTATGGTTCTCATTCCTGTCAGACACAGTAAGCTGCAGGCAGCTTGGGAGGGACCCCTCAAAGTGATAAGGAAGGTCAGTGATGTTAACTATATGGTAGAACTGCTTGGCAGGAGGCAGGGTCACAAACTGTAACGTGTTAACATGATGAAACTTTACCATGATAGGGAGGACCTTGTGCTAAGTATTTGCAGTAGGAGGTAGGCGAAGTCTGAGGGAGATCTATGGCTACATTGAGCCAGCCAGCAAAATGCCAAGTTACTAAGTTTGAACCTAGGTTTGCAGGCATATGACATAACAGTGCAGCACAGTAGTGGAATCAGCAATGCCAGTGCAGATGGGATCTCAAGACAGCGAATGGGTTAATGTACTCCCAGACAGACCCATTCTCTCAAACAACATTTCTGAAGGGTCACTCGAAAAACTAGCTTGAGTCTTGAAAGAGGGGAGAGATGTGATGATGTGCAGTATTGCCAACTATGCCAGAAGAAGTAGGGCAGTGGATGTGTAACATATGCCAGCACAGCTAGCTGGAATTTTGTAAAGAATTATATGTCATTTGTATATCAAAGTGATTTGTACAGATGCATGTGTTAAAATGTATTCGTAAAGCTGCTTTTGTTAAAAGATATACCAACAGTCTGCCCTGCTGGACAGAAAAATAAATATACATACATTATTGTCACTGTTTAAATGTATATGTTTTAACATAGGATACTGGAAGAGAAGAGCTTAATCTCATTCCACCTAACTTTGAAAATAGTTTGAAGTTAAATTACCTGTCTTAGTCCATAAAGATTTTATCTTACACTTCTCAATGCAGCCAGAGACAAAAGGTCGGTACTAGGAAGCTTTCTGCATTGTCTTTGGGGTGAACTAATTGCTATTCTGGAAGGGTGGAGGTTTGAAATTGTCTTATGACAATGTTTTTATGGCTCTGTGTATGTGTGTATTATTGACTTATATGTGCTAAAGCCTGACAGCTTCTAACCAAGGGGGTAGCAAGGGAATCAGAAGTCATATGACCAGATGTATGTGATGTCATTCTGTAATCTAGGATAAAAATGACGTTTTAATACCAGAAGAGAGAGAAGTATCAGGGCAGTCTGTTTCTTAGAACCTGACATAGAAGGATCTCTCACCCCCTTCATCTTGCCTTGATCTAGTAAGTGAACAAGGGAATAGTAATTATTTATACTAGTCAAGAAAATATGGTGAGATTAGTTAAGTACTGTTTTTCTGTATTTGTGTGAATCTATTCATCTATGTTATTGTAATATATCCTGTGAATGAAACTCTGGTGTTTATTGTAAATAAATATTCCATATTTTCATGTTCTTTTATTATTTATTATTAAATATATTTAAATGTTACATTGTGGCTGGTCCTTTAGAGAATATTTTAACCTTTGAGAGTACTTATATCTTTTTGGTGACTCTGTGGCCACTCTTGAAAGCCTTGGTGCATTGGTTAAAACACCACCATTTGTATTAATATTAATTTCTCACACTATAATTGGGTATCCTTGTAAGAGCCTTACAGTAGCTGGCTTTGAAGTGTCTGGTGGCAGTAACTACCTTATAGTCTGCACAGAAGGGGGCATGGCTAGTAAATCTGTACCAGCCTTTCCCAGGTGTGTGTGTGTGTGTGTGTGTGTGTGTGTGTGTGTGTGTGTGTGTGTGTGTGTGTGTGTGTGTGTATAAATAAAATCTCCAAGAGTATGCGTGTCACCTGCTTGGAGCAGTGACATGAAGCACTGGTTTCACAGAGACGATGCAGGAGGTCTTGGTGTGGACACTTGGCTGAGGACTCAACTTTATAGCTGTGCCAGTAGGGAGTCTTATTAGGGACCTGGAAAGAGACAGAGAGAGAAATCCAGACCCCAGACTGAGTGTGTTCTTTGTGTGCTCTTAATGGAAATTGTGCTTGATGCAGACAACTGCATCTGAGAATATTGTGTGTATCTATTTTTGTTCCAAGTGAACATCCCTCTCTAGTGTCAGTAGTGAGGATTCAGGCTCCTTGATTACTGGCTAACAAAGGGGACATCACATGCAATAATAATTTTCTCTTCATCTCTTTATTATGTTATATGTTCACGATTTATCCCACATCCCCACCCCAAAGATAATAAAATAAAATAATAATAATAATAATAATAATAATAATAATAATAATAATAATCTTCTTCTTCTTTCTGCTTTTCCCGGTTAGGGGTCGCCACAGCGGATCACCTGTCCACTCATGATTGGCAGTGGATTTTTTACAGTGTTGAGTTGCCAGCCTGGCACCCAACCTTCCACAGAAGGCACACACATGCACGCACTCATGCCTAGGGCCAATTTCGAGTATCCAATCCACCTACAGCATGTCTTTGGGATGTGGGAGGAAACCAGAGAACCTGGAGGAAACCCACACGACCACAGGGAAGACATGCAGACTCCGCAGAGAAGGCACCCCAGCCATGGATCGAACCTGAGAACCTCTTGCTGTGAGGCACCAACGCTAAACACTGCACCACCGCGGCCACCCAATAATAATAATAATAATAATCTTTTCCCCCTCATTCTCAGAAATGGAAAACTTTTCATGGTATTCTAAATAAAGAATTACATTATATTTTATAGAGAAGTCTGCCCATAAGAAATACATTAATTTGTATCATGTTAAATTAAATGTTTATCTAACAACATACCTCTCAAGTGTACCTCATTATGAGGAATGTACCTCATTTGGGGTCTTAAACAGTTCATGTTCTTCAAAGTTCAACATTGAAAGGGTCTGTCACACATCCCATTTTAGGACCTTTTTTATTGATATCCATGGTTAATAGAAACAAATCATATTAATTCATTAAAATATCTTTTTTTATAAGTAAAACCAACATATTTTGACCATCCTATGAACTTCCTAGTTAAAGTTGTTAGTAAGCCATTTGTATGTGTTCCGTATTTTGTCCATTTATTACACATTATAACGGCTAGTGTTCCACATTTTGGAGATGGGAGGTTGAGAGCTAACAATCACATTTCAGATTAACCTCTCAGTTCTATTGTCAGTACTTTCATAATAATTAGATCTTCCAAATTTCTTTCATGCCCTTTCTGCATGTCATCTCAGTGCTACCCAGAAATACTGACATTTTTCATTTTTGAAAACTTGCACTATTCATTACATTTCCTCTAAAATGAAGCTGTCTTCAGTAGTGTAACTATACAGAAGTATTTCAAATAAGGATTCGATTTAGCTTTAAGGAATGGTTTATGTAAAGCGTGTGCTTTAATCAGCACCATGTTACATTAAATACATGTCTAGACAATATCATCATGGATAACCATGTATTTATAAGTATAAGTTCCTGTATACATGAATTGATTGATAATGTGATGTTATTTCAGTTCATTAGTATATACTTAAAAACAGGTCATCTAATCAAACAGTTAGTATGTGTGAAATGGCTGCAAATTATTTATGTACATTAAGAAAAAGTCAGAGTTTCAGAGTATATTTGGAGATTATCTTTCCTGTATTATGTTTACTATGTTTTGATATAGTGCAGCTTACAAAAGGAAAGTTTCTATTCACATCTGTTCTTTATGAAGATTTTTCCTCAGTATGTAGTACTTCTATTAACATTCCACATCATATCTTAACTGACTTTTACCAGGAAAAATGATTAAATTATATTTTTCAGGAACTGTTATGTTTAAGTCAAAAACATAAGAACATCATTTTTTGCCTTATAAATTCACTAATCAGTTACGTATTCATGAATTTATTCCCCAAGGTGTCTATGCAAGCTGTGATATTTTGTAAAGCCATCTATGCCTAAGTAGTCTTATTATAAATATTTATTACTTGTTCATGAGTATAATGAGCAATTATTATATATATGAATTGATAAATTATGTAGGGTGATTTCAGCTCACTTAGAGATATTTTAAAACAAGCTACGAAGCAGAATCTTTAGTATGCATGAGACACCTGTACATTCTTTATGCGTACCAAGAAAAACACAGAGTCTCAAAGTCCATCATACCTTTGTGACTCTAACTTTCTTATTCAGACCCAGGGGTTCAATAAAGGGTTTTGTCCATGCAAGCATAGTGCAGCAGCTCCTGCACAGAATATGGCCGCTGAGCGATTCAGTAAGCCAGGCTGGGGGCATGCACAAGCCTGCCAGCACTATTCTGGCATGAACACCATTGAATAATGCTAATTACCTCATTGTTGGTGAAAACCATGCAAATGAGGTGAATTAACGATTCAGTAAGCAGGCAGGCATCTGTGCCAGAACAGTGTCCCTTGCAGAAATGTATTCGGTTCCTGACCATGTAGATTTCTGCAAAAATCAAAACAGGGGGCATGACAGCTCAAATTAAAGCATGGATTATGACCACTGGCATGGAAAAGAGTTGCAAAATTATAAAAATTAAACTTTTTTGGGCCGATTTCGACCGTTTAAGCATAGTGCAGCTGCACGCAAATGACATCGTGCTGAAAATAAAAAAATTGTGAAAAGACAATTTTAAGTGAAATCTGCATTTTGCCATTATAATGTATAGCACGCAGAATCAAAACAATAACAGTTAACACTGGTTGCTAAGGCGAAAGGCTCTGGTGTACTGGTGTAACAAGGGACTAAGGCAGTGGGCTATATAAATGAGCAAAATTTACTGAATCACAAAATGGGAGACCATTGTCTGGCTGCACCTAACTGTGTAGGAACTATAAGGCAGTGGTATAAGCAGGAGAAGCAGCTGACATGAAAAGCGGGTGTGTCATGCTTGGTGTAAGCACACTGGAGCTCCACGGCTTCCATTTGAGCTTAGTTAAGCGCAGCTAAGCAAGGGGGTGTGTCTGAGGCTGTATGTACTTATTCCATGAACTGAGGAGCATGTTCGCATCCAGGGGAGGGCCATTTCTGCTTAAAAGTGTTTACTTTAGCTAAACAGGTTTGCAAGGCACACACCAGGTCTTAAAAAAAAATGGAAATAGCAGAACTGTTTAAATTTGGGCACCGGGTCTGCACGGCACACCTCAGGACTTAAAAGGGGCAGAAATGGGAAGGAGAAAAAAAGGGAAATAGCAGAATAAAAGCAATCAAGTACAAATAACATAGCAGGCAGATAAAATGTATCATAGCCAGCCATTCATACAGGCAGCATCTGTAGCACAACAGTATAAACTGTGCAAACACCATTCAGTCTGCTTTTTCCCACAAACTCTGCACCATTGGTGTATACACTAGGGGGAATTTTAAGCGACAAAATGTTAGGGGCGGCTGTCACTTTGATACGTCAGTATGTGCTAGAGGCTGAGAGCGGTGAGGAGGATAATGCTGACAACCACCCCAGACTGTGGAGGAGAATAAGAGTGTTCAGACCCAGGGTAACCTACCAGGGGCTACATGATCTGGAAATAGTAGAGCGCTACAGGGTGGACAGGGACATACTTCAGCAACTCATCAAGCTATGCTGGCCTCATCTCAGACCCAAAGCTAACAGAGGGGAACCCATCCCAGTGGATACCAAGGTATGTGTAGCCTTAAGAATACTAGCTACAGGTACTTTCCAAAAACTTACTGGGGACATCATGGGGGTCTCACAGGCATCTGCATCCAGGGTACTCTGTCAGTTCCTGGATGCCATGCTACAACATGCTGGTGATCACACTTACTTCCCCGGCACCCGTGAGGAGAGGACCAGCAATATGGACCTCTTCCACCATGTAGCAGACTACCCGGAGGTACTGGGTGCCATAGATTGCACGCACATCCACATCAAAGCACTACTCGGTGAACAGGGTAGGGTCTACCTAAACTGCAAAGGCTTTCACTCCATCAACTGCCAGGTTGTGTGCAATGCCCAAGGCATTATCACTGTGTGTGCTGGCAGCCCTGGAAGCTATCACGGCTCCCACATCTGGCATTCCTCACAGCGGCACCAGGGATTTGCCAGGGGGGACATCCCGTCTGGTCATCTAGTGGGGGATGCTGGCTATGCACTGGAGCCGTGGATGATGACACCCATCAGAAATGCACACACACCCACTCAAGAACACCATAATGAGGCAGACGCACAAACCAGGATCATTATAGAGGATGTGTTTGGGATGCTCAATGCTGCCTTGACATATTTGGTGGAGCCCTGCAGTACTCTCCAGCCACATGTACACACATGTTCATAGTATGTGCCATGCTGCACAATATGATCCTGCGGAAACAGCTGCAGCAGGAACAGCATGGGGAAGGGCAACACAGCCCCGCAACATTGCCATGGTCCCCATAGGCACAGAGAAACTCAGAGAAGGAACCCCCTGAGCCAGCTCCTGTAGGCAGATGGAGGCATGCCCAGTATGCCCTGGCCTTGGCAAAGAGGTAACGTATAGCACACACACTGACACTGTAGGGATCCAGGGACTGACACCTCTCTCCGACTCACATGCACAGTAAAATGGATGTCACACACATCACACTACCTGTACCTTACCATGTATAGGCAGTGTACTGTGTGCATACGACATAGGCAGCCCTCAAGCACCATCCTCACAACTGCCACAGGAACAAGATAAGTCAGTCTTCTTAACAATAAATAAATGGAGTAATATGTTCTGGTAGCATATCTATGGTATTGCTGCATACATGCAAGGGAATGGGGTGACCTACTGGGATAGCAGCAGACAACTGACAGCTATGTGGGACACCAGGAAATGTTTTCCCAATACTGGCTTCCCCACACTATGCAGTAGTACTCAAGGTGATAAATCCCACTGCAGTATATGTGGGGGCCAACTAACTGGGGGGGGGGTCATAGGTCACAGGCATGGATGTCAGTGTGGGGGTCCCATACTCACCCCTCAGCCTCACCGATCAAGTCAGCTGTAGAAAACCATAAAGAAATGTCTGGCAAAGGCCCACAAATGGCAACGATGATGAAATGCTCCCCTACAGACTTACGCAATGATAGCACAGCAGGTCTTGTAGTCGCAGTAAGGCTCTGAAGGGTAAGAAGTCTAAAACTCAAATGTATGCCATTACAATCTGACCTGTGATCTTTAGTGATATGCCAGTAGTCTCCAAAACAGGCCACAATACTATGCTAAATGGAACCAAAATGTAAAGCAAATATCAGTACAGTATGTGCAAATGTGTACAGTTGACAGGTGTGCCCCCTCACCCATATTCCCATAGAAATACAGTAACATATATGTTTGCAGGGAAATAGCAGCAGAGCACACATTGCCATGGCTGTCCCAATCAACATGTTAACTTGTTGCATGTCCACAATATGCAGGGGTCAATGAGCTATGTATATGTGTGGTTAATACTGTCAGGATGTGGCCAGCACTTACTTCCGGCTGTTGTGTTGTAGTGGCTTAGGTACAGTGCTTTTGACAGGGCCATGTTCCAAGAACTGCAGTGCCAACTATTTTGCATGTAAGCTACACCTACAATAGGAGTTGTACACACTCTCCAGATGTAATATATGTTAATGCAGGAAAGCTGTACAGATCATGGACAGGGGGGCCACACATATGGACAGTACACAGCTTGGAGTAACCTACACAGTGCTTACCATACCTCTTAACTGTAGAGATGTATTGCAGAATGTCCAGAGGTTTGCATCATAATTGTGGTTTACATAACATGAAATAGTGGTTGTCTGGCAATTCATTGGCAAATCATGTAAGACTAAGATCAAAAAATAATGACAGATTGTAGTGTCAAACTTCATACCCTATAGAAACACACATGCTAATGCAAAATCTGTTATTGCATCACCTTTCTAGGTTTGTAAGGCCAGTACTCAAAATGGTCCCTATATTTAGGCCTCTGTTACTTATGGCTTTGTCTAGATATCTGGATCTCAACAGTTGAGAGGTATGGTGCCTAGTAGGACAGCAGGTACCTGAAAGTCAGTATACTGCCAGTGTATAAAAGGCTGCCACCTTTCTGTGTCAGCACTGACAAGATGCCACTGGCCAACAGCTATACCCCTGGAATGACACAGGTTGTCACAGAAGGAGCACAAGTATGCCTTGTATATCTGTTCTGCTTGCCCTATCATTGCATTTGCCTGCCAACTATTTGCTAAACAAGAAAGGGTAATGTCAAAACAGCAATGGCAGACAATGGGGAAGCAGACGTCAAACCCATGAGAGCAAACAAGCAATTACCAAACCAGTCTCCCAACTGTCTTTGTTTGGCAGAACATTATTAACACCCTGTCCCCATGTGTGGGGCTTTGTCTGACTGTCATATTTGGGCCTGTCCAGATGTCAGTCTGTGAAGGTATGATAGCTAGGCCCACATTTAGCCTCATAATAACATATAGCAACACAAGCCATGTAAGGACCACAGCAAATGGAGTGGTGCAATGATGGACAACCTGCTAAATAGGTACACTCAGAGGTGTGAAGTCCACAACCCTGTTTGCAATATAATGGCATGTACCCCACTCACATCAGAATTACAAATACATAGCAGCCATTGTGGCCAAAGACTGTGACTGCACTACAGAAGGAGAAAGAGACACACATAAGGAAAAGAGGAACCACTGGCCAGACAAATGGAGAATGTGCACACCAGAACAGATTGTGCAGTAACATAGGTGCCATGCAGTGTAAGGAGTCAGTAAACATCACCTGCAAATACACAACACACACCTATGTAAGTGGAGGTCCGCAACAAAACAAAACCCAAACAATGGACAGCTCAGAGGCAAGAATCACATGAGAACCCCACAAACCTACACACCACAGACCATGTAGACTCATCACACACCAGGGTCTTGCAAACACTAAGGCCTTACCACAAACCCCAAACACCTACCCTACACAGATAGGCTAACAGCATTGTCCCTCTACCCCATTCCATACAGACTCTGTTGAGGTGACCCCTGCCTGGCAGACAAAGCAATCCAGACCCTGCCTTGATGGGATTGTTGCACATCTGGAACTCAAGGCCCACTCCATCAACCTGTAGGTGCAGCATCAACCTGGGCTGTGATAGCAGTATGGCTTGTTGATGTGGCAGATACATGTACCACATACTCCCCTAATTGTGGAATACACTCCCTGTCAACACCAAGCCAGGTGCCTCAATACCCCTAGTGATGTGCTCCCTGTATAAGTGCATGAGAAACAGAAAATACAGTCTTGTGATCCCACCTGTGTCTCTGCTGGACAGGGGCTCTGTGTGCTGACATGTTATAACATGGGTTACACTCTGTGTGGGTTATAAGGGCTTCACGGCCAATACCCTACTAATGTCATAGCAACCTATCAACCTATACACAACTGTCAGTGGTTCAACACATTACTCTGTACTGCTCTGTCACTGACATACCTGGAAGTCACAGTGCTATGTGGAATATACTACACATATAATGGACATGTCTGCACAGTAGAATGCACTCTGTACCAACACCCATACCTCCCAACCTCTGACAGCAAGACATCTGCACAAGGTCATAAATAAAAGTGGGACAAAAGCACAATGATAGGCACGTGTTGTAGATATTGCCCTTACATGCTGAGAAAATTGGTAGGGTGAGGGGTTTTGCATCAGCAGAAATTGTCTGAAGGTTATGAAGTCTGAAACACTAATGCCTGTCATTAATTTGTAAAGTAAGTCTTCAATTAAATGCTACTAGCTTGCCATAAAAACACAAATTTATGTAGACTGGACAAAACCTCTAGACAAACACCCAGATAATATGCCAAAATATATACAGTTGAGAGGTATGGCCACACCAGGATATGACTTTTCAGGTAAGAAGAATACCACACAAGCAAGAGATCACCAGCCCGTATATCACCAAGTTGCTGGACTGTTTACACAGCTTCATCAGTCAACTGGCTGTAGCCACACCTCTCAACTGGCCATTTTGGGCAAGAATGTATATAGTCATGCTCATAATATTGGTCTGTGCATCATACATCTTGTATTCCTCTGGTAAAGCACTGTGATGATCTGAGGATGTCTGTCACTAGGTAATGACACAATACATTTCAGTGTCAGACCTCAGATATGTCAGAAAACGTCTGCTAAAACAAATCCAGTACCTCTAGGAAAGTCCTATTTACTTTTGAGAGGTATGGCTGTAGCACACAAACCCTGGACCAGAGTACAACTATTTCTGGAATGGAGTCCCACTCTCAATACAGAAGGTCATACTGGGCATGCTTTTACACTTGAGAATCAAAGGCCATGTTGGAACTCACATCGGGCTACATAACTGCATTGTACATATATGTCTCTGCATACAGACAGCTATGTACACCTTAACAGTCCGTACACACACCCATCAGACAGGATTACCCTCAGCTAGTTACAGGTGGCCTATATGTGATATATCTGCATCTGTTGCATGTGATACACAGACATATATATGGGCAACAGATAACAATATGTGAAGCATACACACACATAGACGTGGGGAAGAGAGAGACAGACAGTGATAGACAGAGAGACACAGGGGGACAGACAGTGAGTCATACACATGGATACCCTGAATGGCATAGAGTGATGTCCTGCTGTGAACAGTGGTAACGGGTCATAACCAGTCACACATGCCAGCATGAAGTTGAGCTCTACTGTGTAATAGTACTGAGGTGGGGGTTGTAATATCACATCTCCTGCCTGTGTGTGTGTGTGTGTGTGTGTGTGTGTGTGTGTGTGTATGAGTGTGTGTGTGTGTGTGTGTGTGTGTGTGTGTGTGTGTGTGTGTGTGTGTGTGTGTGTGTGTGTGTGTGTGTGTGTGTGTGTGTGTGTGTGTGTGTGTATGTGTTTGTGAGTGTCTGTAAATTTAAGTATTAGGAGGCTGTTCCCACTCAGTACACTTCCTATTGCACTACTTCACAAGATCTCCTGCTGTCATTCACATTAGAAGTACCATTGGACACCTGTCAGCCCTATAAGCTCTCTAGCATGTGTGATAGCTGTGTAACACTATAGTACAAATAACTAGATAGGTAGGGGTTCTAATCTCAGTCCTGGCAAATGTAAGTGTGTGTGTTTGTTTGTAGGTGAAACAGTTTTAGGCCATTCCCACACAGTACATTTCCCAGTGCCCCACTTTAGCAGCCCTGGTGATCTCATTCCCCTTGGAAGTACCTTTGCACAGTCCCAGTCCTATAAGCTCCATGGCATGTGCAATAACTATGTAACAGTATAGTACAAATAACTGGATAGGCAGGGGTTCCATTCTGAGTTCTGGCAAATGTGTGTGTGTATAAGTGTGTATGCTTATAGGATGACATATTTTGAGAACTTTCCAAACCACAACACTTCCCAGTGCCCTACTTTAGCAGTTCTGCTGATGTCATTCCCCTTCCCAGTGCCCTACGTTAGCAGTCCTGCTCATGTCATTCCCCTTAGAAGTACCTTTGCATAGCCAAAATCCTATAAGCTCCATGGCACATGCAATAACTATGTAACAGTATAGTTCAAATAGCTAGAGAGGCAGGAGTTCCTTTCCGAGTTCTGGCAAATGTGTGCGTGTGTGTATGTATGTTTATAGGATGATGTATTTTGAGGACTTTCCCACCCACAACACTTTCCAGTTCCCTACTTTAGCAATCCTACTGATGTCATTCCTCTTAGAAGTACCTTTGCACAGCCCCAGTCCTATAAGCTCCATGGTGCATGCAATAACTATGTAACAGGATAGTACAAATAACTAGATAGGCAGGTTTTTTATTCCCAATTCTAGCAAATGTGTGTGTGTGTGTGTGTGTGTGTGTGTGTGTGTGTGTGTGTGTGTGTGTGTGTGTGTGTGTGTGTGTGTGTGTGTGTGTGTGTGTGTGTGTGTGTGTGTGTGTGTGTGTGTGTGTATACAAGTCTGTATGTTTATAGAATAATGTATTTTGAGGACTTTCCCTCCCACAACACATCCCAGTGCCCTACTTTAGCAGTCCTGCTGGTGTCATTCCCTTTAGACATACCTTTGGACAGCCCCAGCCCTATATGCTCCATGGTGCATGCAATAGCAATGTGACAGTATACGACAAATAACTAAATAGGTAGGGGCTCCAGTCCCAGTTCTGGCAAATGTGTGTGTGTGTGTGTGTGTGTGTGTGTGTGTGTGTGTGTGTGTGTGTGTGTGTGTGTGTGTGTGTGTGTGTGTGTAGGTGTCTATGTTTGCAGGTAGAAGTATTTTGAGGACTTCCCTACCCACAACACTTCCCAGTGCCCCACTTTAGCAGTCCTGCTGCTGTCAGTCAACTTAGAAGTATCTTTGTGCACTTGTCAGCCCAATAAACTCTGTAGTACGTGCAATAGTACAAATAACTAGATAGGCAAGGGTTCTATTCCCAGTTCTGGCCAATGTGTGTGTG
This sequence comes from Protopterus annectens, assembly GCF_019279795.1. Classification (NCBI taxonomy): domain Eukaryota; kingdom Metazoa; phylum Chordata; order Ceratodontiformes; family Protopteridae; genus Protopterus; species Protopterus annectens. The sequence goes on from NC_056729.1 coordinate 1,001,264,837, forward strand.
TGTAGAAGTGTGTATATTTGTAGGCTGAAGCATTTTGAGGACTTTCCCACCCACAACCCTTCCCAGTGCCCAATTTAGCAGTTCTGCTGCTGTCATTCACCTTAGAAGCACCTTTGTGCACTTGTTAGCCCTATAAGCTGTGTAATGCGTGCAATAACTGCATAACACTATAGTACAAATAATTAGATAAGTAGAGGTTCTAAACTCAATACTGACAACTGTGATACTGTATGTCTTTCTGAGAATCACACCATCCCTTTGTGCGTGTGTGTGTGTGTGTATGGGTGAGAATCATATCCTCTGGGCATGTGAGTTATACCATTTTGAGGCATGTGCCACCCACTACTCATCCCATTGGCTTACTTTACAAGGCCTGCTAATGCCATTCACCTTAGATATACCTGTATACACTTGTCAGCCCTCTAAGCTCTGTGGCGTGTGCAATAACAGTGTAATACTATAGTGGAAATAATTAGATAGGTAGGGGCTTCTAATCTCAGTACTGATAACTTTAGTAGTGTGTGTGAAGCATATTGCCTGTTGCTGTTGTGTATGTAGGTTATACCATTTTAAGGCTTGTTGACCCCCTACCCATGACATTACTTTAAAAAGCCTGTTAATGGCATCTGCCTCACATGCACCATGTAACACTATACAGCCCATATCAGTCATTTATACAGATGTACATGGAATATACACGTTTGAAACCCATATGTGGTCTGTGTCCCCTAGCAATGAGCATTCCTGTGATATCATTGCCAAATATGTCACAGTTGCTGTAGTGACACACATGCCAGCATCAGACATCGTACATGACTGACTCATGATGCTGATACAAAGTCTGTCACTCTATCACGTGTGCAGGTTTGTAGGAGCAGTAGACGAGACTAATTGCTATATCTGGTGGGTTATCCCACCATCCATGAAGGCATTTGCAAGATTACTTGTTGTAAGAGGTTGCATGTTAGGTCCTTGGCATATGACCTATGTGGAGCATGTCATGTGTACGCAGCACTATAGTACATACAAGTGGATACATATGGTTACTAATATGTCTATTGGCAACTGTGTATGTGTTTCTGTATGCACAGCCCCTGTGGTTGTCTTTAGTGTGTGTATGTGATGGCTATATCATTCTGTGTGTCTCTTCCACCCTGTGAAATCCCCTATTGCCAACTTAGTGTCAGCCCATACAGATGTCATCCACCATACAAGCACAGTTAGACAGTTACTAATACCAACACACTGTGGTGCATGCAATGGTCGTATCACTGTGTATTGTACATTAATAGATGGATAGGTCATTTATTCTAAGTGTCACCTCTATGTGCATGTGTGTTTCAATGCATGTCCCCATGCAGCGGTGTGTGTGTGTGTGTGTGTGTGTGTGTGTGTGTGTGTGTGTGTGTGTGTGTGTGTGTGTGTGTGTGTGTGTGTGTGCAAGCGTGCACGCGTGTGTGTGTGTGTGTGTGTGTGTGTGTGTGTGTGTCAGATGGCTCTAACATGTTAAGGGCCTCTGAACCCACCATTGGCAATCCTTCGAGCCCCTGCAATTGTCACACACTTCAACAGTAGTGGCAGACACTGCCACAGTACAGTACCACTGTGCTATCTGTGTTATGTATCTAGTGCTAACATTCATAAGACTGTGCAGGTTGGGGCTGTGCTCAGCCCTTTGTTAGCTGCCCCATGTACAGGAATATGACTCTGTGAGTATTACCAGCATGAGAGGCCAGACATGCATATGAGATGGCAGACACACATGCTGGTGATTGTCAGGTTAGACTAATACAGGCTGACCAGTGTCAGGAATACATACCCCAAACCTGTCATACACAGTACCAAGTATACCCTCATCAACTGCATAATGGTTGAGTGGATTTGACAGAAATGGCAGGGCAACAGGTGCTGATAGCTGAATCTGTTGCAGTTAAAGTAATGGCTAAGCTTGTGAGGGACCTAGTGCCAGTACTCAAGTAACCTCCTCTGTATGTGTGAGCCTGCGGTCCTACAGAACACCCAGGTGACATGTATGAAGGCTAGGTGGCTGTGTCAAGGGTATGTATGTAAGATCACACTGTCTGCCACAATTGTTCCTCACACACTGCTGCATGTAAACACACCTGGTAAACATGTACATATACAGCTGTACCTTGGCTATGAAAAGGTCACTGTGTTTCCACTCCACCTTATTCATCACTGCTACTGTCAGCAGGCTCACAGCCTGGAGACACACAGTCACCTGGAACATAACATGAATACAGTACATTGACACTACAGTCAGTCAGCAGTACTAACAGCAATAGTGCATTACAGCTAACAAGGTACAAACACCTCAATGTGTACCCATAACTACTGCCAGCAGACAGCACCTTACACAGCATGACATTGCTACACTGTACTATAGTCACTCTGTGCATCAGAACCACATGAGCATGTTAATGCATCAATGGTATGGATAACAGGGTTGTGGCCCAAGTATCATCATATGCACAGAGTGTGGTGTTGGATTGCCAGAAGCCTAAGCTCGGCTATATGGCTGACATCATGTATGTGTGTGTGTGTGTGTGTGTGTGTGTGTATGCATCTGGAGGGGTTTTGCAAAGGAGCTGTGCGTCTGGTGGTGACCGGCCTGTGATAAGGATGTGTGAGTGTTTGTCTGCACACCAAGCCATGTGGATGCCCAACACACGGCTATGTTGGATAGCCATGGAACGTACATGTCAGGATGCACTGTTCACCATTTCCTGGCAGGAACGCAGGAACTGGTTCTGACAGGAGTATCACTGGCACCACCAGGCCCAAGGACAGATGCAGTACTACTCCCCAATGGTGACTGCTGTCTGCTGGATCTGCATCTCTGATGGGACTGCCCAGGACAATGTGCCTATGGCCTGCTATGGTGTGGTGTGGACAGCTGCTGGTACTGCCACTACAGGACTGTGAATGTGCACAGCCACGTGAGCTCACAGCTGATCATGTTGCTGACCTATGCCCTACTCCCACCACATGGTCAAGCACAGACATTGTACGGTCAATCAGTGACAATGTCTCACTCCACTGTCTATACATGACATTGGCAAGATGACATATGGCATCACAAATGCCGTGGAGGTCATCACGCATGGCAGAGAGTGCCGCATTAATGACCCTGAGCATCTGTCTGGTGTTGTGGTCAGTACGCACCTGTGCCTCCATGATGGACTGTAACATGGATCTGGTGACACCTGCTATGGCACTTGCGACAGAGGCTTGATGGTCAGCAGTCCTCCGCCGAGCACCCATGTCCATCTGCATGCGTGTGACCTTGTCTGCTCTCTGGGTATGGCTGGTGTCTACAATCACACTCTCCATACTCAACACACTAGCCTGTTCCATGCCACCACACTTAACCTGTCCATTATCCGTGGTTGCTCGGGACTGGGTATGTGTGGGCATACTGTGTACTGGAACATGGTGGGTGAAAGTGGGATACCAAACAATGGCACAGATTCTGGCACCAACAACCCCACCTGTGCCTCACTATGACCACCGTCATCATGGGAGTCTGCTAAGACACTGACATCAGATTGTGAGGGGGAGGAAACCAACCCCTCTGTTCACCTGCGAGGGGAAGACAACATATGTAAATTAATATTTGTTAGCAACTTGTACGAATCCAAATTGAAGCAAAAAAGTCACAGACTGTGAAAAATTGTAAATCCACAAGCACTTTAATCACTTCTAATGCCTCAGTGCAATCACCTTCAAGGAATATACAAACAGAATACAAGGGTAATAAGGTTGTTTTTTTGGACCTTATACTGGAGGGTAAAGAAGATGGCACTATTTTTTCCGGAGTGCATAGAAAGTTTATGGATGGGTGTCAGTATCCCCATGCTTCCAGCTGCCCTTCCCCTCATCTAGTAACATCACTCAATTATGGGGATTTTGTACGACTGTCTAGAATTTGTAGTAATCAGAATAATTTACAGTGGGAACTCAACCAGATGGTTAAAATGTTTTAAGAAGAGGTTACAATCCTGAAATTATTAGAGAGGCAGAGATTAGGGTTACCAATAAGAGTAGTAAAGAATTGGTTACCAGAAGGAATATTTTGGGACGACAGCAGGGCTCATACCAAACAAACTGAAGAAGGGACAATACATTTTGTATCTATGTATAATATCAAAAGTGAAGAAATTGTAAGTGTAATTAAATATTATTGGGACTTTTTATGGAAAGACAAAGTTTTGTCAAATACATGGCCTGCACATCTGTCTATATCAGATCAGAGGGGTAAAAATCTGAAAGACATATTGGTACATGGGAGATTTGTCCTTCCAAGTGTAGGCATATATAAATTTCCCATGTGTTTGGGGACTACAAGATGTAGGAATTGTTCTGTATGTCCACATGTAATGAATTCATTTCAATTTATTAATAATGTTACATTTACACCTAAAGGATCATTTTCATGCAATAGCAAGGGGGTGGTTTATGTGCTGAAATATCCTTGCAATTTATTCTATATTGGTGAAACATGCCAAAAAGTGCATTGTCATCCCCTTTGGTAAAAGCTCTGTACCCATGAACTACCACATAGGCGGTAGTCTACTTAACACTGAAAGTGTGATAAGAGACCTTGGGACACAGGTGGACAGTAGTCTCTCCTTTGATAATCACATCACCACAGTGGTCAGGAAATCCTTCTACGTGGTACATCTCATCACAAAAGGTTTCTCATCCAGAAAAAAAGAGGTCATTGTTCCCCTCTACTCATCACTCATTAGACCCATTATAGAGTACAACGCCCCTTTTGGTATGTACCTCACAAGACATCTACAACAATTGGAAAGGCTGCAAAATTACCTCACAAAGAGGATTGCTGGTCTCACACAGATGCCTTACGCAGACCGTCTCAAAAAACTCCAGCTTTACTCCGTCACATATCGTCTACTCAGAGGCGATCTCTGCCTAACATGCAAAGCTATGTCAAACCCAAAGCTGTTGGACATGCTCCACTTAAAGAAATCCCAATCCCTCTGAGCACACACTCTAGGGACCTAAACCTTGTCACCACAATAAACAGAACATGCTGGAGGAAGAATGGTAATTGTGGCCAAGACCAAGGCTATTGGAGTGAGTTATACAGTGACACCAAGTGCATATGCATGTACTGTAAGAGCTGACTTACTGCTATACAGACCACACACAATGACAAGGTGTGTGATGATAACTGATGAAGGAACAGGACTATACACTATCACTGCAGTACCTACACAGTTCAGACTCACAGGGATTCATTTTAGACAACATTGCAGGACAATCTGCAATACATACAGGAAACATGTAAAGTACTAGGTGAATAGCCTCATAGGATGATACGAGGCTATTAGCCCTGATGCCCTCATAAGCCTGACCCAGACTTTCGCCCATGTCCCTTCAAACCCAGCACCTGTTTCCCCCGTCCAGCTGGGACACATGCAGGATCCCAGCTGTGTCCCATTGATTTCCCATGCAGTCCTCCAGCGTCTTCTTCAAAAGGGCTATACATGTACTCTGCTAAACATGGGGAGGGAGTGTATTTTACAGACAGTGTACTGTGTGGGACACTACACTATCCCGCCAACAAGTGCTATAAATGTCACAGACCAGGTAAGGGCCTTGCGTGTGTGATGTGTGAGTGGGGTTTGTCTTACAGATATGCAGAAATGCCATCAAGACTGGTTTGGAAATGGCCTTGTATGCCAGACACAGGTCACCTATGATTGGTCTGTATGAGACTGAGTACAGGGACAGGGCTTTCAGCCTACCTGTATAGGACAGGTGTTGCAGACCCTGAATTTGCCTGGTTAGGAACCTCTGTGGTCTGTGCAACTGCTGCATTTGCTTGACAAGGTACATGCCAAAGGAGCTACTGTACTTGGTAATGTGTCTGATAAGGGTGGAGTACAAGGATGTAGTAGCCTCCTGGTTCCCGGATGACATACCCGTATTTCTGAGGTGGACCATGTAGACAGCCTTCCGTACAATGGTACCCCCTATTACTGTCATAATTAGTGTCAATGACATCTGCCACACCAGGGAGAATGATGCATCTCCTGGCATTCAGTTTGTTGCAATGCTTCTTGCACCAGTCATTAATTGGGTGAGGGCCTCTTGGGGGATGCTCACATCAGTAGGGAAATGTAAGACAATGGCCAGCTTGCAAGCATCTGTAAACCTGGTCAGCCACAGACCACTGCTTTTTTCTTGTACCTCAGATACATATATCTCAAACTGTACAGGCCCCCAGACTGATCCTTGGGATACACTGCTTTGGAAGACTCTACTGCTAGAGGTGGGTTCCACTACTTTGACTGAGTGGGTACTATCATTGAGCCAGTTAGCTACCCATCTGGTAACATACAGTTTGATGCCTAGCTGTGTAGGCATATCTATCTGGGCCACCTGGGGATTATTGAGAGAATTGGGCTAGCTGAAGGTTGCCATTGTTCACCATCTTCCCCTTGTCCTTGTGTTTGTTGACCACTTCAGGAAATCGACCTGGTTTAACAGGCATGATCTCCCTTTGACAATACCACACTGTGTGGGCTCAGGCATTTTGAGGTTGCTGACGTCTGTGTTCATAATGTCCTTGATATAGCCTTCCATGCCTTGCAGAGCAGGCTAGTTAGGCTGACGTGCATATGATTGGCTGGGTTGGTGGATTGCTCCACCTTTGTGTATAGGGATGACAGTGGCTGTCCTCTGTGCAGATGGGATGACACCGATGCTCAGGCTTTGGTTGACTACAGTGCATAATGGATCTGACAGCTCATGCTTGAGTTCATGTAAGATGCAGCGAGGGATGGTATCAGGCCTATGGAGACTTCTATGTATTGCCTTTGAGAGGGTATTACAGACCTGTTTCCTAATGATGAGGGGAGGGGGCAGGTGCTGTGCACACACATGTGTACCAATGGGGGGACAGGGGGGTGATGTTTACACTTCACCTGTCTGCAGCAGGTTGTCTATAGCTATGCCATATGTGTTTCTGGTGTTATTGACCACCACTACAGAGCAGATTTGTGTGTTGCCTTTGGGATTGCAGACATATGTGTGGAAGGCCTACTGATTGGCCTTGATGGATGTGTCCAATTTGAACTCAAAAATAGCCTTAGGGTAATTCACCTGTGACCTTATTTGCTTGTGCAGACCAAGGTGACACTGCTTCCAATAAGGCACCTGTTCCTTCTTGGCCCTGTCCAGTAATTATTTCCATTTGTGTATTGCTGTTGTCCACCATGGATGTTTACCCTACCTTGAGGGTGATGATGTTGTCTTGTCAGGTATTGCTAAGTCCATACAGCTAAGTAGGTGTTCACATAGTATTGTGGTGTGGGCATGGACACTACTGTTATTTCCAACTGAAGGGACATTGGCTGTAAAGTTACTTCTACCTGCTCTGAGGAGATTTATAGTCATTTGTGTAAAGTTAATTTTGATCCTGACAAGGGGAGGGGGCAGAGGAGATGGTGACCTGAACAGTGATGGCTATGTGGTCAGATATTACCAAGGAGGCTGACACTATAGGAGTGCTACAGTGGTTACTCATGTTGGTTAGGACCAGGTACAGGATACTTTCACCTGTCGTAGGAGTGCTGACCAGTTGATCCACTGCTTTGTCATTGACAAAGCCGAGGAATCTCTGTGCATTCATGTTCAGGTGGCAAAGGTCATGCACAATATGGTTGGGTAGATGAAGTCACCCAGGAGCAGGGTAGACAATTTCATTCTGAAAGATTCCAGGAAGTCCCAATAGGTGTGGTGGGTGTCCACAGTCATGGTTGGCGGCCTGTAGCTAGATATGATTTGAGTTAGTGTTTTGTCAACTGTTAACTGCACTCGGGATGTCTCCCATGTGTCATACTCTTTGGCCAGCCTGGAGGTGTGTATGTGTATGATAACGTTTAACACTCCACCTCCTGTGGGTTTGCAGGCCTCCATTTGGTGTCTAAACGTATGATGGGATGAGTAACCTGGCAGGGTTAGTGTGCTCTCCACAGCTGCAAAGCAGGTGTCAGTGACTGCACAAATGTCGGCATCCTACAGTTCAAGGTACACTGGCATTGACATGGGATTCATGCTAAGACACCTGGCTACTGTTAGAGCAAGACATATGCACAAAGGCATACGTCACTGGTGGGCAAAGGCCAGAAAATAGTGTCACTTTATGAATCTATATGGAACACACTTAATTGCCAGCAAAAACAGTGTCACATTCACAGCTCTACTCTGCATGATATGACATCTGACAATCAAATGCATGCTATTATGTTATGACTTCAGTCTTTAATGGGTTGTCAGTGATGTGCCAGACAATACACAACTGTATGAGGCATTGCCTACAAATATGAGGCAGACATGTGGTCAGTCTGCAAAACTCTGGATGGTTGTCAGGTATGGGCTCAGTATATAACATACAGTTCCACACAAACCTCTGCACCTGTTGTGTACTATGCCCATACCCTAAAGATGTCTCTTACATTTGTAAGACAAGCATATGTATCATAGTAGCATTCACAGGTGACATATGAATATTTACAACATCCCAGGTAGCTGGCCTAGCAATCTCACACTCAGTATTGGACAACAGACACTCCAGTAGTAGTCATACATGAGCTGACCTTTGCTGGGGTGACTTAGGGGCCAAAGATGTGATTCATGTCACTAAAGACAGGGCAAGTAGGAATGGCCATAGGTGCCAGACAGCAGCATGTTAGTCCAGCAGGTCTTGCTGCAACCTAGTATTTAACTGTATGTTAAACTTTGAAAATAATGTTATGTTTTGTAAAGTGTTTTTTAATAAGTTAGTACTATATGTGCTAAATGCTGGTATTGCTTATGACTGTTATCTGCTTGAAACTAGCATTTACTAAATGTTCAATGTGAATTATTATCTTGGAGCTTTTCTACCCGAGCCTCCACTTAAAATGGACATGTATCCAGTTGGACTATCCCATTAAACAAACGTAAAATAAAATAAATAAAATAAAACTTCCTATGTGACATTATTGCATCCCCCTTCTGAATTCCATTACAAACTTACGTGATTGACATACCTGTTATAGTGATGAAGAGTTTCCTCACAACAATGCAAATGGTTAGGTTTGTGTAGTCGCAGTCTGTCTTTGTGTAGATGGGTTTAGACCTGTGTTGCATAGGCAGCAGCTTGTCTTTTGTAGGTAATGCTCATTAGCAGGTGATGGCATGTGCACCAATCGGCCTCCCACTTGCTGCTTGCATACAGAGCAGCTGTGTTGTCCTTCCATTAGCCAATGCCATAGCAACACAGTACTATAATTAAGTCATTTATGTGGGCCTTGCCCATTTTCCTTGCCTGTGTGGAGAACATTATGGAGGTGTGGGGGCTACACCTTCACAAACAGTAAGTGGGAAATACCTCTCAAGACAAGACATGTGGAGACAGCCCAACAACACGGGGGACAAAGCTCCAGAATTAGGTACAGACTGTAAGTAAGTATTGCTGTTATACACATACCATAAAGCATTGTTAGATCAACAGAGTTTGTCTGGGCATGAATTTTCTGTGTGACTTTATGTCTGACACTGATATGTCTCTGACATACCTCTCAACTGTCCAGATGTCAATAGACTGCTCAGAGGTTTGCCTGTTATGTTTGGTCTGTTCTTCAGACAATTTCTGCTTTTGAGAAATCAATAGGATAATGTGAAGATTGTAGTCAGTAAATGTTAATCTCCATTAGTATTCCAGACATCATATCCTTCAGGGATGTTATGTTACAACAAACCCTGTAACACCAGCAACTGTTTCAGTTTGTAACACCATTATGTGAGATATGTCCCTCATTTTGGCCCCCTGTCCCCTAAGTATGTCATGCTTTGTCCAGATGTCTTGCAGTAAGAGTTTCAGAGGTATGGTATATCATTATTTAGTGACTTCACTCCTGATATCATCCCAGTGACTTAGCAGACTCCTGGAAGTGGTATGTGGCAGTGGCCATAAATATGGTCACACACCCTGGACATTCTGTGGAAATCTGTACAGTTAAGAGTTATGTATGCCTGGTCATTGTTAACAGACTGCCAAGATTGTGTAGCAGTGTTGTGTGTAAATGTTTGTTGGGCTGAGTAGGGAGAGTAGCTGATGTGAGTGTCATAGATCCTTTTCTATCTGACTGTGCATGCTGCTACAGTTGCTGGTGGTCTATCAGGTGTATATGTTTGTAGAGGTAGACTGAGACATGTCCTATAACACCTCAGGATTCCCAGTAGACTGTGAGTTGAGCCAGTATATGTCAGTGTAGTGTGTGACTGGCAATCAGAATATGTTTGTTCAAACAGTCGTTGTACTCTAGAGTTCATCTGGGGTACTGGTATGCTGCTGTGACTGTGGTGTAAATGATTGTGGGTGGATACTTTCTCACCAATGTCTGCTTTTCCCTACTGTTTCATCCCTGTACTGCATGGTATATTTGGAGCTGATTTGGGATAGCGTCGTGTTGGTCTTACTGTGGTTCAGAAGGTGCTGGGTGGAATGGTTGGCATCTCTCAGTGTTTTTTCTCTTCCGTTACATGACTGCTGTCATACCTCTCCACAGTCCAGATGTCTAGACACTGTCCAGATGCGTGGCTCATATGTTTGGTCTGTTCCCCATAACAGTTGTGAGTTTCTGACAAATCACTGGGATGATGTGAGCATTGACTTCAGTAAATGATGACAATAATTTGTGTTTCAGACCTGAAATCTATCAGGAAATATATGTTAAATCAAACCATGCTACTCTAGCAGACGTCTACATGTATAACAGCCATATTTCAAAGATGTCACTATTGTTTGCCTTTTATCCCCCCACTTTGTCAGGAGTTATATATACATAAATATATATATATATATATATATATGTGTGTGTGTGTGTGTGTGTGTGTGTGTGTGTGTACTACAGATATATATTTTTCCCTTATGTTAAATGACTGTAGTGCATATGTTTGTAAAAACATTACAAATTCCTACAGCTCAGATGGTGCAGAGGTATGTTGCTGTGCCTGTAGTGTACAGGACTCATGTTAAATGACCATAATACATGATATGTTTGTAAAAGTATTACACATCCTCACAGCTCACATGGTGTAGTGGTACATTGCTGTGATTGTAGTGCACAGCATTCTGGGTTCAAGACTTGGCAGGGTTGATTATCTTGTTGCTTGGCAGAATAAGGATTGATGGAGACAGAGTGATTAAGGCACTTTTAAGCAGTTGTTAGTGGGCTTGCATAATTTTGCATGAAGCTAAGTGTTAGTAACAGACTGTTAAGTCCTCGTAGCTTCGCTTAGCACCACTTACACCTGCACTAATTTTAATTAAAGAAAAGAAAAAAGTGATAGGAAAGTGGTGAAATGGGGGCAAGCAGGGGGTAAAACATTAGAAAAACTAGATAGGGATGTGCAGGATGGATGTAGGAAAGAACCATAGTTCTACATTTTTTCTGCAGCAACAGTTGTGAATAATGTGTAGACTTTGGAATTTACAGCCTCACACCCCATAGGGAGGGATGTTGGCGACAGATATTTGTAGAATAATTTGTGGGTAGATTGATTAATTTCACTGTACATGGGGGCAAAATGTAGAGCTATGTATGGGGCACTGATTTTTTTGTGGGACAGATGCCTTTTTTTAGGCGAAAGTGGGATGTTGGGGAAGGGCTGTAGGTATGTTTGGGGAGGTAGCTTTGGTAGGATAGGTAGCATTTGCAGACAGACAAGACACACAAGACAGCAGACAGGGGTGGTATATGGCACATGAGGAGGTAAACACCTTGGATGGGGAGGGTGGCTGGGAATTAAAGGCACATGAGTCCCCAAATGGATACAGTGGGACTGAGATTCCCACCCATGGGCAATCACCACTGCATCTTCATGGGCACCGAAGGTGGCTGTGCTGGGGGCTGGACAAGAGAGGCAACCTGTCCCTCGAGGCGCACCAGGTGACCCTCCATATGGCGCAGCTGCTCACCCAACTCGGAGCGGATGACACTGCACACCATACCCCAGATCATTCTGCGGCTGACGGGCTCCTCTCCACACCCACACTCGGGGGGGATGGGCCCCATCCCATGAGGAGGTTCCACCCAAAGGTGGTGCAGGACCAACGGAAGAGGATGTTCTGGGTTGGGTCCCAGATGTGCTGAGACCCAGTGCCATGGCCTGATGGGGTGGTACAGGCAGATCTGCCAGGATCTGCTTTCCCAAACGTGCTATGGTACTGTGGTTTTCCCAGATATATTGGTTAGTCATGAACAACACATTGCAAAATTAGTTATAACAGCATGTGTGGGTGTTCCCATTAACGCAGACTAACAGATTTGAAACAGTTGCATAGCAAATAGAACACATGCATAAATGGAACAACAGTAAGCATTTTAACAACATCCAAGTTACATTGATGGCAACAGGCCACCAATAATGGTATTTGAACAAGGTATGTTAATATGCAACCAATGAAATATATGAACAATAACAGAACACGTCCCAACAATAGGTTTTGAGAACAACATACCTGTAGAATATGAGTAATAATTATTGATGCAGATGGGTGGGGGAGAGAATAAAAAAATCCATTAACAACTGTATTGGCTTCTATTTTTTTACAACAGTACTGCTCAATACTCTACAGGTCTGCCCTCACTTTACATCTACCTATGGCCAATAGCTTCTGTGGCACATACATAGCTGTTAGACTGTCAACCTGTAATGGTATGGGGCAGACAGGGTAAACTGTGGCTACTTTACTGGAGGGGGCGTTTTCATGTCAGGGTTACATACTTGACAAAGAAGGGGTACCCTGCAATGAAGTTGTGTGAATCTGCTACTAGAATAGTTCACCTGGATTCCTATCTGTGTCCAAGGTGGTTGGCAGCAGTGACTGTTACCCATGACAGCATGACACTTCAGAGACATGTATCGGGAAAAGGGCATGGTGTATGTGCCTATCCTGCTGTCACTTGCAGGCATGGGGTTTGACAGTGGAACAGTTGTACATGTTGTAGTGCTATACCCTTCAAACAGCTACTCAAACATTTCATTACCTGTAAGATCTCTGGAGAAAATATCAGTTACCACTATCTGACTGTTTCTACAAATATTCAAGATTTCTTGAGTGTATATATGCACATATCTCAATACCACTCCCTGGATTTGAACCATGTCTGGGTGTGCTAAAATGAAATACAAGGCTGTTTCTCATCACACTGAAGTACTGTGGAACTGCTTTTTTGACTGTTTTCTGCCTAATACGCTATGGGTTAGACAGTCTGACCTTGTAATCCTGAGATTCATGCATGCATGGCAGATAGTTAGTGCACTGTGTAGTAATCCTTTAAAATTACATGATCTGGAAAGCAAAGGTTAACACAAGGTACTGCAGCAGGGGACACACTATCATACATTTGACATTAGGATTCAGGGTTCTGATCTCAGGGCATAACATATGTCATATTGCCTGTGCATGTTCCTCACAAGACATCTGCAACAGCTGGAAAGGCTGCAGAAATACCTCACTAAAAGAACCACAGGCCTAAAGCAGATGCCATACGCTGACCATCTAAAAAAACTCTAGCTATACTCTCTGGCATATTGTCTACTCAGAGGAAATCTCTGCTTAACATACAAGGCCATGTGAAACCCTGGGCTGTTGGACATGCTCCACCTGAAGAAATCCCAATCCCTCAGAGCCACATGCTCCAGGGATCTAAACCTTGTCATTACAATGAACAAAACATGCTGGAGGGATAGGTTTCTGACCCAGAGACTCCACATACTCTGGAATAGACTGCCCATACATGTCAAGCAGAGCACCTCCTTGTCCCTCTTCAAAAGGAACCTTGATGACTGTTTGGGAGATAGAAAATTCACCCTGGGGATCATGTCTGTCACCCTGCTAGACAGGGGTCCTGGGAAGTAAATATTGTGGGAAGGAATATCCAGGGAATTGTTATGGCTAGGCTTGTATAGACCCTAGGGCCTATAGCCTAGTACCAACCTATGAACCTATGAATCTCTATCTTGATTTACAGCTTCACAATCTACTGTTTTGCATAATAGCTGATTCTCAGAACTTCTCTTAATTCATGTTGTCAAAGCCATAGTTTCTGTGCAGAACCTGTGCACATTCTATTTCTCCAACAACGTACTAGAATAAACACAAAAATTGGTGGTTTAGGTTTTTATTGTACTTATATAACACAGTGCTCTAGTACTGCATATGCTGTAGAAGACTATTAGACTGGCAAACTTTTCTTTAATCATTAGACACAGAACACAGTAAAAAATGTATTCCTTCTTATTTATTTTACTAAATACTGCAAGGTAGATCTGTATTCACCACCCTGTCGGTGCAGCTTTGTCAGTCTGTCCGCATGGGCCTCAGCATTGCTAGCCCTCTCCGCTGCAACAGTAGGGAGAAAAAAACAAACATTATGCAAACTTGTCTATCACATACTCAAGCTAGAATTTGGTACAGTTATATCTGGGATACATACAAACTGCTGGAGCATGGTTGTCCCGAGCATCTTGGCTCCATTGGGCCAAGAGCCCCACTTCCTCTGCTTTAGGTTGACATAGTGATGCCGTACCTGCTCACCTTTCGAGGGATGCCAGTGGCACTGGTGTGATTGCATGCCAGACAGTCCCAGGCCTCTGCTTTATACTGTGAGCCATGGTACTGGCCCTGCAGCAGTCTGTCAACATGGTTTGCTACAAGGACCCCAGCCATGACACTGGACTCCAAAATGCCCCAGTGCTGCTCCCGAAAGCACAAGCCCTCACCAACACCTGACATAGCTCTTACTCAAAGAAAAGTACAACAGATCCTGCCTGTATTCTCACCTGCACCATTTAAATAAGGCTATATTCCCACCCTTTGCTGTCATTGGACCATTTTGAAAATGCTGAGCTCAGCTAAGCAGTGTGCAAATCCACTAAGCTGGGTTGCACAGTGCTTAAAGGGGTAATTGCTGAGCATTGTTTAACAGTGCGCAAATCTACTTAGCTGAGCTGACTGCTGCTTAGCATTTACATCTAAGCAATGCTTAAACCAGCTAAGCATAGCTGAGCACTACTAACCATTGCTCACTTTTCATTTTTGGAAAATATCAGGATAATGACCTAATTAATCATTACTGATACATTAGTAAATGTATATAATTTACTTTACATGATGTCCCTCTATGTGCTTTCATTACATTACCATGGGGTGTGACTATGCTGTATGAGACACTTGTGTATACATGGCTGGTTCCACAAGTTATATGCACTCACACTTCCATTTTAGACCAGCTACACTACCCTGGTTGACAAATATCAATTACTACATAATTTAAAATAAATATAACTTTAACACTGATTTCCCATGTAAAAATAAAGCGCTTGGTTTGGTTCTCGAACCATGAACACCTGTATGCAAAACCAGGACTCTAACCACTGCACTACCTTGGCATTAGGATTTTAGCTGTAAGTGCAATATTTAAAAAGTGTCCCTATTTTTGTGCCTTTCTCCCCCCATTATTTGTGGCTTTATGCAGCTTTCTTGCTCTAGGAGAATGAGAATTATGTGAGACAGACATCTGGAGATTCTGCAGAAACCTGTACAGTTGAGGAATATGGCCGCATGGCACTTTGACAATGGCAGACATTTGGGCTTCAGACTTCATACCCTTCAGGAAATCCACGCTAATGCAGACCTTTTATTTTATCGGCTTTTCAAGTTAGTAAGTGCAATATTTAATAAGTGTCCCTATCTTTGGGCCTTTGTCCCCCCCCCATTATTTATGGCTTTGTACAGCTTTCTTACTCTAGGATGTTGAGAGGTATGGGAGGCAAGCTTCTGGACATTCTGCAGAAACATGTACATTTGAGGGGTATGGCCATATGGCAGTATCTGTCACACATCCCCTGCATTGCTTCCTATTGGGATGGGTGCTTTTAGTGTCTGTGGACACTGAAAGCACTTGCAAAATGCCGTATGGCACTTTGACAATGCAGGGGGTGTATGACAGTACCTGTCACACACACCCCTGCATTGTTTCCTATCTGGACTTCCTACTTTCAGTGTCCATGGACACTGAAAGTGCTTGCAAAGTGCCATACAGCACTTTGATAATGCAGGGTGTGTGTGACAGAACCTGTCACATCTCCCACATTGATTTATTGCTCCTCTATCTATTTCACTGTCCACGGACACTGTTTTACTAATTTTACTTGATTTCAGTGTCCATGGACACTGAAAGCTTTTAAAAAGTGCCGTACAGCTCTTTCTGAGTGCAGGGGGCATGTTAGATGTGCATGCACTACTTAAACATGGCCCCTTTACTCAGTAGTGTTCATATCCATTTAGCCTTAGCAGCAGGGCGTCTTCATGAATATGCAAGGCATGCTGGTGTTGAAGCTAAGGGTAAATAGACAGGTTTCACTCCATGCAGGAATACCACTATTACTGCATGGAGTTTATTGATACCTTGGGAGAAAATCTCCAATACTGCAAGCTACGAGGGGATGTACTGAGTCATTGTTGATATGGTCAGTCTTTACATTTGTGCATGATGTCAGGTTAGATTAAGTATATGAGGCATTTTCTTGGCACCTTTCTTTGGCTAGTACATTAATTGAGTTGAGCTATTTTTGCTTTTCCCACATTTTTTTGCCTTTGTTGAACACATTTTTCAACAAATCAGGGGTACTGTCATGAATTACTTCTTTGCGCCCTGCAATGCTAACATTTCACATCTGATGGAGGGTGCTATACACATAGATAGATAGTCATAGATTTAAATACAGATGGATAAATTTAGGTGTAACTCAAAATCTAGAATGTGTATCTGTTATAAAGGTTTTTGTGGGTGTAAAAAAGAGAAAATGCATAAATGAATGAATGCTCACTTGAGTGAATCACATATGGTTGAATTTAATTTTCTTTATAGTGTGAGTAAGCAAAAGTGTGCATGAAAATTAATGTTTGAATTAAACAGTGGTGGTTGTGAAGATGCGCATGACAGTGTTATAGCAGTTGTGAATATGTATTAGAGTTAGAGTAAAGGTTAGGCAAGGGGATTTAGTCAGTGTTGTGCATATTTTGTGTTGTCTGTGCTCTGCACATTTTTGCCTTGTGTAGAGCTACTTGTGTGTACTAACATTAACCATAGCTAACTCTACTGTGCCGAAACCCTACATATTACATTGCTAAAAACCCTTTCCCTAACAGTATGACTACCAAGATCACAGTTGATCTGTTTTGTAGCTGTTTTTTTTTTGTTGGACAGAAGTATTGAGAAGCAATCTTATGAGTCATTCAGTGTTTTGTGAGTATGTCTTGTTTGTTTGACCGTTTGTGATTCTCTCTTTTGAGTTTTCTACCTTTCATGATGTAATCATAACCACATGTGTGTGTGTGTGTGTGTGTTATCTCTCTCTCTTTATATATATATATATATATATATATATATATATATATATATATAATACACACATATATAAATGTGTATATATATATATATATATATATATATATATATATATATATATATATATATATATATATATAGTTCCCCTTCAAAACATCTAATTCTCATAACATCGGAACTTAAAACACTGAGATCATAACATCAAACACCAAAAACATTGAAACCTCATAACAACGAATTTCATGACACTGAAAATGTACACCATCGAGTAGTGTATCATCAAACATGTAAATGTTATAGTTTAATCTGTTAATCTTGTGATATCACTATAAGATGTTGTAGTTTTTATTTATATAGTTATTTATATAGTGTAGGAATTTATATTATTTATATAGTGTTTATTTTGCCAACCTGTACATGTTTTTAGGCCATACAGGTAAGTGATTTAGACATTATGTGTACATTCTGTATGGGGATTGTGATACAGTGAGGTTAGGAAATTAACTTTTTTCCACTGTAGTGCAATCTCAGAGTTGGTATATTTAATTTACGGGGGGGGTTACAGGGCAGAGCCCCCCACATGGGTGGTGCAGGGGGGCTTGCCCCCATGCAGAAACGTGGCAAAAAGTGTGTTTGTTGGTTTGGTGTTGTTACAGGTGGAGGGGATGTTATTTACATGTGCTTTATAGTTTTCGATGTTATGATGCAAAGTTTCAATGTTATGAGTTTTCGGTGTTTTGAGTTTTCGATGTTATGAGAATTAGATGTTTTGAAGGGGAACTATATATATATATATATATATATATATATATATATGTATACATGCATATACAGGACATACACACACACACACACACACACACACACACACACACACACACACACACACACACACACACACACACACACACACACAAACAGTTGCCTCCTGCTTTGATAATGTTAATGACTTGATTTTTCTTTGCAAAGGAGGCACAGTTTTGTTTCATTTTAAAATGTTGGTTGTTATTACGTGTTGAGGCATGTAATTTGGTTAAGGCCAAACTATACAGAAAAACAATGGCCTTCACCTGTTCTTTTTTTTTTTTTTTTTTTTTACACTGCTAGCTATCACTGTCACATGCTATTATTGCCCACTTTTTGAGATACTTGCAAGAGCCAGAATGTTCTGCATTGTTTGGCCTGACTTTCTGAGAAAGACAAAATCATTATTACCATATTCCTAACTAGTAGATATATCCAGCTATCTACTGGAGAATATGTTACAAAGACAGACCCCGGGATTCATGAAGCTCGGAGCAAGGACGGCATTAGGCTTGCGCCGACCATGTGGCATAGAGATGGTGCAGTAGTGCCATATGCATATTAATGAAGGCGCACTGCCGCCACATCCACGTGCATAGGAAATGTGCATGAGTGCATGGGGCATGTCGAAGCGCCACACGGAGGCGTGGACATGTCGGCTGTTTACGTGCAACCTAAAATGCTGAATATTAGAGCCTGCCTCCAATAGTAATCACACCTGTCAGTGTCCGTGGATACTGAAACATATGCAAAGCATGCAAGACAGTATTGCAAACACAAAAATAAGAAGCAAACACAAATGCATGTGGCTGAATATCGAGTCCCCATCCCTCGAACAAATGACATTTAAAACCCCGTGCCCGTATTCTATTGTAGTGTTGATAGTTACACCAAGTGGAAGTGAAACGCATTGCGTTAGCTCGCCGCCAATAGCTAAAGTCTAGCCCAATGATCAGGGTTACCACCTGTCCCACATTGTGAGGGACAGTCCCCCTCTGGGCAGTTGTGTCCATACCAAAACCATTATGAATGTAAAATATTCTGCGATCGTAGGACATAATTCTGTCCCACATCTTATGTAACAGTCACATACAATAGTTATTTCCGTATGTAACATACCTACATGTTACAGGAAACAGAATAAGCAAGTAAATGAAACAGAAGAAGCAGCTAAACTGCTACAACAATAAGCTTACATTTAGGCATAAAACAAAAGTACTATCCATTGTACTGACCGTGGGTATGTGTTGGCCTGTAAAATCTCATGTATGTCCCGAATATATCCCATCCTGGCCATGTGAAAAGGTGGCAACTCTACCAATGGTCAAAGCATTCACCCAAAATCTGCCCATTTGCAGTCCAAGGCGTCCTTGTCAGGATGGGCCAAAGATGAACAGGTATTACCCGGGTCTGCCTACCATGTCATGAAAGATAAGTATTTGCGTGTACCTATGTGCGTGATGTACAGCATGTGGAAGGTGAAAAATGTTAGGGTATTCCTCACAACCATACAGGTACCAGAGATATGTATTGTATGCAATGTGTTCCCTTGACCATGCCATGGGCCATCAACCAGAGAAGGGATGGATGGAGTGTGCGGAATATAGGTGTGGGGGGGACGGGTAATGTAATAATTCACCAAGAGGAGACTGTGTTGGATGCACAATAGGTGAACTGGAGGGATATGAGGGAGCAGTGGGTGAATCAGAAAGAAACACAAAGAACAAACATACACATCTGCAATACAACCTGACAGGCCATACTGTAGAACACAATCCCACAAACATATGAATATTAAAATGTGCGATACACATGTACAGAAATGTCACCAGCACATACCCACATAATGGTCTGGACTGAACTGAGCCATCCAACTAGAACACACCTGGATGCATAACTGAATAACCATCATCCCCTCTACAGCACACAACCCCCCCATTCCTGAACGTCCACCAAATCCAGCCATACTTGGGCTGCTAGCTTGGCGCAGCCATATCTGCACAGTGACCACTACTCATATCTAGTACGCAGTCTCACCCTAGGCAGTGTCAGGATTGCAAATTATGTATCCCTTGCATGTAAAACCGTATCACATTTTCATAAATCCAAAAATATCGAAGGTTATTGGCTTGTTCAATTTTTGGATATCCCTCATGGGATACGTATCCTGTGTAAACATCAGACTTGGTGTCACAACACGATGTCCAGTCCTGTAGACATCTGGACACAAGGTGTATGTGCAGTAGTGGTTCACGAGACTGCTCAGCCTCCAACCGGTCATGCAGAACCTACTACCTGGGATTAAACACCTGACCGTGATGCATGGCTCCCCACATGAATTATTGAGAATATATACTTTACACATTCGCATAGTGGCAGTTGGATATAGGGTGATTAAGGCACTGACATAAGCAGGGTACCTCCTGTCCCACTTTGTGAGGGACAGTCCCTGTTTGGGTAGGTGTGTCCTGACCAAAAATAATACAATGGCAAATGTCCTGTGATTGTAGGAAATAATTATGTACCATATTTCATGTAACAGTTGCATAAAACAGTTATTTCTGTATGTAAAATACATAAATCTTACAAGAAACAGAATAAGCAACTAAACTGCTACAAGAATAAGCTCTCATCTAAGAAAATAAGTAAAGTTCTAAACCCTGTACTGACCATGGGTATGTGTTGGCCTGAAAAATCTGGTGTGTTCCGAATATATCCCATCCTGGCCATATGAAAATGCGGCAACCCTACCAATTGTCAGAGCATCCGCACAATAACTGGCCAACCTCTTAATCCCCCCTAAAACCAGTGACCTTTCGAGGAAAGGTGGTGAATTACACTGAATGAATAATGACAATAATTAAGAGTAATAGATGTCTTTTACTTCAGAAAATAAGTATTAATGCATATGCTCTGAATCTGTCAACGTTTCAAGTTAATAGTACTAATATTGTAAAAGTGTCCGTGATTGTCCCTGATTTGTCCTTGCCTTGTCCCTGTTACTGTTGAAATTAGTCCCTGAGTGGTTGGTTGAGAGGTCCGTACTCATATGTACACCAACCAACTGTCACATTTGTTGCCAGTACTGTTGAATACCTGTAGTGAAGTCATATATCCTAGCTACCATCCATGCAGAATGTACCACGGATGGTGTAGTGGTCAAACCGGTGACTAAGATGTGTCTGTTTCTGGGTCCAAGCCATGCAAGGGCCGCTAATTTTATGTGATGGCCAGAATAATGTCCGTCGGATATAGGGAGGTAAAGCCAGTGGGGATGCGTGGCAGACATTCAACAGTATGGGAAATGTAAAT
Organism: Protopterus annectens; assembly: GCF_019279795.1. Lineage (NCBI taxonomy): Eukaryota > Metazoa > Chordata > Ceratodontiformes > Protopteridae > Protopterus > Protopterus annectens. The sequence goes on from NC_056729.1 coordinate 1,001,286,412, forward strand.
AGGTATGTAGGTGTATATGTATGTGTATGTACAGATATATATATATATATATATATATATATATATATATATATATATTATATATATATATTGGTCAGAGGTGGGAAAACACCTGCGTCTGTAAACACAGGTAGAATGGTACCATTGGGAGTAACTCTGTCCATGTGCTAATTCTGACTTTCAAACAGGTACAGGGCTGCTCCAGTCTCCAGTCAGACAAGCCAAAACTCGGATAAACAAATGAACGTCCTGACAATCAAACAAACGTATGTACCAGGACTATAAGCTTTGGAGTTATGAATATCCTCGGAGTGAGTAAACATGCAGCACGGGTATAGAGCAGTAGGGAATAGGGAATGGCGCATGTGTAGTACTGCGGTTTTCCCAGCAGGAGAATGGATGCCTGCTGTGTAAGTGAAGCATTGAGGCGTGTGTTCGGGTAACTATGAACCATGGGTATACATATAAATGAAGCAGAACACCAATAGAGTAGTGGTTAGAGCATCCGCCTAATGTGAAGGCATTCCCGGTTCAAGTTTGACTATAGCACATATCATTTCCTTGTGGAATGAATGTCACTGTGCTGTAAAGCCAACATTTAAACATGTAAAGGTGAACGTGTGTTTCACATGGGGCCATTAACTGGATTCCTTCAATCAAAGTGGTACTGTCATAATGAATAAGACACACGTAAGCACAAATAAGTGGCAGTAAACATATGTAACTCACAGTAAGCATATGCGAGTGCGCCTGCGCGGGTGTAAGCAGCTTCCAGCATATTAAATGTATGTTTTTATGTATAGATGTAATTTATATACATATACACACACACACACACACACACACACATATATATATATATATATATATATATATATATATATATATATATATATATATATATGTGTGTGTATAGATATATATCCACAGACATTATATATATATATATATATATATATATATATATATATATATATATATATATATATATATATATGTAAAATTGAAGAATGAATGCTGTAAGAATAAAGCATACACAAGGGTTGTGAAGGGAATCTAGAGCAACTAAGGTATTATATAGTGCTTGCAGCGTATGTCAGATAAATCTGCCCAAGAGTGAGCAGAGCACCGCTATTCACACCAGAGGCAGGGTTCTACCAGTGGGCATAACATCGTTGAACTGCTACGTCTACATTACACACAGTCAGAATGTAGTCCATGTTGGGACCACCTACACTTGTAAACCTCAAATGGCCGTAATCCATAACACCAGGAAAGGCACGTATGTGCAAATATAAATGGCGGGAGACCCTGTGAATACACGAGGGGGAACAAAATGTGTGTAGGTCCCCAAACGCTCTGGAGAGGGTAATATGTAAAGGTGTGTCATGGCTGTGATATCAGGTGGATAATGGCTGTTACGCGTGGAAACTCAACACGGTGGGGTAGAGGAACTATGGGTATGCGATTATGGATCCAGGAGTGCCAGGGTTGATTGGGCCAGTTCCAACTGACCGCCCTGTGTAAGTCAGTTAGTACATAATAGGTATATATGCATACGCACATGCAAACAACAATATGTTGAAGTACATTCCCTGTAACACATGCACTCCATTTATTGACATAAATAATATGAATGTGCACAGACAAACAAAGACAGTAGCTGGAATAATAGGCTGTGCAGATGAGGAACAGGTCAAATGACACTGTATCACATCCCAGTTACCATCGGTAATCCGTACATGAACATATTGCGACATCTGTCCGCTGTATAACGTGCTAAATACCGATTACAAGATAACCGGAGTGAAGTGTCGGTGTCATAATGACTAAGGCAATAGTATGCTGGTGAAGCATATATAAAACCCAATACGCATGTGTAAGTGCGTATGGCCAGGAAATGTATTGGTCAACGGACACACAGATGTATATAAATATATAGATATATATATATATATATATATATATATATATATATATATATATATATATATATATATATATATATATATATATATATATATATATATATACACATATATATATATACACACAAATATATATATATATATATATATATATATATATATATATATATATATATATATATTTATATATATGTTACTGTAGATATACACATGTGCATACCTAGGTTACGTTACAGCAATTAGTTTCATAGTTTCATAGTATAGTACTAGGCTATCTGCCCTGGGGCATTTGTAAGCCTAGCCATAGTGATGTGGCTTTTGCCACCACATGAAATGGTAAAAAATGTACAGAATAAATCTAGAATACTGTGCCTCTGTCTAGTAGTGACACAATGAAGGTCCCTTTATATAATAGAATTAGTTTACTGTGCCCCTGTCTAGCAGTGACACAGATGTGACCGCTGGGGTAAACTTATGATCTCCCATCCACTCATCAAGATTTCTCTTGAAGAGAGTCAGGGAGGGGCTTTGCCTAATACAAACTGGGATCCTATTCCAAAGCATGGGAAGCCTCTGGGTTATGAATCTATCCCTCCAGCATGTCCTATTCATACTTGTGCTGAGGTTTAAGTCTTTAGCTCTTGTGGTCCTGATGGATTTGGATTTTTTGAGGTGGAGCATGTCCATCAGATCCTGATTGGACATGGCCTTGTACGTCAGGCAGAGATCACCTCTGAGCAGGCGGTATGCTACTGAATAGAGCTGAACTTTCTTTAGTCTGGCAGAATAAGACATATGTTTGAGACCCTTGATCCTTCTGGTGAGGTACTTTTGTGGTCTCTCCAGCTGTTGCAAGTGCCGGGTGAGGTACATACCAAATGGGGCATTGTACTCAATCATGGGTCTGATGAGGGAGGAATATAGGGGTACAATGACATCCTTGGATCTGGATGTGAATCCTTCATGATGAGGTGTGCAAGGTAGAATGTTTTTCTAACCACTTTGGCAACATGGGTGTCAAATGAGAGGTCGCTGTCTACTTGGGTCCCTAGGTCTCTGATTACTTTTTCCGTACTCAGTGGGTTGCTGTCTATGTGATAATTTGTGGGTACTTTGTTTTTCCAAAGGGATGACTATACATTTTTGGCATTTAGTTTAAGGCCGTGACTAAGGCACCAGTTGTCCATTTCAGTGAGGCCTTTTGTAGGATGTGTGTGTCTGCTGGTGTATTGACTATGGCGCCTAGTTTGCAGTCATCTGCGAACTTTGTCAGCCACAGCCCTCCCATGTTTGCTTTAACATCTGAGAAATAAATGCAGAACAAGAGGGGTCCCGGGACAGATCCCTGTGGGACACCACTTGTGACTGTCTTTGAGTCTGACATTGCTCCAGCGATTTTAACTTTATGGGTTCTGTCCTTTAACCAGTTTGCAACCCATCTAGTGACATAAGGGTTTACTTTTAAGCTGTTTAGCTTATCTATGATGCCTGAGTGGGGTATTGTGTCAAAGGCCTTAGCCAAGTCCAGGTATGCTGTATGGACTGCTTTGCCCTCATCAATGGCTCTAGTGACTGTTTCAAAAAAGTCTACCAGGTTTAAAAGGCAGGATCTGCCCTTTACAAAGCCGAACTGGGTGGGGTCAAGTGTCTGTAGGTCCCCTATGTCTCTGTTTATGAGTTCCATAATGATTCTTTCCATAGCTTTGCAGACCAGGCAAGTTAAGCTTATGGGGTGGTAGTTTCCAGGGTCTGTGGAGGCACCCCCCCCTTGTGGAGTGGGACCACTGTTGCTGTACACCAGTGTTCAGGTACATATCCCGAAGTAAGGCTAAGGTTAAATAGCATTTTTATGTGTGGGTTTAGCTCCTCTTGGAGTTCACGTAACACGCACCCCGGGATACCATCAGGTCCCATTGATGCTGTGTTTTTTGCTTTGTTTAGGGCGGTTCTCACTTGGACATCTGAGATGACAGGGAGATTACATTCAGCTGGGATAAGTATTTCTTCTTTTGGGGGTGAAGGAGGCGAGAAATTTGCACTGAACCTGTCAGCCAGAATGTTAGCAATATCTGTGGGTTCAGTGTATTTTTGTTGTTGTGAACCAACTCTGAGCATATCTGAGGATTTCCAGGTTTCTAACATAGCTGAAGAAGGCTTTGTGGTTATCTTTAGTGTCCTTAGCAATTTTTCTCTCAAAGTTTGCCTTGGATGTTTTTATGAGAGAACGTAGTTTTCTGCTAATGTTGATCAGAGATGTCTTCCTTCATGGGATTTCACTCTGACGCAGTAGCTTCCTTCTTTGTTATACAATTTGTTTATGGCTGAGGTCCACCACAGGATGCTTACATTTGGTGGAGAGGGACTTGGATTTGTTTGGGATTGCATGATCCATGCATTCTTGGAGATGTCCATAGAAAGCATTTGTGAAGGATTCGGCATTGTGGGATGTGGTATCCACTGGCACAGTGGGCTTAAAGGATACCATCTCAGTCTTAAGAAGAGTGAAGTCTGCTTTTGAGAAGTTTTTCACTGTGGTCTTTGTGCTGGGGTGGAGGTGGGATATGTATATCCAGGGTGATTAGTTTGTGGGCAGATCTCACTAGTGAGGGTATACTTCGGTGTGGAGCATTTTGTCCCCATGTTTGTGGTGATCAGGTCTAGTATATTATCTCCCTAGTGGGAGAGGTGACTAGTTGTTCCAGTGCATTTGAATTTATGAATTCCAGGAACCTTTGGGCTAGGGTATTAGGGCTAGAATAATGTACCCAATCTATGTTTGGGTAGTTGAAGTCTCCCAGTATGATGGTATTTTGTGATACATTCATATCCTCCAATGTCTTCAGGAAGGCTGAGTGGGGTTCTTGAGATTGGGAGGGTGGTCTGCAACATGCTACCAGTTGTATAGCAGTTTTGCCTATGGTTAGTTGCACCTGTATGGTCTCCGATGCTTCATGTGTTGCTACTAACCTGGAGGTGTGGGTGTCCTTTATGAATATGGACACTCCCCCTCCCTTTGTGGTTCAGCCCGGGTTTTGTGGCTGAAAAGCATGATACGAGGTATAGCCTGGTAGTGCTGGGATGCTCTCAGGAGCCTTGAACCAGGTTTCAGTTACTGCACAGACGTCGATGTTCTCCATGCTGAGGAGTGCATCAAGTGCCTGCATCTTGAGATTTAGACTTCTGGCGTTGAGCAGCATTACCCTTAGTTTTTTTCCATTTTTGTTTTCTAAGGGTAATATATGTTCAGACCGGGCATATGTTAGTGAGACGTCCAATAAACAAACGTCTACCTCCCACACCAACCCAGCTAGGCCGGTGAGACATACAGACACGCAATAAAGGTAAATACACCGCTGCTTTCCAGACCACCATCAGGAAACTACCAGTGGTAGAGATCTGAAAGGTCTACACTTTAAACATGGATCACGGGGTCCCTTGTGCGACACCAAAAATTTCCCTTTTAGGCAACGCTATGATGATCAATGCGACCAGGATGTAGCTGTACACAGAACAGTGGGTTGTGCAAGTCTGATAATGCATGGGTTGACAAAGCGTACAACATGTGTCCCGACACGGGGAGAGTGGGCAGTGTGTAAGGGTGTGTTCATACCCCAGCTGCGCTCACAGTAAGGATGAGTGCTGTAGAGGGGTGTCAGGTAGGGGAATCATGGGTATGCAATAATGGGCCTAAGTTTGCAGGTGTTGGTTGGCAGAGATGTATTATGCCCGCCCCGTGGAAGTATTTAATATTCCTATGTTGGTATAGCAGATGCCCATACCTCCCAAACCTTAAGAGCACATCTACTGGATAGTCCGTAAACCACTGGAGGAACACACAGGGACTATATCAGTGAACTGTACCCGATTATCATGGACGTTCGTGATTACGAATCAGAATCTAACACAGTCCCAACTAAACCCTTCCAGAACAAGTGATATTTGGTGGACAGGTGGCGGAATACACGTAATGACTAATGACAACATGTATGAGTCATAAACAGCATGTACCTCGACAAATGTGTATGAATACATATGCTCTGGGACTGTCAATGTGTCAGGTTAATAGTACCAATCATCTAAATGTGTCCCTGAGGGTGTTATGCAGTGTCCCTGATTCAGTGTTCATTCTCCCCCATTCGTATGTGAGGTCTGCTAGTGACAGAAAGCGCATATTCTGCCGACTACCTTAGGTAGATGATAGCATAATAGGTTGGTGTTGCTACCTGTTTACCTTTGCAAGGGACACTCCCCTTTGGGCAGTTGTGTCCTGCAAAATAAATGTTATTATGGCACATGGCCTGTGATTTAGGGCAAAGAATCCATATATTGTCTATAGTGGTTGCATAAAACGGTTATGTTGTATCTGAAACACCTAGATGTTATAGGAAACAGTATTAGCAACTATAATGCTACAAGAATAACCTTTACTTATGTAAACCGGAGAAGTAGTCCATTTTCTACTGGCTGTGGGTATGTGTTGCCTTGCCAAATCTGACATCTCTACATATAGGTCCTATAGGGCTGCCACCTTTCCAAATGGCCAAAGTAGGACCTGCTCCATAGAAATGTCAGACGTACCAGGTCAGAACATACCTACAGCCGTGCATAGTACAGAACTATACGTGTTAGCACAAATAAAAGCTTAGTCTAGTAGCAGTCCAGTTGCTTATGCTACTTCACATAACATATAGAAGTGTCATATATACAATTACTGTTACATACAACTATTAGAGAAGCATAGAATATAATATTGTCCTGTAATAAGGACATTTGCTATGTCTTGATTATTTTCGCATGACACATACGCCTAAGGAGGGACTGTCCCACGCAAAGTGGGACAGGTGTTAATCTTAAAGTCTCACCTCGGCCAATTTAAAAGGTGGAAAACCTACAATAGGTATGCGGTAGCATGACCCGGCAGACGGATGTGGGTCCCAAAACACATTTACTTGTCTGCATTGCAAAGTATCGTTTACCATGTATCAGCCAGATGGGAGCAGACTGTATGAGGAACACGCATATAATATGATTAACTCACTGGACAGGCCGCCGATTCCGTACAGTCAAACTCCATGCTGTCGCCTAATGGTCAGCCATACCCGATACTGTAGTCATGTAGTCTGATGTAATAGGCATCACAAAGAATCGTGCCCACGCAGCATGAGTGACACATGCAAACACCAATGTCGGTGCATGTGCAAGTGAGGGAGCGAGCGGGTGCAAGCATGTTTGGCTACCAGTATGTGAGTATTGCACTGGTAAAGAAATGTGGAGTCTAACCAAGTGTAAGAAGCTAGAACCAGCAGTGCGCAAACCCACGCACAACCGCTCCCAACTGCTTCAATGTGCCTTAGTCACTCCGTATCCAATGGGCTTGTTCTGGTAGCAAATAAATAACCGTCCTTTACAAGTGTTGGTAGCAACACCCTGCGCACACAGCTAATGTGAAGTACCAATACACCATGGCAAATATACAGTCAATAGACAGTACCACACACATACCATACAGCACAGTCATCCAACAGTATAGCAATGTATAGGCAGATATGTCCGGACCATTGGTGTTTGCAGACCTGGCTGTCTTGTGATTACGTGTGTGAGCATGCCCAGTATGACCATTCCACATGTCGTCGACTGACATTGCCGTCATACCTTCATGTGTTTGAGCATGTCCAGTATGGTCAACTGTCAACGTTTCAAGTTAATAGTACTAATATTGTAAAAGTGTCCGTGATTGTCCCTGATTTGTCCTTGCCTTGTCCCTGTTACTGTTGAAATTAGTCCCTGAGTGGTTGAGAGGTCCGTACTCATATGTACACCAACCAACTGTCACATTTGTTGCCAGTACTGTTGAATACCTGTAGTGAAGTCATATATCCTAGCTACCATCCATGCAGAATGTACCACGGATGGTGTAGTGGTCAAACTGGTGACTAAGATGTGTCTGTTTTTGGGTCCAAGCCATGCAAGGGCCACTAATTTTATGTGATGGCCAGAATAATGTCCGTCGGATACAGGGAGGTAAAGCCAGTGGGGATGTGTGGCGGACATTCAACAGTATGGCAAATGTAAATAGGTATGTAGGTGTATATGTATGTGTATGTACAGATGTGTATATATATATATATATATATATATATATATATATATATATATATATGTAAATGAACACGGTCACAATAAAGCAGTTGCAACGAATGTGAAGGGAAACACCAGCAGAAGCCCCCAACACCACATATTATGTAGTGCCGACATATCAAGCTGGTCAGAGGTGGGAAAACACCTGCGTCTGTAAACACAAGTAGAATGGTAACATTG